>NW_005367989.1:2423794-2511660 GCF_000412655.1 Myotis brandtii
TGTCAGCATTTTGGAAAACCCTAACTTAACTCTGGTGCCGTGTCACATATAGAAATTTTTTGATATTTGCAACCATAGTAAAACAAAGACTTATATTTTTGATATTTATTTTATATATTTAAATGCCATTTAACAAAGAAAAATCAACCAAAAAAATGAGTTCACGTGTCACCTCTGACACGTGTGTCATAGGTTCGCCATCACTGGCGTAGACAAACCTGATAGCAGGTGAAGGCTGTTTCTACTTTAGAATACCTCTCCTCACCCAAGGAATTTCCCCCCAGAGATCCAGGGTCCTTATCATGTCCTGGTGCCTTGATCTCTTCATCAAAAATTTCTTGTCTCTTATTCCAGCAATATTTTAGCATTGTCGGCAGAAACTGCACTGATTCGGTCTCCTTTGTTTTCTGCCAGTTCGCTAATGCATTTCTGCATTCACTTTGGCTTCTCCTCGGGGTTGCTTCAGAAGCTGTTACAGTTCTGCACGCCAGTCACCTGACAACTCCCCAGCCCCGCATTGCACATCCTTCGCTCTCTCTGTTGACACTGCCTTTCGGGAAGTCTTTAAGCCGGAATTTCTTCCTAGGAGCAATTTTGACAGGTTGACTTAGATGAATATAATTTTTTTTTGCATAAAGAGAGATTGGAAAAAGCACACTTGCTGAGCTTTCTTTAGATGTGTCTGGTGAAAGCATTGCTTCATTGCCTTCTTCCCTTCAGTTTGAGACATTTGAGTGTTTCAAAGAGCTTCTTCTAGAGAAATGTTTCATATGAAAAGGAAGCAGGATTAAGTTGCTTTATGAACATTCGTATCTTGAACTTTAGCATCCCTTGCTGCCTCCTGTTCTTTTATCTTCTCATTCTTATTCTATAAACAACAGCACATTGTAACTACTGCACCACACATTCTACCCGAGGTAGTTTAACAAAAAGTGAATTTATTCAGTCTCTTTCTAAAGCAGTTATTGTACTCGAGGACTCCATGAAATGCTTTCAGTGGTTTGCTTCCAGAAGACAAAAATCTAATGTGATTATGCTTTTGTGCTAAGGAAACAGTTTATTTCTAACTTTGTCAATATTTAGATTTTTAACTTTTCAATACTTAAATTATGGACTTAGTCTTTTTGTTTCAGTATTTTAAATGCATTGCTTTTAAATGCAATGTTGTAAATGTGGTGTTTTACATGTATTGATTTAGTTCACGTTAGTATTTTATAATTGCTGGATATATCTGGCATCTTCAAATTCTCCAAAGAATCTTATAAAAGCTAAATGCCTTCTGTTCTTAGAGATATCTTTGTTTTATGCTTGCTGTATTTGTGATATACAAAGTAACATGTAAGAACTCGGTGGCCTTTTTGTGGAAAGAAAAAGTTAACAAGCCTTATTAACAGCTAGCTTGCTCTTTGGAAGTAGCTTAAAGTATTAAGAATGTGGTTTTAAAGATGCATTATTTCAGTTACCAATTTGAAATAATAACTATGCAAAAAGGAAAGATTCTTTAAAAGTTCGCTTGAACTGGAATTCAAAGAGACTGGTGAGTAGTGCGGCACTATGTGTCTACGTTGAGAAATTTTCACCTCTGAATGAATAGAATGTGGTAAACCTCCAAGTTTGAATATTAATATTGTATCCATCCTAAGCAGACTTGTATTTAGTCCTAGTGTCACACCGTGCCTTTGTTCTAGGTGGGTAACCCCGGGGAGCCTGGCCTGAGGGGGCCTGAAGGCGGTCGGGGGCTTCCCGGAGTGGAGGGACCAAAAGGACCACCGGGACCCCGAGGTGTGCAGGGAGAACAGGGCGCCACCGGCCTGCCTGGCATCGAGGGCCCTCCGGTGAGTGGAAGGCAGTGTCCACCCTTTCTCTGTGGGGACTCCATCCCACAGCACACGGGGTGGGGGCCGCCTGGCTAGCCCGGACACCGCTCCTGGGCAGTGTGGGCAGTTGTCCTGTTGTAAGTCCCGCCACCTGTTCCTGCCACGTCTGTCCGTTTACCCTGTGACAGAGCCTGTCTGTGGTTCCGTGTATGACTGCCTTTTCCTTTCCTGCCGCAGGGGAGAGCACCGACAGATCAGCACATTAAGCAGGTGTGCATGAGGGTCATGCAAGGTAAATAAATCATAATGCTTGATTTTTCGTATGCTTTAAAGGAGGGAGTTTTTAAATAATACTCATGTCAGTTCTGTTTTTATCCAATCGGTCGTTATCACAATAGCTTATAGCTTCAAAGAAAAAAAAATATTGCCTTTCTGGATTAGCCTGGGACTTTTTTTGGCCAAAGGTATTAATTTACAAGAAAGCGCGCGCGCACACACACACACACACACACACACACACACACTTACTTTTCCCTGTTGAAACTACAATTCTCAGGTATCTTTTCCTTCTTCAACACCCTACCACTCAGTGAGTGCCCAGCACTGACCCAGGCTCTCTCTGTAGATCACATGAGGAGTAATTGACAGACTCCAGCCGTAAGAAGCATAAGGACAGTATGGCTACTCATGCACCCACCTTTACTGAAAATCAAGAACTGGTATTTTACCAAAATGGTGACATATGTTCACATTAGTTAACCTTTACCTTAACTGCCCTGTAGCTATGGCAATTGCTGTTCGCCACAGTCACACTGAAAACGGAGGTGTGCAAATCCTCCTGTAGCAGGAGACCTGGTCACCCTGGGGCTTTCTGGCAAGTAATTGTCTTATTCTGGTTGGAACTACTCCTGGCAGAAAGGAATACTCTTCTTTGTATGCTGATGAGATTGTCTAATTTGTCTCGTAGAGTTTTCCAGAACAAAACGGTCACCTCTGTATTTGAAAACCAATATAATCTCTTCACTGCAGACATCTTGAAAGGATACTTCCATTTTAAACATCATGTATCCAGAAAATTGTGACTTTATACTAGCTCTTACTTATGTAAGGCACGCTTAGCATACTCACATTGAAACAGTTTTAAAATATTGGTTAGAAATGTGTTTCCAATTCCTATTCTCCTTTACACCCTAAAGCATGAAAACATATTACATTAGAATTTGTTCCTTAGAGTATTATAATGGGAACATTGCCTTGTTCTCTATGGTTTTAGTGGATGATTCTTAATCTATTTAATGGTTCCTGAAAAAGCCCACAAAGTTATTAATGTTTAAGACAGACTGTGACCATTCCCAGGAAGCAGGCTATTTTTAATGTTCATTGTCTACTCCAAGAATGAAAAAAACTTTTGAAAAGAAGAATTCATAAGAAGTCATGAATTCGCAAAGTATTTCAAGTTACTTAGTATCTTCAAGCTAAACCTGTGAGGCTAGGCCTCAAATGGTGTCTCAATACTCATTCTGGATGCTGTCCTTGGCTTTTAAAAAGCTCTGGACATCATTCTACCTCTGCGAAGAAACTCATTTTGTCCCCATCCTGGGCTTTCCGATAAGTCAGGATGCAGGTGACACCCTCATTCTTTTAGAACACCACTCACCCCAGAGCCCCGCAGTTTAGTTTAGTTTTTTTTTAATCCCCATCCCTTTGTCCCTGGTCTCACACCAGCAGGACCAAATATATCCAGGCAGAGCTGAATAGAACAGCCCCACGAAGCTTCCTGGCAGGGAGCCCCTGGGAAAATGATCCAACTTGATTCACTTCTCCCCACCAATTTTGAAGTTCTGGTGACACATTTCTTTCTTTTTTTTTTTTTTAAAGGCACTTGAAATACCTCTCTTTTCTTTTGTATCCCTTTCATGTCTCTGACTTCTCTGGGCTGTTTTGTTTATTATCTTTTAGAGCATCTTGCTGAGATGGCTGCTAGTCTCAAGCGTCCAGACTCGGGAGCTTCCGGCCTCCCTGGGAGGCCTGGACTCCCTGGTCCCCCAGGGCCCCCTGGAGAGAATGGCTTCCCGGGCCAGATGGGACTTCGTGGCCTCCCAGGCATGAAAGGGCCCCCTGGTGCTCTTGGTTTGAGGGGGCCTAAAGGTAAGCCTTTTTGCCCAGGTGGAACCAAGGAACACACACAGTCCTTTTCCAGGTGTATTCGCATGTCCTACCAGGCTCCAGTATTCTGTGAGCTATGATATGTTATTCTCTTTTGCGATGCTGATGGCGAGGATTAGAAAACTGTTACCTGGTACTCCCTTGACCTTGCTCTACGACAACAGCAGAGTAAACACCAGCATTAAGGTCCCTTGACTTCCAGCACTGACCTTTTCCAATTATACGCTGCCTCAACGCCATCGTTCAAACTAAACAACAGAACCGAGAACAGGATCATCCAGCTGTTTATTATTTTTTTCAGACTTTAAAATTAGTGTAGAGGTCTTCTAAGATGACAACCAGCCTTAGGATGTTTGTATCGGTTACTTAAACGAACAAACTTGGTTAGCAGGACATAAGAAAAATTACATTATGAGTTGAAGCTGCCTCTCCCTTCTTCTAAAATGTGACATTGGATGTTTGGTTTTGATGGGCTTTTTTTTTTCCAGCTCTGAAGTACAATCTAACCTCATTCCTCCTTTAACATGTGAGGGAGCATGAGAGAGTCTGTTTCTTCCCCTTCTACTTAAAGCACGTTAAGCTCTGGTATCCAGTATTTTTTTTTCAGAAAAATAGGGTTGTGTGTTAGGTATTAAATAGGACTTGCAGAAGGACTGGTTGCCTCAAATGGCATTTGCAAGTTGAGGTGAGTATGTCATCTTGGGGTGTGTGTGCCCTGGATCATTTACAGAGACGACTAGATAAAATGAGGAGTTTCTATATCAGCGGTTTTCAGCCTGTGGGTCGAGACCCCTTTGGCGGTCAAACGACCCTTTCACAGGGGTTGCCTAAGACCATCCTGCATATCAGATATTTACATTATGATTCATAACAGTAGCAACATTACAGTTATGAAGTAGCAACGAAAATAATTTTATGGTTGGGTCACAACATGAGGAACAGTATTTAAAGGGCCAGAAGGTTGAGAACCACTGTTCTATACCATGATGAGTGACTGACAGCTCTCCGGGGAACTTCAGAAAGGTGTGGCATAAAATAAATGAGAGAAAGACTTATTTTTAAAATGGTGGTGCTCCAATTAGGATTAAATATTATGGTGTGAATGGTCAGAGGGCAAGCAAGCTGCCTTTTTGGATCTATAAATGAATTGCTGATGCATTTGGCTAACTATACCCTCAGCTGGAATAATTTCCTTAATTACATTTTTTTTGGCGTGTTCATGTTAATAGATGAGCCCTGACTGGGGCCTCTTGTAAGCCTGGCACCATTTCAGAGTTTTCAGAGGCTAGACAAAACCAGATATGGAGAGAGCTCAGAGTTTATCTTACAGAGAACTGGAGGAAAAATTTATCTGAGAAAATCACATCGGCATTCATTGCTGTCCTGCTTTTAGCTGTTAGTTTAGAAACTCACGCCGTAGGTGCTTTACGGTTAGTTCCCCTTCATTCTGTAAACCATCTTAAGAAACTCCATTACCTTGGGCGATGGCTGACTTAGTTGGCTCCGTTGTGTCGGCGCGCCTAGGATGTCTTCTTAGCTCTTGGGGGTTCACTTGGGAGCTGTGGTTGTGAAAGAGTGGCCCCAGGAGCATCGCAGCACCAGGGAGAGACCTTGTTGAGAGTGCAGGCTCTCCAGCCCACCAGACCTCTGATCAGAACTGGAGGTGGGGCCCAGCAGTCTGCGTCCTAACAAGAGGCCGGATTCCCATGCACCTAAGTGCACGAGGCCCATTTTCCTGCTGAAAAGGGACACCTGTAGGGCCTATAGAAGCCACAGCCCTATGGTCCTTGGCTGAAAGGAAGTCTCCCTATTTGGGTAGAGCCTAACTTTGAGTTAGTAACAGAACTCTCCTCAAGTCCCATCTGATTCCTTTAAAATGGCAAACTGTTGACTTGCTCTGTTAGGAGAGGCGGCCCAGAGCTGCCCTCCACAGGCCGGGCTGCGTGCTGGGACCACCTGAGGAGCTTTAGGAATGACTCGCGTCTGGGTCCCATTCCCAGAGATTCTGATTTAATTGGTCTGGGCGTTGGAATTTAAAAATACACCCCAGGTGATTTCAATGTGCAACTAGGGCGGAGGACTACAGAAACAAAGATGAAATGTTTGAAAACTGTCCAGAAAGCCCTTTAAAAAATATTTTTATTGATTTCAGAGAGGAAGGAAGAGGGAGAGAGTTAGAAACATCAATGATGAGAGAGAGAGAATCATTGATCGGCTGCCTCTTGCACGCCCCACACTGGGGACTGAGCCCACAACGTAGGCATTGCCCTGACTGGGAATCAAATGAACCGTGACCTCCTGATTCATAGGTTGACTCTCAACCACTGAGACACATTGGCCAGGCTGGAAATCTCTTAACAGCACTGACTTGTGGCTGGGCTGGGCTGGGCTGATTTGGCCCTAGGTAGGAGATAAACCTAATTTTGAGGGGGAGAAAGGTACATTTCTATATCTGGAACGTGGGCAATGTCTCCACCACTAAGTCCATTTGTCAAGCACAGCTTGATCATATAAGGGATTTCCCCCTAATTTTCCTTCAGTATTCATGACATAGTCTATAAGTGATGCAGTCCTTTTCTTTCTTTCTAAAAGACTTTCTCTCCCCAGCGCCCTCCATCTCTCTTGTCATTGGATTCCTTTAAAGCAGCACCTTTTCACGTTTCATTTCTTAAAACTTGGGGTGTATGCAGAAAAAGTAATCAGATTTTCTTTATCAGTCAGTGCTGTCACACACTTGGGAATGTATGATTCTAGGTCACTGGCCTTGACCTCTCTCGTCCCCCCACATTCATTAACAATGGCATGTAATAGAGAACATAGTGTTTCACCATCCAAAGGTTACAGATCACCTTTCCCGTGAGAAGAAGCACTTCCCATTTGAGACATCAATGTTCAGCCAATTAGAGAAGAGAGATGCATTTCATTGTCAGCTGTTGCCTTTCCCCATCCCTCATAAAGGTAGGGAGCCTTGCTCTGCCATGTTGTCACTTTGAGATGGTTTTCCTAGAGAAATTTTCATGTAAGTAAGAAATAAGTTTTACTAAAGCTCTTAGTAGTTCAGGCTATGTCTTAAGTAAATCACTATTTTCCTCCTAAAAATTACTCTGAAAAACACAGTAGCACACTTTCAATAGGAGCCAGTAGAAATAGGCCTCAAGTGATTCTCAGAGCTTAAGTCATTTATACATATGTTATATGTTTTTGTTTTTTATCAACATGTTTCATATAATATTATGCAAACATCTTAGGGCCAAAGCCCATGCATGGTGTACATTTTATGTGTGTACTCAAGCAGGAGCAAGAGAGACATCTAACGGCCTATGTTCACTTTCCTTATTCTTCCCCTGAGGTCATCACTATTGTTAATTTCTTCTACATCCTTACTAACTATGATATGCAAGGATATATGAATATAGTGTATTTGCCCTAGATTCTTAATACTGACAGTATTAAGTCAGTCTTTGATGACATAAATACCATTTTTGAATGTTCACAGTGTGGATTCATTTTAAGTTCTTATGAGTAAAGCTGCATATTTTTTCAGATATTTCAGTGTGAGTCAGACAGGCATGTCAGTATGTGAGTGAAGGTTTGAGAAAGTACAGTCATACTGTGACCAACACTTTTTAAAATATTAAGCTGTCACATGACGATGGACCTTCAATAATAACTTTCAAACAAATTAAATAAAGAGCAACGATGGAGCAATGAAAATTTATTTAGTTTTAGCCACTCTGTTCATAATAAGCTGTTTTTCTCTTCAAACTGTGTTCTTTGCTTCATACCTTATGTAAAGCTGATTTTATAAGCTTTTTATATGTATTTTATGACACAATAGGCTAACAAAGGTGGACTGTTAAGCCACTTTTTGAACATCTCAGAAGAAGGCGGGCTCAGGCCTTGAAGAAGTAGATTAACCCTGGTGACAAACAGAACCAGGCTGTGGAACAGCAGTGTGCAGCATGGCTGTCTTGGAGCCCATCTGAAATTTGTTTTCTTATGACCAGTACCAGAATACAGCATCACAACTAAGACAGCAGTCTTCCTCCTTGCAAGCAACATTTTCAAGTTGTCATGGCTTCATGCTGAATGTGTTTAGCTTTCACTATCTGTGTGAAAGTTGCATTTTAATTTATAATTTCATCTCATGTATGAAAAAATACAGCACCTTTAAAGATTCTCTTCTCATTGCCAGTCTCCAGAATTGCAGTGATATGACATTTAAATTGCTAAGTTAACAAGAGTGCTTCAGCTGTTAGTTTTAAAAATGCCAATTGTCATCTCTTCCTAATACAGGAAGACTAGATTAATGATGAGTGTGAAAAAAGTAGTGTGTGTGAATATGAGTCCGTCCTGAGCTCTGTTCCTTACACAGTATTTACATAAATTTAAATTGCTTTGAAAATGTAGTTGTTTCAGCATAAAAATATCCACACAAGGACATTCACAGTTAAAATCAAAGTATGATAACTAAACATTCCTTCATAATGAGAGATGGTTGACTATTTACTAATGTATCGATGGTTGTACAGATATGCTTCCCATTTTTGTTTTATACATGCCTTTGTTTTTAAGTCATTACAAAGACTCAGTATTGAATGAGGTTGGGCTGATACAGATGTTTGGGAAAAACGATTTTGTATAGAATTCGTTACAAAATACCATTGCATTTTCTAGTAGAAAATAATATAATACAATACTAATGAGAGAGTAGGATAATGCCTGCTTGTACTGGGAGCACTAGAAGTCATTGAGGACCAGTTGAGTAAGGTATCAGAACACTCTGTTAATGAGGCCGAGTTTCTGGGTTTAGTCTCTGCAGGCACCAGGATAATTGAAGCAGCTTTGTTCTGTGACTGCTGATTCCCTGAATGTAATCAACTGTCATACAAATACACATGGTTGGTACCAATCCAAACCACATTCTCTGTAAATAATGAGTCCATAGTAAAATGCAGGCACTTTTGATAGCACACTTTAACATTTGGAAATTCATTAATTTATTTTTTGGTAATACTAAACTTACATTATTTAAGAATTTTAAAATATATAGAAAATATTTAGCAAAGAGCTTTTCTATCACTCCTGTCTCCCATTTGCTGAGGTTTCTTTATTCTTCCCCTGAGGTCATCACTATTGTTAATTTCTTCTACATCCTTACTAACTATGATATACAAGGATATATGAATATAGTGTATTTGCCCTAGATTCTTTAAAAAACAAGCCATATGGTCTTGTAGTAAGTGATCTGGACCATGTGTTTTTCATTTAACAATGTCTTGAAGATCATTTCAAAGAGCTTCCTGATTCTTCTTCATAGCTGCATAGTATTCCATTCTGTGGAATTACCAAAATGTATATAACTCTTTCATGGACATTCAGAGTGTTTTCAATCTTCTGCTATTATAGTAAGGCTTCAGTGAGCACCACTGCATATGTTTCCTTTTTGTACAAATATCAACATAAGCTCTATATCTCTAGAATAAATTCCTAGAAGTGGACTTGCTGGGTAAAATGGTAGTTCTATTTATAATTTTGATAGATATTGTTAAGTTACCCTCCAAGAAACTGTACCAATTCACACTCTTATCAGCAATGCGTGATAGTGTATTTTTCAACAGCTAGCATATATTTAATTAAACTTTGGAATTTTTGCTGATCATGTAGGTTAAAATAGCATCCTTATTTATCCTAAGTTTACATTAATTCTGTTATGAGAGTGAAGTCAGGGAATGTTTTTATATAGGTAAGAGCCTTTTATTTCATTTTACAGACTTTTTTTGCTCATGTATTTTGCTTATTATTTATTGTGTTGTTGGCCTTTTTGTATTGATTTTAGGAACTCCTTATATTAGAGTTAGAACTCTTCATGTCATACTAGAAAGTCCAACTCGAATCTGAGGTGGTAAAATAATTCTCCCTTGTTTTCTTTTGGTTCTTAAATTGCATTTAAAATATTTGATACATTTGCCATTTATTCCGGCTTGTGGTGTGAGAAATAGATCCAACATGTTTTATTTCAAGTAGGCTACTCACTTTTGCAACACTTATTATCAAATTATTCAACTTTTCCCCCACTCTGAGATGACACCTTTAAAACAACCAAATTCCTATGTGTATTTGGGCCTGTTTTTAGATTTTCTATTCTGTTTCACTGGTCTGTCTACTCATGTCCCAGTCCCACAATATTTTAACGGTTTAATATTTGGTAGTATTAATTCCCTTCAAGTTGCTTTTCTTTTGGGAATTCTTATGGCTATTCTGTTTTATGTGTTTTTTCTATACAAACTTCAGAATCACCTCTCTGGTTTAAAAAATCTGTATTTTTACTGGGCTCATGATGAAAATTCAGCGCAGGGCGAACTGACGACTGTTATGATGATGTCATTCCAGATGAGAACATTTCCTCAGTCTTTTCATATCCTTTAGAAATATCAAGTGTTTTCATGTTGTATTTGCATATTTCTGATTAAACTTATTCCTAGTATTTACTACTTTAATTGCTATTACAGATGGTATCATTTTTCACTACCAATTACTGATTTTTTTATATATGAAAATTATTGATTTATATATTAACTTTGTATCATGCCATTTTACTGAATTATCTTATTGTTTGTAGTATATTTGGAGTTGATTTTCTAGGGTTTAATATATATGTGTGTGTGTATATATATATATATATATATATATATATATATATACATACACACACACACACAGTACCTGGAAACAGATAGTCTTAACTTCGCAAACCAAATGATAAGTAATAGTGATACAGGAGGAATCTTTATAATGTTCTGACTGTGGTGGGGCTGCTTACCATGTTTCCCACTAAGCATCAGGCTAGCTTTTGGGTTGAGAGAAGAGAGTAGGTTTTTTTCATGTTAAGGAGGTAGACATTGATTATTATTTTATTGACTGTTGCATCAGGAATGTGTGTTCAGTTTTTTCAAATGTCTTCTCAGCATCTATGACTATGGTTATTTGATTTCCCCCCTTAGATCCATTATTATAATTAACTTGATTTTTGCCTTGCTACAATCTAGTTGTGGCAATTTTATGACCTTTTGGTTTTAGAATTTGGGCTTTGATTAAAGTTTAAAATTACAGAACTTTATTTTGTATAGATATATAGAAATATAATATTCTCTAACACTATGCAGGTGACTTGGGAGAAAAGGGAGAACGTGGCCCTCCAGGAAGAGGCCCCAAGGGTTTGCCCGGAGCTACAGGCCTACCAGGTAAGTGTGATGTATGGCAGGAGGAGGTCGAGAAGTTGGTAGCAAATGGGATAATATTTTAAAGAATTGTTCTTTAATTACTTAAGCATATCACGTGATACTTGAGAATGGCTGGCATCAATTTTTTCCAGACCAACTTTAATGAAGAGTTAAATGATCTCTAAATCACATTTGTATTCTTTGTGAGAAAATACATGTCAGGACTTGAAATATTAACTTTTTAATGGATATTTTAAAAATTGTTGGTCCAGCCACATGCACTTAGTATGAAATTCTGAAGGAATGGGATTCTCTCCATTTCAATCCCAGTTGATAGTTTCCTGTTTTTTTTTTTTAATTTGAACTAAAAAGTCAGAGCAACAGGAAAATTCATCCAAATCTTCAAACTATTGCACAGAGAGTAACTAAAATTTTATTTTAAAAGCTCCTATTTCAAACATCCTGACCTTCTAGAAACCCATTCCCCAAAATAAATAAATATATAAACCTGAATATTCCTACGCATAGCCACAAAGAGCCACGCACCAGCCACATACCACTGCTGTGTCAACTGAGGCCACAGAGCAGCCTGTGTGCGAGAGCCTGGATTCTCTCACTGGGCGTCTGTTCTCTCCTTACACACTGGTGACTCTGTCCCCCGGAGTTCAGGCTGCAGCACACCCGTCCACTGGGAAATGACTTACAGGCCCAGCCACAGAAGCCGCATAGCAGGATCGAAAGCCAGCCAGTTTAAGAGCAAGAGTGAGGTGCTGTTGTACAACACACTCTCTTATCGCTGCTCAGTAAGGCTCACCAATCCTGGAGCTGAGGAGAGGTGAGGTCAGAGGAGCTGTGCAGAGAAAGGGTGGCTCATATTTCCACAGTAGATTTGCAAAACTTGTTTTAAGGAAATTTAGAAAAAGAAATAATCATGTTCTAATTCTGCCACAGGCTTATGTATTCAATCATGGCTATAATTGCAGCCCCAAACACCATTGCTTTCTAATTATACATTTCATTGCTCCTGGGGATTGCTTTCTCATTAAAATACCTTTAAAAAATATGAACACATTTGGAGATAGCTCCAACACCGCTTCGCTAAAACTGTGGGCCCGTCAAGATATTTTCATAAATTGATTTTGTGTGTGTGTGTGATTGGAAAAGGAAAGAATCTGCTTGGAGCTAAATGGGACCAAGAGAAGAGTATTTTAGATGAGCCTGGATTCATTGATAGGTGTTTAGAAGAGAGAAAAAAGAAATAGAATTTACTGAGTGCTTTTCTCCTTTATCAATGGCAGCAATAGGAGGCTTTAAAGCTGATAAAATACCATCATTACAAAGTACTTAATTATCTATATACATAGGATAACCTTACAATTTCTCCTCCCATTTTGTTGACAAATCACTTAACAGTTCTTGGAACAGCCACTTGCACTATTGGCAAGATCCTCCTCTAACAAAAATATATTATGGTTTCTGGTGACTCTTTCAAAAAGTCTGTTGATAAACAAAATTTTAAGCTTAAAAATGGGAAGACTGAGGAAGACTAGCTCTATATAGGCAGTATATTAGGCTGCCACCTGGGGCGCATGATCCCCCACATGCAGTAGCCCATTGGGGATGGGGGGTGTGTCCCTGAGTCTGACTGGAAGGGGTTTACAAGTGCTCCCTCCCGTTGTTCTGCCAAAATAGGACTTGGCTGAATTGCTTTTTAGTACATGAGACATCCACGTACGGGCACAATGGTAAGGTAGGACAAGCTCACCATTGGACGCTGTACCTGGCTGTCATCTTTTCTCCCTTATGAGAAACAAGTAAATTTGTTGCAGCTGGTCTTGGATCTCATACTTAAATTTGATTTGTTAAAAAATGTTACGGGCTCCCTTTTTCTGGAGTCCTGAGACCTGCCCTTCTCCTTTCTGCCTTTGCCAGTCCTTCCCCTGCCTTCCTGGTACCACTGAAATTTCGGTCTTTCATTTTCTGAGCTTCTCTTATATTTTCATTGAGAGGATATTTGACATTGTTTTTTAAAAACGAAGGCTAACTTTCAAAAGCACACAGGCACCAGGGGCCTTTGTTATCACACTCTTTGAGGCACAGGCCCTGGGCTTAGGGTTTTAGGTCATTCTTGGGTCTGCACATAATTGCACAGCTGACAGTTTCCCAAATCCATCAAGTTCCTGAACGAGAGCATTTTGGGGTATTCCTACTCTAAAGCTAGTTCCTTTTTTCTTTTTTCTTTATTGAGTAAGGTATTACATATGTGTCCTTACCCCCCTTTTACCGCCCCCCCCAACTCATGCCCTCACCCCCCTGGTGTCTGTCTCCATTGGTGGGGGTAAGGGGGAGAGATCAACCAAAGGACTTGTAGGATGAATATCCTTAATCAAAAGGCAAAATAGTGAATGTGTTCAATTTCCATCTCAAGATCAGTGCACTAATAATAAATTGAACAGTTGAATGAAGAATGTTGATCATAACAACAACAAACATGAAAGCGTCTTCATTCATTGATACTTGAATTTATAGATCTGTAATTTATTACCCTCAATTCCAGAATCCAAGATCTTCTGAAAACCAAAACAGTTATATAACTTATTTGGGCACAAAATCTAATATGAACTAATGTGAGGACATATATAGTCTTTATCTTACTTAGTCTGAATGTTATCTTATGTTTCATTGCAGAAATAGTCATGGGTTTGATTATAGGGCACTGCCCTAAACAGCTGAGAATGTTATGTAATATTATGGTTTATGCACTCATGAACATTCTAATATCTAAACGTTTTGAATATCAACTCAATAAAATTTAAAAGAGAAATTGTTCACCTACTTGGAGTATCAATGTAAAATAAGTTACAGGAATCACTAGCCATTTTCCTGTGCTAAAAAGACTTCTGACCTGGGTTTCCCCTGAGGTTATAAAAGAGCCTGCCTGGCCAATGCAGGACCATTGCAGGCATCATAGGATGCAGTTCATTTGAACTCATCAAAAGATGACCCCTGAAATTATGTTCACTTTTTCACAGAAAGGAAGGGAGAGGGATAGAGAGTTAGAAATATTGATGAGAGAGAAACATCAATCAGCTGTCTCCTGCACACTCCCCACTGGGGATGTGCCTGCAACCAAGGTACACGCCCTTGTCCGGAATCAAACCTGGGACCCCTTGGTCCGCAGGCCGACGCTCTATTTACTGAGCCAAACCGGTTAGGGCGGCCCCTGTAGCCTTTTGCTCCTGCTCTCAATGGGCAGCAATCAGCTAGTCTTCTCTCAGCCAGCACCACCCCTACACCTCAGCCCTGCCCCCACAAAACCCTCTTCAACTCCATGTCACAAATGCAAAGCACTGGCTGGCAGTAAATTATTTCACTGATGAATTGTCCACTGAGAGGCTGGGCCATTTTAAATTTCCCTGGTGGAGCTTGGAATGTGATTAGAAATGTGATTTCTGGTCTCTCACAAAGATAATGGTAATAGGACTTTAGGGCCCCGGGGAACTTTCACATTACTCTATGCAGGAGCTCTCTGGAACCTTCTAGGTAAATACATATTTTACCTAAAAGAAAGAACCTGCAGAACCAGGTATTTTACAACCTTCTCTGTTGTCCCTTCTGTTAAATTTGGAACACAAATCCTCCTAAATGGGATAAAGGTCATTTTGGTCATTCTTCTTTCTGCTAACCTATCTGATATATTCGAAAAAAATGCAGCCAAGGCCTTCATTACCTATCAATTATCAGAACTCCTTTATTCTCTCTGCACAGTTTTATCTCCAACTCCCCTTCATATCTGCCACTCTGTTCAGGGTTAAGAATTACACGGCCCTTTGGGCTGTAATGCTACATCACCTAATATGGACCATAGGTTATTATTACAACATCACATCGATCTCATTTGGGCTGCAGCGCTCTTCTGTTCAAGAGTACACAGATACCATGTATTTTGTGTCTTCTCAGTCAGTAGTCGGGGCAGATATGTAGGAAGTCTGGGCTCTGGGACCAGGCTGCCAGGTGTATGCACTGCTCTCTTACTTATTTTCAGCTCCTCTACCTCTCAGTGCTTCAGTTTCTCCCCGGCATGACGGCAATAATAACCACACCTACCCGATGGAGTTATTTAGGGGGACCTATGTATGTGTTACCACATGTAAAGCACTGAGCGTAGTGCCTGGCATATGGCACACATTCTGCGAATTTAGCTGTTATTATGGCTATTTCTCTTTTTATATTTGAGGAAATAGGGACTTTCGAAGGCCACATCTCCTGACAAAGTCCTCTCTGTAATAGGCGATAGAGGCAGATCTTTATGCTTCTGCATTCAGGTGCACTTAGTAGGCAAAATGATGGGCTGGCTGTTCAGTAATAAGATGAGTTTGTCCCCGCCACCCCAGCCATCTGGCTTCGGCATGTCCCCTAACCACTTAGTGCCTTGCTTCCCTTTCTGCCTCTTTCGCATGGCTGTGTGGATCACATTAGAGACCCCTGGGACTCTAGAGCCCCCTCAATCACTGGCCCCACCTCCAGTTTCTTACCAGAGGCCTTTAGTGGCATTACTTGATTGGGTCATCTCATTAAGCGGAACTCCCTATGCCTTCTGACATCAAACTTTGCAGTGAGTTCCTTGGCACTCTGAGGAGTTCAAGGAAAACTATTTAATAATGAGTCCTGGCCTCCTTCATGTGCATTCAAACTCATGAGGGAAAGGAGTTGAATGAGGACTCATAGGTATGTGGCCACCAGGCCTGTGACTTGTGAGCTGAGACGCTTTTCCCTTCTTGGACGGGGAGGGTAGAGCTGGCTTCACCCTGGGCCGCACTGGATGAATGGGTTATTCAGGATTCTCCCAACATCTGCACATAGGTGAGCTCTGCTGGTGACTATTGAGTGGGGAAAACAAAAAGCAAACCAAGGGCACTCTTAGTTTAGCAGTACGTTTAGCAGTAGTCATTGATCTTATTTCCATTGCTGCAGTGATATTATTTGATTGTGGGGATCTTACCCAAACAAACCACTATATACCTCCTTCTTAAACATATGTGCATAAAAAAAAGTACTCTCAGCATAAGGTGAGAAATATAAGAAAGTCCCTGGCACATAAAACATTTTACATAAGCAGTGGATTAATATCGAACACCCTACTTAATACTTTAAATTATTTTCAGGTTTGTGTGTTTTTCCCCTTTTAAAGTCTGCATAAACAGTCCTTTCATTCTGTAGCTTGCATTAGATTCTTCAGAATGTCCTGGCGTGGCTTGGCCTCCATCAATGTGACATGACTGTCCTCTAGTGTTTGCACAGAGAATGACATAGATGTTCAGTTTTAAAAACCATGAATGTTTGGCAATGGCATTTTCATAGGTCCTTGAAATTTCAGAACACTGTAGTCGTCAGGCAGTTGGGGGAGCTAACACACATCAGGCAGGCAGAGCAGAATGGCAACACTTTAGATCTGTGCTGTCTCTTCTTAAGACTTGAAAAGTAGTTTATACATATTTGTCCATGTAGCTACTGGACTTTTTGAATGACTTGGACTGTGACATTGTTTTATTCCCAAATAAGCTCTTACTCAATAATTTTAGAGCACCTTTGAGAGCGAATGCCCAGTGTCAGGGCTCACCAGAAACTGGAAGTCTGTTATGTGAAGGCTGGTTTATTTTTCCTCTGACCATTTCTACAGGGTAAAACCTCAGAAAAATATTGTTAGTTTCTTATGATAGATGAGCTCTAGAAAAATTAATACGCTATTGTGCCGCTTTCTACTTTGTGGGCAATTCAGGCCCAATGAATTAAACAAAATACACTACACACACACACACACACACACACACACACACACACACCCTCAGCAGAGTTAGCAAATCAATAGGTATGGAAATACAGTTAGGTAAGGCTAGTAGGCCCTCGTTTCTAACTCCAACACTTTCTATATATAATTATGGACAATTGTTTAATCTTCCTAACTCTCGGGTTGCACACGAGGAAAATGGATCAATAATGAGCCCAGTGCATGGGCAGAGTAAAGGGAAAGCACTTTGTGATGATGATGATGATTGATGACGATGATGATAACATCACCCAAAGCTCTGCAGGGTGAATTGCTGTTTTTGCCAGAGGGAGAATTGGGCTGGATGAGCTTTTTATAAACTAAATCAAGGCTAGACAGGATGGCTTTGTCAACTCCTTCCTCAAAGGACGAGCAGGAATCTGAAATGAACTCAGCGAGTGGAAAGGAAAAGCCTCTCCTAGAACGTGTTGAAATGGGGAGCTAAGCATGAAAATCCATAATGCACTCCTTCTGCTTTTTAATAGTTTGTGTATTAGAGAGTTACTTTCCTTAAATTGAAGGTTTTAGGCAGGAGGCTGGCTCTGCAAATGTTAAATAAAATTTTGAATTAGTTGCTAACATTATAAGTTGAGAGCTATTTATTTAAAAACCCAGCTTCCTACCTTCTCTTGAAAATCATCAGAGGTCCTGGCAGTCCTGGTCCATGCTCCCTCCTGGCAGCTGAGAGCCGGAGCAGAGCCACGGCCGACATCTGCTCTCCAGGTCACCACAGGCCTCAGTCTCCCTTCAGTCCTCCCTGCTGCCTCCCAAAGCTGATCTGGAGTATTGTTATCCATTCCAATTTTCATCACTCGTGCCATCAGTTTTCTTCCAGAAAAGACAGGGAGGGCTTTCTTATCCAGGGCTCTTTCTTTATGACATGGAGCAGAGCCGCTGCCGACATCCGCTCTCCAGGCCACCACAGGCCTCAGTCCTCCCTGCTCCCTCCCAAAGCTGATCTGGAGTATCGTTATCCATTCCAATTTTCATCACTCGTGCCATCAGTTTTCTTCCAGAAAAGACAGGGAGGGCTTTCTTATCCAGGGCTCTTTCTTTATGACACTGGGAGTGAGCAAACTCTTTTTGTAAAGGAGCATGTGTTTTGGCTTTAGGGCCATGTGTTTTCTGTTGAAGCTCCTCAGCTCTACCCTTGTCTTGCAAAAGCAGCCATAAGAAGGATATCAATGAATGATCTTGGCTGTGCTCTAATTAGGCCACTTACAAAAATAGGACTTGGCTCATGGGCTGCCATTTGCCCACCGTGACCTACATACCGGCCTTGTCCCTGTGGTCATTTGGTTTGCAACCTTTCCTTTGGGCATTTTCTGCTCCTAATCGTGATTGATTTTAGCCTAGACCTGGTATTGCTACTGATAAGGTGCATGAAAATCTCCTTTTATATGCACTTTTGTCTGGCCCGTATCTTAAACCTTAAAAAATCACCTTTAAGTGGCCCCAGTGTGAGGAGATGTGAATAGGCTCTGCTAAAGGCACGGTTGGGATGGAGTCTCATTCATAGGTGCTCTGGGTGAGAGAGGAACTGTCTCAGGGGCCTCATCTATGGAGGAAAACACATAATCACTGGCTTCATCACAACTTAATATAGTCAAATGAAAGCTTATGGGATAAACGAGGGGAAATTATACCGCTGCTTACCTACAGCCTTGAGATGGACATTGTCAAAGATAATTATTCTCTTGAAACTTACTAATGTTTTGTCCCCTAACATTGCTTTATGCGGATCTACTTTGTAAGCTTCTTGGGGAGAATGAGATGCTAAATGTAAAGTAGGATCTCTAACCTACTTGCCTTCTAAAAGTATATGCGTTTATGTAATAAGTTCATGTCATAAGACCAAGGAGACACATATAATAGCACCACTAAAATAGAAAAGGAAAACGAAACACCACTGAGAAGGAAGCAAATGTGTAATTGAACATGTAGATTTGGCTTTCACCTTTTGGCCGAATGGACAAATTCAGATGGCTGAGGTAGAAGGAAGGTCTCTATAGAACTAGATAATCATCACAGATACACGTTGTTTTACACTGAGTTCTTACTGCCACCTTTGCAATAATAGCACGAAAGCACTGCTGGTGTGATGCGGCAGACATTTGGCAAAATCCCTTTTTGTAAGGGGCGCCTCACTGGGGGAACCAAACAACTTCCAACACACAAAGGGGAGAGGTGCCCCCAGGGAGTGAGACTTGGGTGAAGTGCCCTTGGGGTCGGCCCCTGAGAAGACCGCCAGGGAGCTCTGTAGGGTGCATTGCACAGTTCTCTGAAGATATTAATCAATAATATCCTCATAATTATAGTAATAGCCCCCATTTATCAGATGCTTTCAGGCATAGAATTTAATTATAAGGAAGGCATCATCCCATCAGAAAGTGAGAAATTAGTGACTTGCTAATGACACCCTGTCTGTAAACGGCACAGCTAGACTTAGAGCCATGTGTCTGTCTGCAGAGCCTGTTCTCCTCACCACTGAGCGATTCTTATCCCTGTCTGCATATTGACCACCTATGAGAAGTAAGGGTGCCGCTACTGGAGTGCTGTGCAAAAGAAATGTGCTGGGAGCCCCCAGTGCCAGTTGCACCTGTGTGTAATTTTAAATCTTTGAAATAAGTCAGATGGAAAAAGCATGTGGGTTATAAAACTGAAAGCAACAAATGAACAAATAAGACAAACAAATAAAAACTCATAGGCATGGACAACATTATGGTGGTTACCAGAGGGAAGGGTGGTGTGTGTGTGTGGGGTGGGGTAGTAAAGGGTAAAAGGGGTCAAATATACGGCGACAGAAGGAGATCTGACTTGGGTGGTAAACAAACAATGCAACATACAGATGATGCGTTACAGAATTATACATTTGAAACCTGTTTAATTTTATTAACCAATGTCATCCCAATAAATTTAATAAAATAAACAGTTTTGGGATTATGAAAAACAAACTTTAAGTAGCCACATGAAAAAAGTCTAAAGAATCAGGTGTAATTAATTTTAATAATATAGTTTCTTTAACCCGTGGTGTTCAAAATATCATATACCATGTAATAAATACAAACATTATTCACGAAATATTTTACATTTTTTCATAGTCTAAGTGAGCTTATAGTTCATCTCGTTTTGACTTAGCCTCATTTCAGTGCTCAATAGACATATGTGGCTAGAGGCTACCAACTCAGACAGCACAGCTCTACAAATGGAAATGTGGGTTCGAGATGCTGAGATCTTACACTTTTAATTTCTAAGAAACCTCAGTCCAGTGAAGGAATTTTATCATTGTCATCATCATCATCATCACCCATCATTTCCCAAAGCTCCTATGTACACATGCCAGGCTGCAGGGTCTGGTGCCTATGGCCAGTTTGCAGCCTTGAGTGTTCTCGTGTTCACATTGCAAATTGTTTTGTGTGTGTTTCAGGTGATCCAGGTCCTGCCAGCTTTGGGAGGAATGGCCGGGATGGTGAGCGAGGCCCTCCAGGGGTGGCAGGCATTCCTGGTGTGCCCGGTCCCCCAGGCCCTGCTGGCCCTCCTGGTTTCTGCGAGCCAGCCTCCTGCACCATGCAGGCTGGTCAGCGAGCCTTTAGCAAAGGGCCAGTCCAGTGAGAGGCTTAGTGCTGCATGGCTGTCTGCATAAACCACCCCTGGCAAAGGAGCTGGGAGGACAAACACCACCCGAAGCTGGGGCAAGGGACGGCAGTGTATTACCTTCAACATTATTGCAGAAGTCCTACTTGACAATCAGATTTAGATCGATGGTGCTATTCAATAAATCCTCTTTCCTTTCCCTTGGAGGAGAGACAGCAGAGTCATTGGTTAAAAACAAACAAGCAAAACCTCCCTTTGAATACATTTATAATCCTGTTCCCAGGATCTTGAACTTTAGTGTGCTATACATATGTGACATATTGTGGGCCACGGTGCCAATAAACAGAAACAACTGTTTGGTTTACCTCAGTTGCAGTAGTTATTTTCATTTGTAATGAGATGTTCTCAGATTACTGTGCAGCCATATAGAGGATCTGCAGACTAGTTATGAAGAAACCCCTCTGCAGTCAATAGAATGGGTGCCTAAAATGCCCATCAGTGTGCTCTCTGGGGTGACAAGAAAGCGCTGTGCTGTGAGGAATGATTTCTCCACGGCACATGTTGGTTTCCATGGTCAGCCTGAATTTTTGTGGAATTGTACTGTATCCCAAACCTGTTAACATTTTGAGCTCTTCTATGTGGAAGTAAAGAAGGACTTTTAATATCCTGTCATGCTCAAGATTTATTGATGAGATTATTTATTTTAAAGGTGTGAGGTAACATCTCTGGTTGTACCCAAGAAGAAATAAAAATGGTTTCTTAATCTCTTGCATGTTTTCTTGTAAATAATCATGTTCCATAAAAAGGAGTCACTGAACTTATTTAGATGCATTAAAAATGTAAATTACTGCTATTTCTCTAAGTTTATGTTAGTGATTTTTTTGCACAGAAAAATTAAAAAGCCCTTACTGTTCCCTTGAAGGTGCTACCCAGTGACAGAAATCCATTGTATATGGGTATGTGGTGTAGGGCGGGCAGCTTCATAGAGCTTTTGGAAATTCTAATGAAAGCTATGGACCCAAACCCCGGAAAAATGCACAAATGCTTATGCACAAACATGACTGCAGACTATTTCAGTGACTTGATCGACCCCTTAAGTCTAGCCTTGCACAGTCTCTTGCCTTCATTGCAATGGTTTGTTAGCTCCCGCCTAATCAAAATGTCACTGTTGCAAAATGTCTATTTCACAATTTTTCTTATACATTTTATAAAGGCAGCTCTGTTAAAGCACTGGATTCTTATCAATAAACTAGGTATTGCCTGACCAACTCAAGCACTTGATTATCATTTACGTAATCACATTGGTTTGCTATTTTATCAACATCCACAAAAATGATCAATGAGACTTAATGCATTCATTCTATGTCACAGTGCATACGAGTGACTTGTCCATGGGCCCAACACAGTGCACAAAATAGTCAATGCCTTCACTTAGTTTATGGAACTCAATTCTCTCAAGTCAAGAGGAATGGGCCCTAATAAGATTTTTTTCTTGTATGTACGCTCTATACATTTAAAAATGTTAGCCCTACTTATTTGGCCAAATCAATCATTGTGTAACCTGCCTTTGGGATTCTTTCACACTGCTTACAACATCTATTCTGTACCTCCAGCATAGACTGTGCATAAGAAGAGAGACTTCAACTTGGCTCCATAGATCATGCTATTTACACCCACTGAGAAGGACATCATTCCTTTGTGTGGAGTAGATACATTTTGGAAATTGAAATATCTGTTCGAGCTACTTGAAATGATCTTTATATAAGTGGCAAACCTTCTCAGGGTCTGTGACATATAATCAAATAAATGCAAAGAAATTACCTTGTCTTTTCACCAAGTGGTTTTATTTTAACTGGAGTGACATAATTAAATACAATAAAAGAAAAATTAGATTACCAAATAAATATGTTTCTCAGTTCAGTAATATAATCTTCGTAAGAAGAATATACTGCAATGTATTTTTTTATTTCCTTACAAATAAAGGTTTAGGTTGATTAAAAAAAAAGATTGGAGGCTATGTTAAGTTGAGAACAAAATGGAGAAGAAAATATATTTCTAATTTGTTACAAATTAAATAATCAAACTTCAGTTTAAAAAAAATAATTTCATAAGAAAACAACAAAATTTCATAAGAAAACAACAACAACAAACCCCTCAAAAGAACAGTTCATTCAAAGGTTTTACAAACTCGATATATAAAAGGCTACTCACCAAGCTCCACAGACATCATAAGCAATATTGGAAACAACTACATACAAATTAGGTAAAACTTGCAGATCCCCAGTGGTGGGAACAATCCATGTTAAACTCAGTTAAGTGAAATAGTTTATAGAAGCAGTAAATACTTGACTGAGAAATTGCAAAGAAAACTGTCCAGCAATGCCTCTCTGTGAAAGAGTTGATAAATATTGAATTAGACCAAATATCTTTCTGTAGCAAAACAGAAATCTTCAAAACCTCTCAGATATTTTTTAAAAGTTGGATGAAGTGTCTCCTGGAGCACTTGTTGAGACAGGAGCGTGTGACTAAAGTTGGTCAGAAACTGGCATGTTATTCGGGGCAACTGATGTCTGATTTTTTTCTAGCCAGGGCTTCTGTGGCATTTTCATTTCAAATCTCTGACAGTTTGGGTAAGAACTATGGAAATCACTTCCCGGTCTGACTGAACACATAACCTCACTGGCATGGTTTGGCATAACTGACCTCTGTCTACCAGAAGAGTATGATGAGTAGTCCTATCACTTATGTAATTGACTTGGTTATCTACGGACACTTAATATTTCAACCTGCCTAAATACATATTGCTATTCTTAAACATCATTAGTTAAGTCTGATTTATTTATTTGCAATCTGAAATAAGCTTAATGTAAATCCCTACTTCAGAAGATCACCTCTTATTGTATTATTTAATTTTGGGCTATTATGGTGTCTCTGACTTACAATAATCTTGGAATAAACCAATATAAGGGGAAGGACACTAGAGATATATAAAATCATACCAAGTGTCAAGGGAATTGCTTTTAGGCATGTCCTAGAAGCTAAAGTAAAAGTGAAAAAGCAATAATAAGAACAATAATACTAGTGAGCTAGTAGTTTTTCTGTTTACAAATGGGCAATGGTTATAAATGATTTTGAATATATATATTTTAAAAAAGAATATTTGTGCTCAATAAATATAGGTCAAGTCCTTTCTTTTCATAGAATAAAATAAATAAATTTCAGTTGCGTACTTCATCCTTTTTAGTTAGCTTGTGCTCTAGGACATGGCAGTATTAAGTCCATATGGCTCAGTAAACATTAAGTCAAAAGTGGTGACAATACAAATGTATGACTATGAATACACATGCTCAAATGCTCTTTAAATGATTAAGTAGAGGAAGTGCACCATATTCATTAGATTATCAGAAAGTGGATGCTGACTGCTTTATGTTTAGTCTTAATAATATTACTGTTAATAGTCTTAATAAATGACAATCCATGCTAACTTTCCCTTAACATGCCTTCACATTTTGCTCTTGAGACAAGTTTTCTAAGAATAAGTAGAGAGAGAACAAATGAGAGAAATTGGCTCCAAAGAAGTAACTTTCTTTTTGAGATTCATTTGAATTTGTTTTTGCCCTCCAAGTTGAAATTTTGTGTGTGAAAAGGCTTAAGAATATTTCGGAGAGAGCTCCTGGTTGGTTTTCTACATGGAAGGGGACCTGAAGATGAGAATAGTGTCAGCAATTTATAAGTAAACATGTAAACCTATTGACATGTTTTCATGTAATTAATTTCTGTTAAGGAAACATGCTGTGTATTAACTTCTTATTGCCTATTATCACTAATGATGATGTTTATGAGTAAGTTACTAGTAATTGTGATATTCCTTATCTTGCACCGGCCCCTCTACACCAAGGAGTCCCGAGTGACTTTAGTGAGATCACTTTGTGGGACAGAAGTTGCAAAGGCCTGCCTGCTCTCTGACTTTTGCTTCCGCTTCTAATTCTCATCTCAATCATTAGATCAGACCTTTATGAGCTACCACGGAGATGAATTTATACATGTAAGTAGCATGAACTAAGCATTGATTAGTGTGACAAACAAAACTATAACGACCAGCACAGTATAAACAAGAACTCTGCAACAGACCAATTGACAGGTATCTTGGCACCTGTGTGGCTCATGCTTGGTATGGGAGTGCTCTCAGGGCATTCCTGTCATTGCGGCCTAACAATGCAACTCAAGTGTGGCTCTTTGGCCACAAGAGGTGGTGACGAGTAGACATGGTGTTGATAACTGCACCTCAGAATTCCTGGATTTAGGGTCAAATTCTTTATTGCTGAGATAAGCGACAAGCTCATTATGCATCATGAGTATATTTAGGAATCAAGGTCTCAAAGCATTATATCCACGTGAAACTTAGAATAAAATTAGTGCCATTCCACTTAACATGAGTATGTTGAATTCAACCTTAAACAGTTTGATGAGGTAAGAGAGAGAACAAACAAAATGGGAAAATGTTATTTTTGGCACAATTAATTATAAAATATGCCATAAAACAGTCTGAACTTAAATACAATAATACACTGACAAGTATTTAACCCTAAAATATACTTTAAATAATACAGCAAAATAAAAAGTTGTAATCACCATCTTTACACCCACAAGCTTATTATAGTCAAACAATTGGCAACCCTTTTGACAAAATTACATCGTACTGACCTACCCCCTAAGTTCAGTGGAGTCTCCTATTTTACTGGTAGTACTGACTTTTGACAAATTCATGAAGTTAAGTAGCTAACTCCTTGAGTTGTACCACTCACTATGGGACCTGAACATGAATTTTTTTTTTCCCCAATGAGATTTTTCTTAGACTTGGCTTTGGTTTTATAAGCCTTCCTAATCTTTGAGGTATATTTTTGCTGTTCTGGGTCTGTTTGTCTGAATGAGTTTTCTCTGTGTTCATCTTGTTCTTTATTCAATTTAACTAAAGTGACCAGATATTCTGGCATGATTTTGTTGAGAAAAATGTTAGGGTACACCACACAATGAAAATGAAGACATCCATTTGTCTTGTTTCTTGAGACTCCTACTGTTTAAATGAATTTAATGTAATTAATACTACGTATACCAGCCAACTAATAAATAAATATAATTCAAAGGCTAAGTCACTTTGAAGTATCCAGGCATAAAACATACAAATTCAATTCTTTTCTGCATCTCCTCCTCTTAGAAGTCTGTGTAATCTCTGAGAGGAAGTCATATAAAAAGGGGGTACGTTCCTCAACACTAGAATGTTAAGAAAGAACATTGGGAAACAATAACAATACACACTGTGTCTTAAGAAGGTGAACATGAACAAATATGAAAAATAACTTAAGAACAAGAGCAATGAGCAAATCTACAAAACTTTTATGAGAATTCATTGAAAAACTTAAGCATATAACAATCTAGAAATTCTCAGTCTCAGGATAATATTACCAATGTTAGGAAAAATTAAAATGGTATTTTGAAAAATGGTGTTCCTTATTTTACTTTTGTAAATAGTGATATAGTTCTAGAAAAACAAAAATATTATACAAATCTAATTGTAAAATTTTAAGTACCTTGAATAATATGAAGATTTAGACAGTGTGCAATTTCATAAATGGTCAACATCTTGTATTAAGCTAAATGCATTTTGCTTGTCTGTCAAAAGCGAGTATATATCCTGTATAAAAGGTAGGATGACTTTTTAGGTGTTTTCATGTTAATCACTAAAATATGAGGGTAGTGTACAAACAAAAGTTACAAATAGTAAATCTTCAAGTTAACTAAGGTATATAAATCCACTGAAGAAATAAAATTGAAAGAGCTAACAAATCAAAGGTTATTTTGTCTGCTTCAAAGAGATACTTACAATGAGAAAATATATAAATTAACAAAAAATTAATAAAACACATGTTAACAAGAAATTATTTACAAAAGTAAAAAGAAAAGTGCAAAGGCAAAGGTCTGATTTAGTTGTCCACTAAATGGTTTCTACCCTTGTATTTCTGCAAGTCTGTTCAGTTATGATACAAATTGCTTTAAAACACCATCTTGTGGACAAAAGGAGGTATATCACAGGTTCTCAACAGATGTGAGAGACTGCAGAAAGGCTAAATCTTATTTAACTCCTAAAACATACTCAAAAAATTATTTTAAAATCTAAACATCAAATAACAATTATAGAGAACATATGTTAAGATAATTATTTAAGCTCCATAATATAAGTCACTAAAATTTTAAAGTTTCAACAATGTCATGAAATATAGAAATAAGCAGATGGATTAGAATAATTAACTAAATTAATTTGATCACAAGATGACAAATTTCAAAGGTTAAGACTGCCTGTGTTTCTTTTATGCTTAGGGAAAAAAGGTTAATGTCTTCAGTAGGAAAGAACAATGAACAAACTCATGAATGATACTTCCTTTTTTCTTTAAATTACAAAGGCCATAAATATTAATTGACATCATACCTTGTTTTTTGCATAGAAAGGTTTCTATTTGAAGTGTTAATTTATCTTGGTATAAAATGTTTGACTGGAATTTAAAATATGTATGTAGGGCAAACACAAATTTAATTATTAATTATCCTCATGGCCTATAATTACTTTGTATTTCAACATTTATGTTGTCTGGAGTCCAAACAAGAGATAAATTAGGAAATTTGATAATTCTTCTTCCCTGCTGTGGACATTACTGACATCTATGTGAAAGTAAACAAATATTTTGGAATGGAGTAAAATGATACAAGAGACTTGGCAACCACCAAGTTATTTAGGAGAGAATTTTCCACCCTACTTTGGGGCCTAAATTATCCATTTTCTTTTTTATTAAAAAAAATTAGGCAAATGCCAAATATTCACTTTATCTGGTGTTTATATTAGCTGGACCCAGCCTTGGGTATCATTTGTCCAGAGATGAGGCAGGAACAAGTGTTGGAAGGTAAGTAATGCAGTAGGGTGAGAAAGGCTCATCCCATGGGGACACAGCCCCGTTTCTATGGTTTTGCCAAAGGTATATTTAGTCATATGTGTCAGTTATAAAAAATGAGCTTGACAGCTCTACTTTGTAATACACATCATATACCATTATATACCCCCCCATACTTAAATCATCTGGATAAATACAAATTCTTGAGACAGGAATAAACCAGCCCAGTATTAATGGAATTTAGAAAAAAAGAAGGTTCCTAAATATGCAATTCGTAAGAAAGGATGCATGGCATAGTCTGTGGAATTAAAATGAACAGAAGTTATGAAACAAGGAAATGAATCGAGTCTTTTGATGTAGATGAACGGATCAATTCAAAGAAAACAAAGGAAAATACATTGATCACCATCAGCAAAAAAGTTCATGAAAACATTAAAATGCTAAAATAAATACTTCTGGATTAGTAAAGAGGTATAAGGATAAACAACCTATTAATATGAAAATATAATTTCTGAAAACAAAATATTTAGCTTCATGACAAATTCAAATAAATTAATGAATGGCAGATGAGCTGTAAGCTTTCAGAAAAGTCAACAAATTAAAAGCTCAAGATATACACATAGCACCAGATTTAGATTTTTGTATATATTTTTGGGATAAATTATCATTGAACTAAAAAATGCATATGTATATTCCAATTATATAATTTTAAAACACAGCACCATTGTAAGTATTGCACAAGAAAGAGAATAAAGAACAAAATCAATTTAAAGTTAAAACCACTTGAAATAAATAAAATAACCTTGGAAAAAAATAAATAAACTTGGAATTGAAATATACAACATAATTCAATATGAAATAACCAAAAGGTTGTATGTATGCACAACCATGTAGATATCCCTGACCAGCAGTTTATAAATCTACAATGAAAATCAGTTCAACTCATGGGTGCATTTGAACAAGGCCTGTCTTAATCTAGGCACGCTCCCAACGCAACTCTGTTCACAGCTTTTCCAATTTCAGTGGGTTTGCCTTTCTAAACGCATTTTTTCAATTAGCAGCTGAAAGCTACCATCCCAGCCTGATTTGGCTAAGCTGGAATCGGCCCTGTTTCTTGAAGAGGTGAGACCTCCTGGTTTCTGTGACAGGAGGGCTGTGGGCAGCAAGCTCTCAGCATCGGTGGGACCCGATACTTAGATTTCAGCAACATCCTCATGCTCAACGTTCTAGAAAATGAGTTGCTTTCAACCCACAGTCTCTCAAAATAATGTATAGTTAGGCAATACAAATATCATTTAGTGATGTGGTTGGCGATCACTGCATTTTCGTTTCCTGCCAGAAGACGTAGTCTTTTGCAGCCCCTGTTGTTCCCCCTGCAGTGAGTGTTAACTCTTTGGTCTGAGCGCTAGTTGTATCTCCAGTCCCATGGCTTTTTGTCGCTGCCTGTACCTCTTGCTGCAGCTTTTAGGGAAAACAGCTTTCTGGAGAAACATGTTTCTCCCTAAGAGCTTCTGGGCTTCACCTTGTCCATGCGCATCTGTCACACCACAGGGAAGGGGTTTCTTTTCCAGCCGCTACTCATCTCGTCCTTTGTTCTGATGGCTGGGTCTCCTCCTACAGTCTGAGAGTGATGAGGCCAGAAGGATGATGGATACAGGGGTCCAAAGTTCTTGCCAGTACCAAAGACAGCCTGGTGCCTTCACCACCGAAGACCTCTTAGGGGAAACAGCTTTCTGTTTCCCAACGGAGAAACTCAGCAAAGGGACTACAGTACTAGACTTTTCTTGTGGAACTCACACACAATTGGACTTCGTTTCTTCCTTTTCATGCCATACATATTCATGCCGGCTTTGAATTTGGCTCATTATACAGAATTAAGAAAATCATTTCAATACTTGGCTATGTTGGGTTTTTTGGGCTCCCTGATAAAACAGCCTCCTGGTAACCCCTCAAAAATATAAGTTATAAAGTGAAACTCTTATTGCCTATCTATGTCTCTGCATAAGTAGGATGGATGTAGGATGGTAGAAGAATTCTTAAGCTATAAAAAGTAGTCAAAAATCATTCAGCAGGAGCAATGCACTATATCAAAAAAGATGACATTTTTAGCAATGACAGCAAATTTAACCACCAAGAAAACCTCAATATAACTCTGAAACTTTAAAATTCAGAAGTCAAAGGCCAAATACAAGTTGATGAGACTACAAAATGTACCTCACCATCAGTCTACTAAATCATAAAATGTAATTTTCTCTTGAAGAAGAGCTAATGATAAGATTTGCTTATGTATTTCAAGAAAACCCTGAATAAAAAATCAGTAATGCTGAAGCAAAACATATGGAATGAATTTGGGAAAAAGTCTAAAAATGCTGATATCGCAATTGCTATAGGAATAGGATTCAAATTGTTGCTTTTAATGTCTGCCTACACCAAAAAAAGCCACCCACATATCATGAGGGTTTGACTGTATTAAGATAGCTCAACAGCAAGGGGATATCACCCCAAATCAAGTCCTCCTTACGTGTGCTTATTTTCCACCTGTCCGCTGACGGGCATGAGATACAGGATAGAGGCAATCTTCTGGGTTACATCTTCCACTAGGTCCTGGGGGTCCCTGGGGACCTGGGGCACCCGGTGAGCCTGGCAGACCCGGAGCTAATGAAATAAAAGACCCCATCAGAATGCAGATCACGTATGGCTCTTTCTTCCTCACTCCAACCAACATTATTCAACCTCTCCTGTAGCAACACATAAGGGCATAGGGGAAAAGGCATGGCTCCTTATTTTAGAAGCTTGCTTGTGTTGTGCAGATAAATATCACTATTACCTGAAGTCCCAGGGAGACCTGGACTCCCTGGAAGCCCAATTCCAGGTTCCCCTCTTTCTCCTTTCTGTCCTCGGTAGCCTAAGGGAGAGATATATAAAAAGAGAGACACAGAAGTAAGAGCATTCTATGGCAGCACAGTACAAATAAAAGCCATGTTTCTAGTCTAGAGTATTTCTGTAATTTTTCCACTTAACATAGAGCTAATATGCTACTTTAACTGTCTGTTTTGCATTAACCACATATCAAACTTACATACCAAACAGATTAGATGCAATGAGGAGCTTAGAAATATGCAACTGCTGGCATAAAAAGTATAACTAGTCAAATGTTTGATAGTGAGACTTTGGGTACTGAAAATGATACCTAAGTTACTGAAATCAATCATTCCAATCTTCCGTCAAATAGCTACGACAAGGTGTGTGTCTTCAATAGGAATTCTGACTGGAGGGTAGGTCCAGGCTAAATATAAATATACTGAGAGTTCTGCTTACTACAAGGTCAAACTAATGTGACAGCAAGAAGCTGGACCTTAGTCTAAGAATTAAAGGGAATGAAAGGAACAAAAACTCATCATTTTAATAAATGACAGTAAGAGCGTGAATATATGCGAATTCCATCTCGGAGTCACGAGAGGACAAAATCGCAGGATTTGGTTCAAATGACTGTCTGTAGCAACATGATATCCTTTCTAGTTACGTTAAAACAGCAACCTCCTGTTTAACATGGCGGTTCGTAACTCCAAAGAGGAGGAACTTCAGCAGTTGCAGAATGCAAGGGAAGACTGAGGGATCCTTCTAAACTCACTTCATCAATTTAAGATACTTTAACCAAAATAAATTAGGCCTAGGATCTCTGTACATTTTAAGACAAAATCATTCTTGTTACTGAATATATTTATTGTTATCTTAGGTAGAAAGGTACAGAGCAATTTGTGCCTCTTATCCCTGCTTTAAGAAAGCATAAAACATTTCAATCTGGGTTTTATATAATGTCTTCATCCGTGTAAGACATTGAAGAGAAGGGTCTGTGGCTATAAGTTTCACAGTGATGGTAAGTAGAGTTTTAATTTCCAACTTTCTCATACTTAAACCATGGCTCTTGGTCGTGAAGGAACAGAGTAGTCATGCAGAATCATGTGGACACACAGCAAGGCTAATAGGTAGGACAGTATCTCAGTAGGACACAATAGGTCCTAACTCAGTTGTGCCTGTCCATAAAGGTGTGTTATTACAGCTGAACATGATAGGAGGAGAACATTTAATGTTCTCTATGAACAGTATATAGGAAAGATTATTTCCCATTATTGCTCAGGATTAGACATCAGTTTGGGAGCAACAGTCTTGACTTGACCATACAGTGTATACATTATTATCCAAATAACGTTAGCAATGTAATCACCACATCGTTATTTCTTGGTTTTGGAGGTGTGACCTGACCATAAATGTGAAAATATTCAAAAAAAGAATTACATTCACGATATATTTGAGGTGCATACTAGAAATATACCCAATGGGAAATCTTCACACATTTATATCTGAAAACTATGTTATAGACACTCAATACAACCCTAGATCCTAGAGAAGGGGTCCTCAAACTACGGCCCGTGGGCCACATGCGGCCCGCCACCTGACCATAAATGTGAAAATATTCAAAAAAAGGATTACATTCACAATATATTTTGAGGTGCATACTAGAAATATACCCAATGGGAAATCATCACACATTTATATCTGAAAACTATGTTATAGACATTCAATACAACCCTAGATCCTAGAGAGAGCAGTGGCTTGAGCATGTGGCCCAGTACCCCAAATTGATACATATTCAACTTTAAAATATTCCCAGGATTTCTTGTATATAAGTGACTTTCATTTAGTACATGTAAACAACAAGAAACGATGTTTATACTTGGGGTCATTTTGAAAGCACCCTTTCAAATGCATTATTTAAACTTTCCTGCAGTAAAATAATATTTCATGCCTGAGGTATATTTGATAGTTCAACCTAGGCTTTACTGTTATAGAAAGATTGTAAAGTTGACCCTCAAGCTACGTCAGTAGGTGCTTAAGATCATAGGCTAAAAAAAATGAGGAAGAAAAAAAATATGACTGAAGATATACAAACTTTTGATTAACAAGAGAATTAACAAGATTGTAACACAATTTCAAATGATGAATATTTCTGTTAAAATCTATATATTTAAATTCAGTTTTCAGATTTTAACTAAGGCAAAAATATATTATTCCACATGAATTTGGTGAACATGGTATCACAAAACAAGAGTTAATAATTTGTATATTTGTATAAGAGGGTGACATATACACTTCTATCAAATGTACTAATTTATTTGTACAAATCTCTCAGTTCTTTGGTTAATAACAACCTACTATTAATAGACAAAGCTGTTGAATTGCACAAGGTCCCAAACTCATCATGGATGAAGGCTGCCATAAAGTTATAGGGTCTTATTTTATAATTGCTTCACAACAAAGTTTCAGATTAGAATACTAATAAAGTCAATAACAGCTTTCTTACTTTTTAGAATTAAGCTTTTCATCCACTTAAGGTAGGCCTCTCCTGAAATTTGGAAAAGACTAAAAGGTGGGTCTATTTGCAAATGCACATGTATTTTCATGGCCTGGAAGTATGCAGGGTGACAGTCTGACATCACTGTAGCTTATGTAAGAAAACAGAAATCCAACAACAGCAGTGTCCTAATCTAAAGCACCTAGAGGTATTAAGTGCTGCTGTAGTTTTTCAGGTGATAGACTTCATTTATTTCCAGTAGGGAGAATTCCATCTTAATGCCAGGGATATTCTTCCAAAGTTATAAATCTGTGCATCTATACACCCACTGTGCAAATGAGACCAGTAAGGGAGTGTTACTGGCATTTCTCCATGTGGGGACCTACCTCAAGCTTTATAAGTTGTTCGGCCTCCCTGGTTTCTTCTACTAATGGACCACAGCGCCCTTCCGTCATTTTGACACGCACATGCCTCCCATTACTTAAGCTCCCTACTGCTGACAAATTTTAAAGGTCAAATCTATATCCGTCACATGAACTACTCTACGGGCCACTGGCTTACAAATAACAGCAAGTTTCCTTCCTATAAACCAATAACAGGTAAACTTTGAAAGTTTAAAAGCAAGAGAAATCATTCCCAATAGTGTCTTTTCAAAACTGATGGAGGTTATGTGAAATGGCTGGACCTGTTTTCTCCTGACCCCACATCCACACACTGGGGGGCTTGGTGGGGGGATCAGTGGGGTTGTTTCTCCTGAATGGACAGGGCTTTCAACTGTGGCATCTGTTCATCCCGGTTTTCACAGAGGTGGAGAAATAACTGTTCTTGGAAAAAGTTGAAATGAAGTGCTTTCTCTTAAACTCGTTCAAGAGGCTAAGGTCTGTTAGGAAAATGCGCCTCTCTTGCTTACACAGGAGAAGCCAGCTGGCTGGAGGCTTCTTTGATCCTAACGTGGCACAATCTTGCTCATCCCAGGCAGGACAAATGAGGAGGCCCAGCGCTGCAGACTGAGGTGGGAACGCACACCAAGGAAGGTGCTCTCAGTGGGTATTGGGAAGGCAACAATCAGAAACCCACGGGATGGTTAAAATATAAGACCGTTTGGAAATGCGTCTGAATTTTAAAAAGATGCCAACAATCACCCACTTTGAGAATTTAGAGAAAACGTAAATGAGGTGACCCAACTTGAATCAGAATGATTCACTATTTTCACTGAGAGATCAGGGGGCTTCAGGAGGGTCCCCAGTTTCCATGATCACAACCTCGGCAGGAGCAGTACCTCCCTTTTCCAAGTTGGATCACGTGCTTCTAATACTTTCGTATGGATTTTCTCCTTGCTTTTTACATATTTACTGCTTTTCAAAATAAGCACAGGAAACTAATGAGGCAGACCCCTTCAAATTCGTGTCCTTCCCTACACATCTATAATAATAAACGCGTAATATGCTAATTAGACCGGATGCCCTTCTGGAGGAAGCTAGAGCTGCGAGGGAAGCCTGGGTCCCAGGTGCCAGAGGGAAGCCGGGGGTCGGAAGGCCTACTCTTGCACAAATTTCCTGCATCGGGCCTCTAGTAGTAATATAATAAGGGACTCATTCTATAGTGCATATTTCAAACCAAATCACTTTATTTCAAATGAAAATGGATTTATTTTCTGAAAAAAACACTGAAAAGCTAATTCTTTCAGAAATTCCATAAGAGCCACCATCAAACAGAATTCATAACTGGGCAGACACACTGCTGCTCAGCACCCACATTTCCTTTTCCTCTCTGGGCTGCGTCCTCACTGCAACCTTGTCTCAAACTCAACCATGCCGTGTGTTAAGAGGACAAACTCAGCCAGCAGCACCTGAGGTTTACATGGTCACTAGGGTAGCAGTTTTACATGCATTTTTTCCTTTCCTTTTTGAGAAAACTTTACATTGACTGGACCAAAACTTTGAAGTTACATGTATAACTTCATCTTCTGAGCACTTCATTCTATTTATCTACCAGAGAGTAGCACTTCAATTCCTTGTGAACTCCTGGAAAGGCATTAAAAACCAAGCGGTAGCCCCTTGGTTTCCTTTTTCCAGTCAGGGTTCTCTGTGGCTTTATTTTTTTTTAATTAATTAATTAATTTATTTTTAGTTAATCCTCACCCGAGGATATTTTTCCATTGATTTTTAGGGAGAGTGGAAGAGAGAGAAAGACAAGAGAGAAACATCGATGTGAGAGAAACACATCGATTGATTGCCTCCTGCATGGGTTTGGGTTGGGGAGGAACCTGCAACTAAGGTATGTGCCCTTGACCAGAATGGAACCCAGGATGCTTTGGTCTGCAGGTTGATGCTCTATCCACTGAGCCAAACTGGCTAGGGCTTCTCTGTGACTTTAGAGAGAATTATCAGTATATCTTGATGATAGGCAAATATTCCTTCAGAAATGAATCCCATAGTTTGCAAGTTTTATTTTTCTGCTGCATTTCTGGCATTTAATAAGTACTGCAAATGAGATATCAGGTAAACCCTGGGGAGTTACCAAGCTGAATTATACTCAAGACATGCCTATTGTCAAAAACCATCAGATGAGACCAAAGTTTTATCAACTTCACTAAACCTCGGTTTAAAAAAAATTGAAAATCATTTGGGCAAGGCTTTCAAATTCAAGAATTGCATCTGAAATGTATATCAGGAGTGGAAGCAGGCTGTAAGATCTCCTCAGCAGAACTGCAGGTAGAACCCATAGAAATCCATCACAAAAGGGAAGGTAAGTCACATGGTGAATGGAAGTCTGGTTTCCAAAAACTTCACTGACACTGTGGACTTAGCTTTGCTTTTGAGATCCTTCCAGATGGGCCTCCCCTCCACGGGAAGGGAGCCTGGTGACAGGTGCTGTGTGGACAGGTGACTCCAGTCCCAGAACGGTTCTCCTCGATGTCCTGACTTTCCACTGTCCTTGTCCTCTTAGACTGCCACTGTTTGAGGCATCTGCCCAAGGCTTTTCTCTTACAAGTGTGAACAGTCCACACTCTTCAGGTCTTTTGAGGCATCATGCATCTTCAGATAGGCTTTCCAGCTCTTTGTTCCAGTCTCATAAATTCTAACTTCAGAACAGACCCAACTAGCGAAAGATAATAATTAACCACCCTCTAGACAACCGTGTACACACAGAAGGCTGCATCTGATTCGACACTTTTCCTCCGACTACCTGCCAAACCTCTCTATTAACTAAGGGAAAGATAGAATGTACTCCAGGTAACTACAGTGATTTTACTACAGTGGGGCCTTGACTTACGAGGGTCCCGACTAACGAGTTTTTCGAGATACGAGCCGTCTCTCAGTCGATTTTTTGCTTTGAGTTGCGAGCTAAAATTTGGGTTACGAGCCAGCTTCAGATACCCCACTGCTAGTTGGCGCAGCGAACGTCACAGTGAACGCCACAACATCAGCCCAGCATCACGTGTCTCACTCGTTCACTTTTTGATTTGACATACGAGTAATTTGAGTTACGAGCTCTGTCATGGAACGAATTAAACTCGTAAGTCAAGGCCCCACTGTATTGTTGTTTTACACTGGGCTCATGAAGCCAGAAGCCTTGTCACTCTGGATTGTAACTTAGGACCCTAACAAACCCTGCAGTTGGGGACAGTTCTTGCTCTTTTCATTGAGAGTGGGCATGTCAATCTCCTTGGGGCACTTCCTACTGAAAATGAGGCTTGATGTTACAGAGGAGCAGTAAGAAGGAAAGTGAACTAGTGGATGAAAAGTAATACTTTGCATATATGGTACTGTGGACTATATCCCTAGGTAATTCTGTTGTGAGCTTTCTCTTTTCTCCTAAACAAACTTTTGATTATTTAACAAGGAGAGCGCTTGAGCTCCTCCATGGTAACACATGCAATATAGTTTACCTGGTCTTATCTTTCATGGTACATACCCATTGGATTTATTGTTTTCTTGTCGGAGTTGTGAATCTTCTAAACCAGGGCCTATGTGGCCCCTTGCCTGATTGCTAACGTAATTCTAGAAAATGGCCTTCCCAGATCAATCTGGTTGAGCTACATCCAAGATCTGGTCTGTCAATTTTTTGCCAATTTCAGAAAAGTCTTGCTTCAAAATTTTTAGAAACTCTAAAAGAAATTCTTTAAAATTCAAAGTTACCATCCACAAGCTCTATTAGAGGGAGAAGGATTCTAAATTTTTTCAAAAAATATTCTGGCTCCAAATCACTACTTATAGTAGTAGCTTTCCCCCCCTCAGTTTAAGATAGTAAGATGATGATTCTCGTTGTCTACATACATCAACAGGGTGGCAAAAACAACTCTGAGATTCCCAGATAATAATCTATACTAATAAAAGAGCAATATGCTAATTAGACCAGGTCGACTGACATCTTCCGGTTCTCCAGTCCTCCTTCCAAACAAAGCCACAGTGGTGTGGGCCAAGGCAGAGGCGGTTAGGGGCAATCAGGCCAGCAGGGGAGGGCGGTTAGGGGTGATTAGGCTGGCAGGCAGAGGGGTTAGGGGTGATCAGACAGGCAGGCAGAGTGGTTAGGGGCAATTAGGCAGGCAGGCTGGTGAGTGGTTAGGAGCCAGCAGTCCTGGATTGGGAGAGGGATGTCTGACTGCTGGTTTAGGGATCAGGCCTAAACCAGCAGTCAGGCATCCCCTGAGGGGTCCCAGATTGAAGAGGGTGCAGGCCAGGCTGAGAGACAACCCCTCCCCCATGCACAAATTTCGTGCACTGGGCCTCTAGTGATATATAAACACCTGTTATTACTGTTATTATCACAACAAATATTAATTTGAAGAAGTAATAGTTAAAAATCTATTTCTAGAATATCAAATATTAACAAGATATTATATATGAAATCATTTTATATATACATATATATTGAATATATATATTGCCTAACTGTGATTAGCATGTTACAAATAGTGAGCATTAAAGAACTGGTAAACAAATATTATACCCAATGACTTACCTTGAGGTCCAGGGTCTCCTGGTGGCCCAGGTAACCCATCCTTTCCTGGTGGCCCAGGCCTACCATGAGCTTGAGCAGCCAACATTGCCGCTGGTAGCTTGAGTTGGGAGAGGAACACAGCCATCCTCTCTGCATTTGTGAAAGGAAAAATAATACGTCATGCTATAAGAATACTTTTAGGTAAAAAAATGCCAAATATTTTTTACATGAAAGTCAATGAAAAAAAAGATTTAGCTTTCAATTTAAGCACATCTAATTTACCAAATGGTCTGATTGCTGAGAGAGGTTTTTGATTGGTCAAATAAAATGGATTGCACAAAGTTGTTTGAATATAGATGAGGACCAGCTGTGCTGATCACAGGATCTGAGAGTGTTCGGTGCTTCAGAGATACAGCCGATCTAGTGGACAGAACAATAACGTAGAATCTAACTAACCTCTGGCAATGACTTGTGGAGAGAATTTAGGTTCATATTAAAAAATGGTTTTAAATAAATCTAAGCTACTTTCCAGCAATCTTGTGAATGTGCAGTGATTTAAAATAGGTTTACAAATTCTTTGACATGAAGTCTAATTCCTCCATTCTCCAGTGTGGCCTGGAACTTACTTTTCATTTCTAATAAGTAGAAAAAAGCAGAATTGAGAGTGTGTAACAAGGGAGACTAAGTCACCCCAGGCACTGAAGACACTCAAGATGTTCTGTGGAGAGACCCACATGGGGACGAACGAAGCCACCTGCCAGCAGCCATGTAAATACACCTGAAAGTGGATCTTCCAGCCCATCAATCTTTTGGATGACTTCCACTCTGCCTCACATCCTGACTGACTTTGTTGTAGACAGAACCACACAACTAAGCAACCTTTCAAGTCTCTGACCCACAGAAAATGTGAGATAATAAAATTTTTTAAGCCATTGAAGTTTTGAGTTATTTTCTTTAAAAAAAATACTCATCAGAGGATATGTTTTATTGATTTTAGAGAGAGAAAAAGAGAGAGACATCAATGTGAGAGAGAAACATTGATTAGCTGCTTCTTGTATGTGCCCCAACCAGGGATCAAACCTGCAACCGAGGTATGTGCCCTGACTGGGATTCGAACCCACAGCCTTTCAGTGTACTGGACGATGTTCTAACCAACTGAGGCAAACCAGCCAGGGCTTGAGTTATTTACTTATGCAGCAATAGATAACACATGTAGTATTTGAAACTTTATGTCCTTGAATGAAACTACATAATTAAAAACAGATAAAACACATTTGTAATTAATATATAGTTATAATTTTGCAAATCTATACATTGAATGTAGTTATATCTTTAGTATATTAAATTATAAACTGGGTATTTTATAAACAAATATGAAATTCAATGATTATAGCTTGAAACTTTGCAAACTGTTGTTTTTGAATTTAAAAGATATATATATTAATAAATATATGTGCATTTCAGTATAATTTTTCTTAATTTAAGACATATCTCATTGACTACCTTCAATGTCTAAGTGCAAGTATTCACAGTACTAATTTCTCCTCTCTCATGTATGAATTAAGTTTACAAGTAATTTGCTTGGGGTGGTTTTTAATATTTTCAGTAAAACAGAGAAAATTTTAGAATAATTGCTTCTAGCTGTAAATTATCTAGCTTTAAGCTATGCTCAGAAATAGCCATTTAAGTATAAGGTAATGACTTCTTCAGAACCCTACTCTAATGCTCTATTATGTAAAATAGCATGTTCCTGAGCCTCTAAATAAATTGTAAAGGCCTGTATTTTTTATTGCCTTTCCTCTGTTTTCAGCGATTTTCCATCAATGAAACTGTTTTTGGCTATGCTTTCTAATGAGGCAGGAAATTGAAGAGTTCAGACAGGAGCTTGCACAAGCCAAACTCACATATTCCACCTGCCAAGGCAAACCCCTGGCAATCACTCTAACAAACAAGACCGATGGTTTGCCTTCCTTGGAGAAGGAGTTCAGCAATGCAATGCAGACATTCATATAAAGTAATGAGAAATTACCTATATGAAGAAGGGACATTCAGATGTCATCTAGCCCATGTTTATCTTCTATTTCACAGATAGAATTTGTAAATATTTTCAAAGAGAGAAATTCATCTTTTCCTCCTAATGCTCATTCAAATGTTTAACTGCCCATTTTCTTGGTACAGCTTCAACTTATTTTCTTTTGCTGCTCCATAATGGAAACAGAGGGTAGCTAATGAGTATTTCTCTTAGGAAATCAGTCACATACTCAAAAATATTGTTACCTCTTAGCCTTCAGCTTAAACAACTTTTACTCGTAGGCTTGGTAATCTGTTTTGTAAATCACTTTTTGGCTCCCCTATCCCAGGGCTTTTCCATACATCGCTTAAATGTGGAAACCAAAACTAGATGCAGTTCTCTCCCGAGGGGCAAACATATCAACAGAGTAATTTCCTCTCATATTGTAGTAATTAACTTCTGATTTCATTTTAACTGCAAATTCAATAGCATTGTTTAATGAATTCATATTCATTTTGTGGTTCATCATCACCCAAAGGTTGTTCCTGCCGCACTTAACTCTGGCCCAGTCCTTTGCCACCTTTATAAACTTGTTGCTTTGAAATGTTATTGTGGGTAAAGATGGTGGGTTGAACACATGCCTCTGTTTTAACTCTTTCCTGAATCCCTGAAAAACAGGTAAGATCTTTTTAAAGGCATAAAACCAGAGGAATAGAGAGACTGTGAAAGGAGAGAGTATAACAAAATGTTGGAAACTGAGAACCAGAAAGAGGGGAATTGGCAGTGTATCTGGAAATGGGGGTAATGGATGGAACTAAAATAAGGAGAATTGGTTCAAAGCCTGTTTAAGAAATAGTCAGAAATCTGTCTCTGCTCTACACAGCTGGGCTTGGCCCTGCCCAAGCCTAGCAAATGACTGAGGTTTATTATCTGAAAAGGCTAAACAGACTGTCTCTGCACTGGGGGCCACAGACTCCATCCACGGAGACGTGGGCTTTTCTTCTGAAAGCAAGGAGAATAAATGAGCATTTTCAGGTTCTGTGCTAACGCCCCAGCTCAGCTCTCGGACTTTGCTCCCCAAATGCTGGTAGCTGGGAGGAAATGGAAGTGTTTTCGTTGGGGGATCTGATCATATTAAGAGGAGAGACTTAAAGACACTGAAATCTGAGGATCCCTCAATGCAAAAGCCCAGCTAGACTGCCTTAAAGTGAAGCTCACACTGCCATGGTGTATCAGTGGTTGAGCGTCGACCTATGAACCAAGAGTTTACCAGGTTCAATTCCAATCAGGGCACATGACTGGTTTGCAGGCTCTATCCCCAGTGGGGGGCCTGCAGGAAACAGCAGATCAATGTCTCTCTCTCTCTCTCTCTCTCTCTCTCTCTCTCTGTCTCTCTCTCTCTCTCTCATTGATGTTTCTATCTCTTTCTTCCTCTCTCAAATCAATAAAAATATATTTAAAATAACAAAATGAAGCTCATGATTGGCAAGCCTCTCCATTCACTCACAACTCTCAATTTGTTAGAACCCAGTTCCTATGCAGGAGCGGACAGCCATGGAAATCCTGAGGAAATCCTATAAACTGAATGACAGATCCAAACAAAGAAACAGGAAGAAGTAAATTGGATGAAATAGAGATTAGACTATGGAAAATATTTTTAACTGTAAGTGTTTTAAATGTAAAAGTTACTCTTTGCTTTTACAGAGAAAGCTTTCTTGAAAAGGAGAACCGTGACCTTGGAGCTCTATGATTTGTGAAAATGGAGTTTTTCTTTTTTCGTTTTGCAAGTAGTGTTCAGAAGCCATGGGAAAGAGACTTCTAAATGGAAAAGTAAATGGACTGAATTGGATAATCTTGAGATAAGTGAACTAAAGTGCTAAATAACTAAATTCTGGGTTTCAGGAACAATTCTGTTTGGGAGAAGAGAGTTTTGTGGGACTGGTGCCGATAGAGGTAAAAGGAGAGGGGGTATCACACGTGGAGTCTCCGAGTCAAGATGTCTCAGGAAAGAATTTCCTTGTGGGCCATTTGAGAATATTGTCTTGAGGCTGAGACATCTGGGGCTTGTGAGGGAGCTGGGCTCAGGCTGGAGAGGGTGGGAGAGGTGGTGAAGCCAGAGGAGAGCTGGGGAGACTGCACCCTGCAGGTTCCAGTAGGCAGTGGGGGACCCTGAGAGAGGAAGAAGGGGTGGAAATACAGAGGGGGAGCTGGAGGACTGAGAGGAGGAGTTGTCAAGCAAGTGCAAGCCAGGCAAGGCTGCCCCAAGACAGCCAAGAGTGATCAATGCCCCCTAGCCTCCTCTGCAGGAGGCAGACAGCCTTTCATGGGAGTAACCACAGAATGATCTGGGAGTGGGCAACATGGGAGCCCCGCCCAGGAAGAAGGAGCCACGTCTCCTTTGCTCAAGGCACAGGGCAGGCCACCGGGGGCCAGGCCTTCATCCAGCATCCACAGGACTTGAAAATGATTATCTCGAAGATCTCAACATAAAACAGTTTCCTGGTAGTGCTTGGTTATATTTTCTGACATTCTTAACCAGCTTTTAAGAAAATGAGACTAATGAACTGCTGAAGTATTTAATATATATTTTTATCTAAAGTCTTTTACAAAATCGCAGTTCAACCTTAAAGCTGCTTGAGATGAAAAATAAAATAAAGATGGGCAAAGGCCGGGAGGAGATGGGGGAATGTCTGTAACAGTGTCAACGATACAAAAATTTTTTTTTCAGTGATCTCTTTACATGATCTATGCAGTGTGGTTTGTTGGAGTCCACACCTCCATGCCAAACAATAAAACATGAAAACCCATCATCTCATAAATGGAACCCACTATATTTACCATAATATATAGATATCCTGCAATGTTGAGACTTTTTTTTACATTGAATCTAGAAAGTATTATCAACCACCACTGCTATTTCAATAAAATACCCGTGGGCCCACCAGCCCTCATAAGAAAAAAAAAAGAAGATAATTGACATGAGAACTCATGGAAATTGAGAATTAAAGGAAAACTTTAGATTGCAGTCCAAAAGCATGTATTTGCTGGCTCTCCCTCTTCTACTAAAGCTGCAGTGCTGAGATCCTAGGTGCCCTGCGCCTGGGGCGGCTTCATGGACAGGCTACCTGTGAGTCACACAAGGCCCCATGCTCAGAAGGGCCCTATGCTTGCTATAACGTTCTGCTGCTGCCGCCTTGTAGTTATTAATGAAATTTGAACAAGGGCACTTGGAGATTTCATTGTGCACTGCATCCTGCACATGCCTCTATGTTCTTCAGTGTCCTCTGGAGAGCCTCTGTGTCTTTTCTTTGTCAGGCAGAGATACTTGAGAGATGATTGTTGAGGTGGAATGTCTGAATTGCAAAGTTTGGAGCCTAATCCATGATGCTTGATTCAAAGGTCAATAAAGGAAAATAAAAGGGGATTTTAAAATGTGGGGGCAACACTAAAATTAGAAAGAGAAAACTGGTAGCTTAAAAAAGAAAGAATAGACAGTTATATCAATAGACTATCATGTAAAGCACTGTCCAGATACTTAGTAGAGATCAAGGTAAACTGAGATCAACAGCATGGATTCATGAAAACATTTTTTTTCCTTTTTTGTCACTGAAGTGGCTAAAAGTCCCCATGTTCCTCTGCTCTGTGTCCAGTGTTCATGTGAAATAAGATAATGTGCACTCAAGCACTGAGATTTTGGTCTCTGATACTAATTACTGCTTAAAATAACCAGAGCTTCTTGGAGAGGAGCTAACTCCACATTTGCAGTAGAAATGTTAATAGATGAACTTGGGGCGTTTTGTAATCTTATTCCTTGTAAATTCAACAATGTATTTTTAGCTTAGCAAGGGCAGGACACTCTGCAAAAGAAGCAGAAACCGTGAGAGCCAATGTGGATTTATGTTCTGACAAATAACTCCCACTTTATTAAGTTCACAGTTGAGGGGAGTGATCTTGATTTTAGCAAATCACCTGACAAAATCATGTCATATCCTGTGGATAGATAAAAAATTCAGAGTAGATTTTAGGACAACTACATGGATTCAGCACTCACAAAAACAGAAGACTAAAAGATGGCGTACAAATGAGCAGGAGGAATGCAATGGCATTTAGAAAGGCCTAATCCTTAACTCTTTTTTAAATTTAAAATGTCTATCAATAATTAGAATGATAACACACTGTCCCCCCAGGAAGCATACCCGTGACATTCCTTTTCCCCTCTATTTCCCTCACAGGAACCTATTACCCTAACCTCGAAAAGACCCCACAAGACTTGCAACCAGGGGAACAATGGGCAGTGGCAGCTTGTCCCAGGCAACCCCCTGAACCGGTCTGCAAGGTCCTCTTTTCTCTGACTTCCCAGTGAGCCACAGCAGCCAAGCCTAGGCTCTCCTGTTGCTTCTGCTATGACTTTCTTTATTTCACCACCCTAAGTGTCAAAGTTCTGGCTGTGGTCAATGAATTCTTGCTTGCTTTTCTAAAAATCTTAGAATGATGAGATGTTTACAAAATTTAGAGATAACACAAAGTTATGAAGGTCGGCCAACCTGCCTTATGAGACAACATTCCAAAAGGTATCTTCAGGTTGGAACAATGTGTGAACACGAATCATTTGAAATTTAATAAGAAGCAACATAAAATAGCACACCTATATTTTAAATATGAAAACAGTGCATAATGAGAAACAGCTAATTTTAAAAACTTTGTACAAGGAAGATCCAAAGTTGCTAGTTAATTAAAAACTCAATATGAATCAACAATGTGATAAGGTTGCTTACCCAAAAAATGCTATCTTAGGCTGTGTTATTGAAGTGTCTCTATCAGGGGTCAGAAAACTTTCTCTGAAAAAGTAAATACTTAAGGCTTTGCAGGCTATACTATCCCTGTTACAACTACTCAATTCTGCTGCCCTAGCATGACACCAGCCAGAGAAAATACATAAAGGAATGAGTGTGATTGTGTTTCAATAAAACTTTAGTTATGGACACAAATTTGAATTTTAGGTCATTTTCACTAGTCGTGAAATATTCTTTTGATTAAAAAAACCATTAAAAATGTACTCCCCTGCATCTCCCCTCCAAAGTAAAACCCATTCTCATTTGGGCTGAACTAAAACAGGTGGTAGGTGGATTTGGCTGGTGGGCCATAGTTTGCTGACCCTGGCCTATGTCAAAAGACACTGCCCTGTTCAAATTCTCCTGGGTGAATGAAGGACATTTATAGATTAAGTATTTCTAAAGGGCAATGATCATGGAGGAGCTGGGCACACTCCACTGAAGAGAAAACTAAGGAGGATATTGAAAAATCCATGGGCCCTGGCTGGGTAGTTCAATTTGATTAGAGCATCGTCTGGATATGCCAAGGAAGTGAGTTTGGTCCCTGGTCAGGGCACATACAAGAAGCAACCAATGAATGCATAAATAAGTGCAACAACAATGTTTCTCTCTCTCTCTGAAATCAACAAATAAAAAAGAGAAAAGAAAAATACCCAGAGGGTGGTCACACTTGAACAGAGAAAGATACTTTACCTGTGTTGTTGCAGCAGACCAAGAACGATGATAGGAAGTTATAGTGAGGCAACTTTAACTTAGCACAAGGAAAATCTTTCTATCACACAGATCTTCCCATCACAAAGTGGGTTGCCTCTTAAACTTGTTTAATGACCATCTTTTGAGAATGTTGCTGCAGGGATTTTCCACAGTGGATGAGAATTGGTAAAGGATTCAGAAATGTTTATTAAGCAAATCTAACCTTCAAAAATCCTTTGTACCTCTTGATTAATATACTTCTTTATTTCTTCAAACGAAACGGCATCTGCCTAAAGAAGAAAAAAAAAGGTCTGTTAAAATAGAGCACAGGAGAAGTGAATAGAGAATAGAAATATTGGGTTGGCATGCATACTTGAAGCTTCTGTAGAGATACATTTATCAGGCAAAATGCTTTCGGCCACTGACTATATTAAGCAATACATTTCTTTTGTTTTGATCAAATGCTAGAAAGAAGTTGAAGTGCCTAATTGCTTTAAAAGCTGTGGGCTGAAATCATAACCAGTGATGTGAACATATTTCCTATTGAATGGAGAGACATGGCTTCATATAGTCAGGAAAGACATTTCATATTACTTCATTTCCTGAAGTTACAGAATTTGAGCAGTGTTATCATGATGTTAAATATCCCAGGCACAACTAAACTTCTAACCAATCACTGGACACTGGTACAGTTATCACCTCACTGATCTTATGTATTTTCAAAGGAAGACAACCTGGAAAAGAATTCTAAGTATTCCAGATTATTTTTTAAAATATTTTGTGCATGGGATAAAGCTTACTAAGTTTTTCCCATTTCATGGTAAAGTTTATTCTGTAATTTATACTTTGCAGGCCTATTTCTATTAAGCAGTTTTCTTTTTTAAGAGAAAATGCAATCTGAACAATAAAAGATTTATTAATTTAAAAAAAAAAGAGAAAATGCAAGTAGGTAAATGATGTCAATTGAGTTTTTAACTTCTTCACAAATAAATTTACATGACTTTGACAAAGAATCTACCAATATAATAGTAATGTTTTACTATAGACCTTGATATTTCAAAAAGGAGCTATCATTTTTTCATGATGGATAGGATTTCAAAGTGTTTTATTACTCTTCTTTGTATTTGGTGGTTACTATCCAGGGGTATAAAATTAAAGACAATGTGTTGGGTTCAGATGATGATTGCTGTTAGGACTCAGTAGTTCCAAGAATGCCCTATTTCAACATTTTAATTTCACTGCAGATGGGACAAATAAATTTGAATTAATGCATCAAATACCAACTACTGACACAGAGAAGCCATTCTACAGGTTTTATTCAAGTAGAGGTCAGGGGAAGTGGGTAAAAATAAAGAAGTCTGAAAATTCTGGGAATGCTCAATTTGGCCCTCTGTCTGGTAATGACATCTGAGGACAGCATGTCCTTAACTCCCTGACCTTATTCCCAAACTTCCTTTCTTCCTGACATGGACATTTTCAGATGAAGTTCCTCTGTGGAATGGCACCCACCATGCCTTCTGAGGATATTAATAAAGACCTGGCTTTTTTAACCAAACACTCTTGGCCCAAATGGTCTCCACTTCAGAGTACTACTCCAGCAGATCTGCTGTTCTGATATTCATCAAAGTGAAGTTTTAATATGAAATAGACATAGTATGTATTTTCTGTGTGGTGGGAGGAGGCATTATAGATAGTACTTAAGAGGAAGGCTTTGGAGTCAGTCGGACCTGGGTTTGATCCACTAAATAACTGTGACCTTGGACAAGTTGACTCCAAGTTTTTGCTTTTGTTATGTCGGATGGAAAGGACAGCCATCCTCCCAGGCTCATTGTGAGGATGCTGGGAGGTCACGTGTCGGGAGTGCTTAGCAGAAGGTCTGGTACATAACTTGAAAGAAATGACAGCAATTGTACCCTCGCAGAGGCCACGTTAGGCTCATTTCATTGATTTTGAAAGAACTATTGTTGCTTTCATGGGAAAAGGGATATGTGGTCAGTACCAGCCAGGAGCTCTGGAGCTCTCAGTACCACTTACCGGAGTGCCGGGGACGCCCGGAATGCCAGGAGGGCCTTGGTGCCCGGGGGATCCCACAGAGCCTTTGTCTCCAGGTGGCCCCACAGGACCTACGGCTCCCTTCATGCCTGGAAGGCCTGGCTTTCCCTGTTCACCTTGTGGGCCTCGGTCTCCGGGAATTCCCTGATCACCCTGTTAAGGGAAAAATTAATTGTAAAGAACGATCTCTTTTACAACAGCAACAGCTGTGCTTCAGACAAAGGATCGGGATAGACACTGGCACTCCCTCGCTGTGGGACCTTGGGTGAGTGAATTAAATTCTCTGTGTCCAACTTCCTCTCCCGAAAAGTGAGGGTATGAATAGTGTCCACTAAGCAGGGTGATGCTGAGAAATGAATGAGTTAACTCAAGTGATGTGCTTAGAGCAATGCCTGGTATGCTGAAAGCACTCAGTGAACAGTAACGACAATGTCAGGTGTACTCAGTTTCCAGTCAAGAATAATGACAGTTTTGAAAGTCAGTAGCAGCTGTCACTTTAGGCCTGGCTCTCCTTTGCAATAATAAAGGATGATTACCAAGAGGATTTCATCACTGAGATTTTTCACTCAGAAAAACTTCAAGACACTCAAAATACCTCCTAAATCACATGCTTTTCTTTTTTCCTGCTTGCTATTGCATGTTTGGTCTTTATTAGATTCTGTGGGTTGATTTCTATACAGGTGTTTGTGTGTGTGTGTGTGTGTGTGTGAGAGAGAGAGAGAGAGAGAGAGAGAGAGAGAGAGAGAGAGACATTGAGGTAGATAGATAGATCATGGCAGGTGTTTCAGTTATAGATATTTCAAATATTCACTTCCACTACTCCATGAGGTAATGACCAAACCAAATATGATGAAATGGTGCACTGAGGCTGCCCTATATTTCACTGTATTATTCTTTTATTTGTGTGGCTCCACTGCAAAAGTCCAAAGTCTATTTCTCTTTATTAAAAAACTAGAGACCTGGTGCATAAATTCATACATGAGTGGGGTTCCTTGGCCTGGCCCCTTGGCCTGGCCAGCGACCGGGTCCGGCCAGGGGAAGAGACCTCGGGAGGTTGGCTGGCTGGCTGTGGGAGGTTGGCTGTGGGATCGCAATGACCGCAAGAGGGCAGCTCCTGTGTTGAGCATCTGACCCTGGTGGTCAGTGCATGTCATAGTAACTAGTTGGGTCAACTGGTTGTTTGCTTGTTTAGTTGCTTAGGCTTTTATATATATAGATTATGAAAACAAATGAACAATTACAGAGATCTATTTGATCATGGCATAAAGAGGTGTAGAAAGAAGCCATGTAGATCAAGCATGTCAAACTCACAGCCCGTGGGCCACATGTAGCCCACAACAAATATTTTTGTGGCCCAGCCAATATAACGGTATGTAAGAAACATTTTAATAAAAATCTCATAACTTAATTTTTATAATACCCTGTTATACATAATTATTAATAACGAACTACAATGTTCGCTAATGACTGATTACTATAATCGTGTTACATTCATTCCCTTACGTGCCTTACACGCAGGCTCACCATTTCTTTCCACTAATATAGCAGCGAATATTTTAGCATCTGATTGCCACCTCATTAGTCTTGAACTGACTTGTTTGGTGTGTGCAACAGGAAATATTTCACTTTTGGAGAATAAGAAAAATAGATTTGCATTATGCTTATTAATTTGTGCAGTTATTCAGTGTCTGGTAAGTTAGTGTTCAAGAAAAAATAGTAATTTTTATAAAAATGTTCTATTATTTTATGTTAACAATTACTCATTTATTTCAGCTTTTTGTATTCAGAATGTCTCTATTGAAATAACCCTACATTTCTATGAAAATTGAAGCGTTTGTTTTTTTGTGGCCCACCTAAACTTAAACCTTGTTTATTTGTCCTGTGTTGGCCTTTGAGTTTGACATGTTTTATGTAGACGGACATAATTTCAGTGCTACTGTCTTAGTTATAAAAGTGTATTTGTGCCCGACTGGCATGGCTCAGTGGGTGAACGTCGACCTATGAAACAGAAGGTCATGGTTCAATTCCCAGTCAGGGCATATGGCCAGGTTGCAGACTTGGTCCCCAGTGTGGGGCATGTGGGAGGCAGCCCATCGGTGATTCTCTTTCATCATTGATGTTTCAATCTCTCTTTCTCTCTTCCTTCCTCTCTGAAATCAATAAAAATATTTTTAAAAAAGAAAAAATATATCTGCATGCAAGTATATCAATCCAGATCACATTTGGAGAAATATCAGAGACTGTTAACATAAAATAAATAAAAGAAATACTAGCACACTTTGATCAATACCCTGATCGTGTGCAAAATAAACACAATCTTTAACGTATTAAAATTATTTTATGATCTAGGGACAAAGATGCTCATTATAGTGATGTTTATAATATGAAAATTGGGAGAAACCTAAGTACCCCCAAAAGGGGGACTGGGTAAGTGAAATAAGGTGTATCCAAACAGTGGAATAACGTGTTGCCACTAACAGGTAGCTGCAACTCTATATTTACTGACATGGAAAGGCAGTCATTATATGTTATTAGGCAAAAACAGACATTTACAAAAAAAATTATGAGTTCAGTTTTGAAAAAAGTATATATTCTTTTGTATTGATTCATTAAATATATGTGTATGTTATGTATAAGAATGAGAGAGATAGAAATTGGGTCAAAATATCAATAGTGCTTGTCTATAGTGGGGTAAGGTAGACTTTTTTACAATCTTCATGTTATTTCCTCTATTTTCATATTTCCTTTAGTTATTATGAATTATCTGTGGAATAATAAGTAAAAGCTATTATTCCACAAATCCTCCTATGTCTGAGACAAGAGGATGATAAAGCTTTCCAAACCAACAAGACTTAGCTGTTTAGAAAAGCCAGCCATGCAGGTGTATCTGCCATGCGGCCTGCTTCTGGGTCTTCAACATTCCTGCTTTACGTCTAGCAAGATCTGGGATCACATACGCTCTACCCTTTTCATGCTGAGAGATTTGTAGGGGGTCTACATTCATAACTGGGGTGTCAAATGATAGCACAGGTGTAGCAGACAGACTTAACAATCAAAAGAGTAATATACATACACGTTCTCCTTTGGGGCCTCTGTCTCCAGGTTTACCCATGATGCCCTGAAAAACAGATGTCAGCATGAAAAGTCACTGCATGTCAAGATTTCCCCTCAGTCTGCTCCTCCAGGTATTCTGCTGTCGGGTATTCCGCGGTTGTGCATCAGAACACTTATTTTAAAGTAGAGGCCTGGTGCATGAAATTTGTGCTCGGGGGGGGTTCCCTCAGCCCAGATTGTGAGAGGGTGCAGGCCAGGCCAAGGGACCCCACCGGTGCACTATCAGGGCCAGGAAGGGATGCAAGAGGTTGGCCAGCCTAGGAGGGACCATGGGAAGGCTCTAGGGCGTGTCCAGCCTGTCTCCCTCAGTCCTGATTGGCCGGACCATAGCAGCAAGCTAACCTACTGGTCAGAGCATCTGCCCCTTGGTGGTCAGTGCACATCATAGCGAACAGTTGAGTGGCCTTAGCATCTCATTAGCATATTACAATTTCATTGGTTGAACGGATGACTGGATGACTGGACATTTAGCATATTAGGCTTTTATTATATAGGATGGTATTTTCCATACCTGAGCACCTGGTAATCCATCTTTTCCATTTATTCCCTGTAAAGACAAAAAAATGACTAATATTTCTAATTCTGCGCTGACAGACATGGTTAAATACAACAAAAGATTAGAGACCCAAGGACTCCATCATTTTCCTGCAGAGATTTTGGTGATGCAGTGTGGTGAAATGGAAAACAAAATCGATAGAACCAGATAGCTCCACGTTTACATTCTGACTCTGCCACTGCAAAGTTCCATTTACTTTAGGCAATTTACTTAACCTTAATAGCACTGGCTTCTTCACTTAGAAAGTCACGATAAAATAATGGCCTTAAAATGAAAGATTTAGTGAAAGAGCTGAAAATGCCAAGCTCACTGTGAACAGGCAACAGGGTGATTTTCCTTACTTATTCTATCAGGTACATTCTGAGAAATAAGAAGGTGCCCCACAGTGCCAGGTAGCTGGTGTATGGCATTTACTGCTACCTCCTCACAATTTTTCCAGCACGAGGAGTCATTCTCAGTAAATGGTCTCCATTGCTGCTGGGGAAATTTCATAACATGGCCAGAGCTGGATCTTAATATGAAATAAACTGTCAGCCAGAGAAGGAATGTTATTTTTCAGCTGGAAAATATGAAGGGAAAGCAAGGAACCTGTAATCACTGTTTCTGAGAGTATCAAATAGTGGCTTTTTATTAGTAAACTGCAAGTTTCCTGAACTTTATAAGGGAGTTCTGGAGGTGGTAATAAAAGCTCGGGGATTTATAAGACGGTGAGAACTATCGGCCGGGAAATGTGAGAAGGAAAAGCACTTGGGGGTCAAATGAAATACCTAGAGTCCAAGAGCAGATGTGTTTTTGAGATTTGATTTGAAGAGGGAGATCAAGGTGAGGAAAATGATTTCTTAGCCAGCAGGCGATTTCATGGACATGCTCCTTTGAAAAGCCGAGGAGACTTTTATTGTGCGCCCGGGAATGGATTCTATGCTGAACTGCAGACAACCGCATGTGCTCAGTGCTGTAAATTACACTAAAGTCTGTCACAGCTGAGAGCCCAGCCAAAGTCCCCCAACCTCTCTGAAAGATCCTGGGAATTGTCCAGAATATTTTTACTAAGAACATGTTACCTGAAGGGTATGGTTCAAAGAATTTATGACATCCAGAAACACAAGCAACAAAGCTAAAGCTGATTGAGCAGAGGATGTGAAAGAAACAACTGTGTCACTTGATTAAAAGAAGGTAAATGTAGTGTAAACATGTAATTCATGTCTTTGGTAGCGGTAAAAGAAAGGAAATAACCCTTATAGTCTTTTTGGGAGGGGCCTCATAATTCATCAAAGACTGTCCTGTGTGTTCTCTTTGGCATATGAAGGTGTTACTAACTTGCTTTCCATAGCAGATCCTGTTCTCAGAGATTTTTACAATAACCTAAGTGTACTGGACTTGCTGCTCCCTCCCCTCATCTCACTTCTCTGGAAGAATCCATTTCTGGTAGAGCCAACTTTCTGTTGATTGTATGTCTCATCTGAGCGTCAAACTGTGGTTGAAGAAGACCACGAATTCTGGGTCGCTTGTTCCAATCTAAGTGGAGGATGGCAGAGGGCAAGCAGCCCGCCTGCGTTATCAGGTCACCCTTCTGTGTTTCCTGATTTGACTCCCTTCCCTTCTCTCCAAAAATACTCTTTCACATATTTCCTCTCTCTTCAAAAGTCCGGCATCATCACCCCACTCCCCATGGCCAGCTGATGACCCCGATTCTTCTTTCACTGAGGCAATAAACAGGAGAGCACCACCTTCCCTTCCCTCCGCCTGACCCACCAGCTACATGCATTTGTATTTTGACTTCTGTCTCCTGTTAAAGAGGAATGAACTGCCCCATTCTTCGTTAAGATCAATTTCCATTTGTGAGTGGAATACTAGTCTTCTCCCCCTCCCCAAAGTTATCTGCACTCTCTTATATCACCCAAATTTCCTCTCTCAATTGGACCATTCTTATCACGATGCTAACATGCTGGAGTCTCTCCCACCATGACCTCCTCATTGCAAATTCCTGTGGCGAATGATCAGCTCTGTCACTTGCCAGTATGTTTATCACTCCTTTCTTTTAAAACACTTAGTTCTCTTGACATCCAGGAAGCCTCATTCACCTGGTTCTTCTTCCCATCTGATGGGCTGCACTTTCTCAATCTTTCCGCTAGGTCCTCCTCGGCCTCACCACAGTGACTCCGTTTCATCCAGGCTCAGCTTTAAGTACCCAGATTGGTCTCTGCAGACCCAGCCTCGTCATTAACTCCGGATGCTTTCTCCACTGCTTACTTGGCATTTCCCCTTGGATAGCTACTATTGCTTCAAGATGAATGTGTCTGAAATAGACAATTCTTCGTTTTCCCTCCCCAAACCACCCATCTCCAGTCTTTCCCATCTCACTGAACACACCACTCTGACACGGTGGCTCATTCCCCAAACCACAGCGTTCATTTGTCTCCCTCACACTCCACAGCGGGTGCTGGTCCCTCAGCAAATCCTGTTGGCTGTCCCTTCAACCCCAACTCTTCCTCCTCATGCTTTCCCTGTTCTCTCCATCTTTCTCTCTCATGGGGGCTCTGGCAGTTCCTCCTCACTGCTCTGTCTGCTTTCACCCTACAGTCTGCTCTCCATACACTAGTCAGAGTGATCATTTAAAATGTAGTCCAATCATTTTCCTTCCCTTCTACAAACACCCCAGCGAGTTTCTATCAGAGCTGCAAGTGAAATCCAAGTTCTGTTCAGGACCAAGAAGTTCCTTGTGGTCTGGCCACTGCCTACCTCTACCTCAGGATCTTTTCCACTTTTCTTTAGCTTAGTTCACTCTGAACTTCATGCCTTTTGCTGTTTTTTAAACACACCATGCTCTGCTAGCCATTTCTTTTTCTTGAAACAATGCCCCCACCCCCAAACTCCCTAGGACTTGATCTCTCACTCTGTGCAGGTCTTGATCAAATGGCATGCCTTTTGTGACCACCCTATTAAATGCTACTCTAGTACTTCACCCTGCTTAGGTCTTTTTCTACCTGAAATTGCATGTTTGTTGTCTGTGTCCCTATCATAGCATGTAAATCCGTGAGTTGCTAGCTTTCAGAAAGGTGCCTAGCATATAGTAGGTGCTTAAGAAATACTTGCTGAATAAACAAATTGCTTTTTGCCTCATCCCCTAGGCACCCCTTGGTAAGCATTAAAATGAGGTGGTGTTCAGGGGTTAGAAATGGGAAGTTGGTAGGAGAAAGCGAAGGGGGAGGCAGGGAATTAAACTAATATTTATTGAGCACCTCCCATGGGCAGGCACTGGAAATGCTTTCCTCATGTCATGTTACTTAAGTGACTCACAATACCCTTGGAGTCGTAATTCAAACCCAGATCTTCCTAATGCTAGATTCCAGATGCTTCCCATTTTTTCACATTGCCTTCTCTAGGGAGGTGGCAGTCAGGGAGTGCACCAACCCTGAATGTTTCACAAAGATACTAAGCGGCCTCATGAATTCTGTGCTGCTTGTTTACACTCAGTACCTGCTCTTCCTTATACACACAGAGCAAATAAACAAGCAAAGGGAACAGTGACCTCCTTTGTTTTTGTTTTTTTAAATGTATTTTTTAAAATTGATTTCAGAGAGGAGGGGAGAGGGAGAGAGAGAGAGAGATAGAAACATCCATGATGAGAGAGAATCATTGATTGGCTGCCTCCTGCATGCCTCCTACTGAGGACGGAGCCTGCAACCCGGGCACCTGCCCTGATTGGTAATTGAACCTTGACCTGCTGGTTCATAGGTCGACGCTCAACCACTGAGTCACTGTGGCACGGCAGTAGTGACCTTCTATAAAGAAAAAAAACCTGAGACTGGGGTATGTCTTATTCATCTTTATATCCCCCCTCAGGGCCCAGCACGTCCTTAGCAAACAGCATGAATATATGTTGAATTGAATTAGTAGGAATGACTGTTACAGTGTCACAGCGGTACTATATATCAGTAGCCCAGAGCTCCTTAGGACACAGGGGGATGATATATTTGGCAGCAGTGATTTATGAAAGTGTAAGAACAAGGCCCATAGATAAGGGAGGGATCCTGAGAAAACAGCTTCTACTTTAATCTTTAGCTGCACACACAGGTGTTATATCTGTGAGTCTTCAGTTTCTTTATATTTTAGGATGCGAAGGGCCATTTTATTTTTAAGTCCACTGAGAACATTAGACTTAAGAAACAACGAGTCTAATTCGCTGACACTTAAAACGGAAAGAATTTCAGCTTTCTCTCTCTTGTGTAAGACATAAAGATACCTCATAGAGAGCCCGGACACTCAGTGAGAGCCACACCCCAGAATCCATTCGCAGAACCTCACTTACTTCCTCAGAAACGACTTACTTAAATCTCAGGTGTTCTGAGGAGATAGGAGAAGAGGCAATGCTTAGAATATTTCTCAAGCTGGCAAATTTTAAACCATGGAAGTTCTTACCGGCTTTCCTGAGGGTCCTTCCGGTCCAGGGAAACCAATGTCTCCAACAGGTCCTCTCTCCCCCTGTGGAGATGTCCACAAATATTAGTCACCAAGAAAGCTTTAAAACTGCACGCGGTGCAACACAAGTACAGCTGTTAGTGACGAACTCACCGGTTCCCCTGGAACTCCTGGAGGCCCCGGGGTGCCGGGTTTCCCCTGGGAAATCAAACCAAGGAGACCTGTTAGGAGCCAAATTACTGAATGGTGCCACGTGCTCAACCCCCACACTCTGCGCTTAATGTGCTGCCAGGCTGTGGTTCTGCACTCAGAGGCACTCCTGGTGGGACAGACTCCCGGAAGCCCCTACTCAACCCTGCAGGCTCCTAGGGACAGGCTGGGGAACAGTTCCCTGAAAGTGCACATGTGTGTATGTTGGGTGGGTGAGCGGGAAGGATAGTAAGTTTTGAAAATATTAATCAAATGCATTTTCATTTCTGGAAATCCCTCTGGTATCTATTTGACTGGCAGTTCGTCTTTACTTTAGGGCAGTGGTTGGCAAACTGCGGCCCCTTGAGTGTGGCTCTTCCACAAAATACCACGTGCGGGCGCGCATGTACAGTGCGATTGAAACTTCGTGGCCACACTCAAGGGGCCAAAGAGCCGCATGTAGCTCTCGAGCCGCAGTTTGCCGACCACTGCTTTAGGGGGTGGGAAGGCACAGAGGGTAAACGAAATCTTTCCTAGTCTTTGAGTTTCACAAGAAGGTTTCTAAGTATGTAGTAGGATAGCCTGGCAAAGAGCATGTTTGATTTGAAAAGCTGTGTTTTGCTGAAAGGGAGAGGACAAGATCGATTTGTTCCAATACACATCAATAGATGTGCCCTGGAACAGTGACAACAGAAGAATCCTGGGGTGGGGAGACCACAGGGATGATACCTGTAAGGAGGATGGTCCCACAGAGTCTGGAAGTGGGAAAGTGCAAGTGTCCAGAGTGGCCATAAAGATGTTGCCTTTGAGAAGGAACTGCCCTCGATCCCTTGGACCTAATGTGGTTGGGAAAGACCAACTAAGTGGGGATATAGGTGTATGGCTGAGACCGTAGAAACCACAGTAGGTTATGAGGGAATCTGAAAAGGGAGGGCTTTCCTCCTATTTGCTGTCTGGAGTTTTGGGAGGAGACTCCCTCCCAGGTGAAGATATGGCTGAGCAGTGGAGATGGGCAGACGCCAGGCCTGAGAGGGCACCCTGGCTCTCCACGGCCTGTGTGGGCAAGCAGAGACTCCTGAGGTTCCTGTGGGCCCGAGTGGGGGAGCCGAGGGGTAGAGGGGAGCGCGCTGACCAGAGGCCACACCCACTGCCCATGCATACAGATACTCCCTTCTGTGTCCCCACATGCCATTCTGGCAGGGCTGGGGAGAAAGAAGGCCTGGGAGAACCCTTGGACAGGCCTGAATATGCCAGAAAGGGATAGACTGGTCTGCTCTAGGAAGGGCAGGGGTGGATTCCCTCGGTACTCAGCAGAATGGCAGTGATGTGTCTGTCCAGGTAGGTCTCAACCAGAACAATCACCTTACATAGTTGTTTTCTTACTGTGGTTAAGATACACATGACAAAATCTACCATTTTAAACATTTTTAAGTGTAAAATTCAGGGGTATTAAGTATATTCCCACCACTGTGTAACCATCACCACTGTTTCCAGAATGTTTTAACTGTTTTATTTTCTGAGCCACCGTCAGGTCCAGTTATAAAGAACTGTCGTGTATTTAATTACACTGCTCTATCTTTGCGAGGTGTAAAATTTCTACCCCTTCTCGATTTTTGTAATTGTCAGTTCATTCTCTTAATTATGAGGTAACAAAACTGCAATTACCCTTTATTTCAATCATGCTGTAGCCTTCAAAAATCTCTTAGGAATTCTTCATTTGGATTGAGTCTGTCACTCATTTTTTATCTTTATTTAAAAATATTTTTATTGATTTCAGAGAGGAAGGGAGAAGGAGGGAGAAATAGAAACACCAATGATGAAAATTATTTTTGGTTGCATCCTGCATGCTCCCCACTGGGGACTGAGCCGCAACCTGGGCATTCGCTCTGATTGGGAATCAAACAATGACCTCCTGGTTCATAGGCTGCCGCTCAACCACTGAGCAACACCGGCCCGGCACTCATCTTTTAAATACCTTCAGTGGTTGCCAATGTTTTTTCTCTGATGAGAGACTTAATTTTTAGGGTAATAGACAAAAGTGATCTGTAGCACACTTGGGTGAATACAGTGGGGCATTAAGTTGCATTATACCAGGTGGAAATAAAAACAGGGTGTGAGTGAATGTAAGTGGTGTAGGTTGTAAAGGGACTATGCGCAGTTCTGCAATTCTGGAAACAAAGTTCCAAATACATTTCTAGGATGGTAGTGAGGGGAGGGGAAAGGAATGGGATAAAGTGTGAACCAATTTTCAAGAAGAATACTTTCCTGTATAAAAAATTCTGTAGTGTTGCTAAAGAAAATATTTCCATGTTACTTTTCAATCACACTAATATTTTAACTTGATCTAGAACAGCTGTGGACTGTGGACAGAATTAATTGTTCTTAGATTTAGCAATAAAACAGCGTGAAGTAGAGTGGCTACTGACCTTTTAAGGGACAGGGGTGGTGGGAGGTGGTGATGGAGAGCAGAGGGGTTCTGTGGCTGGTGGCAGGGGGTTCTGGGTGGTGTTGGGTAGTGGTGGGTGGTGCTGGTAGGGCTCTTTGTATCTTTCTCATGTTCAAGTGTGTGATTTCCATTGACTTTCCTACTCTGTGCCTACCCTGCAGGGGCACGGAGCAGGAGGATAAATGGGCTGTTATTCATAAAGCATGACCACAAAATTTTAATTAGAGATTCATGAATGAAGAACAGAAAGACCCCTGGGGCTCAGAGAAATGATTTCAACCTTTCCTGAAGCACTTTCTATTCATCTGAAAAGACCTTGATGAGATTAAAACGTTTGACATCCGAGAGCAACAAAGATGATTGATATGATTGAAGGGCTAGTTTATGAGGAAACATTAGCAGCAGTAAAGCTGTGCTAATAATTCTGGGCTGAGGAAAATCTCGGGCAGATTGCAGTTTAATGCAAAGAACCTGAACCACATGCCTGAGGATGAAAACTTTACCTTTTGAGGACAAGAAACCTTGACATATGACAAAAGTAGAGCAACAAAACAAACTTCTCAAAGCTGTGCTTGTACATTAATGTACCATCACAGGTAACTGGCCTGACCTTACCCCGTTAGTGAGTTGGGAAGAAAAAAATACAACAAAAAAATAAGAGAGAGGTGGAAATGAAGAAGCATTCTTCAAATGGGAGAGGGACAGGTAGTTTTATTTTTTAAACTGGAGGTTTCAGGAACCTCGTATCATAGGAGTTGCCACATGCTCCCCAGTCCTTCTCACAATCCTCAGCTGTAGGTTTACTGTGGGAACAGAACTGTTCACCTGAGAAAATAATGAGAGATAATTTGGACTCACCAAAATGCCAGCTATTCCTGGGGGACCCGCTGGGCCTCGATCTCCCTGTTGGGATTAAAGAAAAATGGTACTTATAATGATATCTATAAAATCTTTACCTATAAAATTAGTGCTCAAAAATCATTTGAATTTTGTAAAGTTTTTCTTTGAAACTGATAAGCATTATTAATGTTAGCTGGTGTGAAGCTAGAGGGTAGATGGAAAAATAACAAAATAAGTAGCCAATTGAATGTGTTAGTAAAACTAAATCAAATAATCTTAATGAAAAAAGTATTCATCTGATCATTTCTATGACCTATTGTTAATAGGACTCTATACATGCAGCTAAAATTAGTCAATATTTTTATTCCACATATTTAAAAGTAATTCATTACAATATACTTGAATTCTACTTAAAAGCTTTCCCTACACTTGTCTTGTTGGATGTAGGGTTGGAATAAAAATATTTAGAACAAGGGATTATGTAGTTCTCATTAGGCCAATCAGAAGATCCCTTTAATTGCTTTGAACAGTAGAGTGACTCATCATTTTATCCAAAGGCAATGTGGTATTTTAGATAAAGCTGACCATGCTAAAAATACTAATGATTATATATGGGATAATAAAATGGCAATTTTTATTGAGCAGAACCTACATTATAAACTTCCTAACTTCCTTCAGGGACATAAAAGAAGACCTGATTAAATGGAGAGATATGTTTTGTTCTTGGAGGGCAAGACAATGTTGTAAAGGTGTCACTGCTACCCAAACTAATTTATCAATTTAATACAATTCTTACGAAATTGCAGCTTAAACAAATAATAGTATAGTTCATTCAGGATAACAAATAGAAGAGAAGATAAAAGAAATATTAAAAGAAGATTAACAATACCAATATTTAAACACATAATAAAGCCTTAACAATAAAAATAATGAAATGTGGGCATAAGATTAGGCAGTATATCAATGCAAAATAACAGAAACCTCAGAAAGAGACCAATAATTATAACAGTATTTTTTTAAAGAAAGGGATGTATTATTCAACAAATAGTGCTAATGATGGAATAATTTCTTTGAAAAAAGGTTCATTCCTCTTTTTATATTATACTCCATATAAATTTCATGTATATTATGTAAAAATAAAATAAAGTATAAAGTAACTAGAAGAAAATATAAATGACTACCTATAGTTGAGTCTAAGAACAAAAGTCATTTAGGGCATATAAGCAAAATAAGAAATCATAAAGCAAAATAGTTTTATATTTGACTATATAAAAGTTTTATTTCCATATGCAATAAGATTAAACATAAAAATAAGGCAAAGACAAACTAGATAAAAACTCCAACATATAAGAAAGAAGTAATGTCTTTAATATATAAAGCATAACTAGAGTCAAATAGAAAAAGAACTAAGAAACATGGGTAAATAATGGAAACAGGTAATTCTTGTCAGTTTCACTGCTCTTTTTAAAGTTTCGGATTTTACCCTTTTAATGAATATACTAGAACCTTTCATTCAATGGAAACATTTTCATATCTGATAAAGATGAATGTTAAGAGAACTCTCTGACAAGATGGTCCTTCCAACCACCAGGTCTTTGAACTACTCTCCTCAGTGATCTGGCTTCTTTCTTATTTCCAAAGTTATACCTGAGACCTTGTCAATAACAATCACTGCATTCCCTCCATCATCTCAATTTTGTGTATTCCAACCTTGGACCACCATCTCTTATTGTCATAATCTACTCCCTTGGGTACTTAACTCCTGATATTGTTGATGCCACCGAGACCTCTAATCCATTAATGTACAAGTTTTCCATTATCTTTCACTCCCTGGATGGCCTATTTATCTAGTTTAAACTCCATGGTCACTTGTTATAGCCCTCCCTTGTGTATACTGGTAACTCTTTTGACCCATTGCTACTTCTAGTGCTCGGTTGTCAAAACTGGAACCTTGTTTAAATACAGCTCCCCTCCTATTCGGTACTTTTACCTGAGAGTCTGTACTAGGCTGGAAAAGCACTCATAATTTTGCTGACTAGTCTCACTTCAGTTCATGACCATGAGTCTTAAAGGAGCCATCACTCAGCAGTCTCTGAACTCTTCCTCTCTCCTAGAAGATCTCCTTAAATCTCCAACCTCTTCTCCCTACCCCACTCTCAGATGATCACCTTGCTTTCTCCATCTTAGAAAATTTAAGAAATCAGAAAAGAACTTCTATAGACTCCAACCAATTCATCTCTCTACATATCAACATGTGTACCACTATGCTGTTTTCCCACCTGTTACCATAGATGAACTCTGAAGCCAAACTCTCCATTTATGCACTAGGTCCCCAACCCTCTTAGCTATTTAGGGACAACATTTCAGCAGTTCTTCCCTTTACTCCTATATCATTCACCAAACCTTTCTACTGGATCATTCCTTTAGCATACAAAACATTCTGGTATTTCTATAATCTTAAAATCCATTTTAGCCGACCAGCATGGCTCAACGGCTGAGTGTCCACCTATGAACCAGGAGGTCAGGGTTCAATTCCCAGTCATGGAACATGCCTGAGTTTCAGGCTCAATCCCTAGTGTGGGGAGTGCAGGAGGCAGCCAATCAATGATTCTCTCTCATCATTGATGTTTCTCTCTCTCTCTCTCTCTCTCTCTCTCTATCTCTGGAATCAATAAAACTGTATTTTAAAAAGACCCCACCATTTTAAAAAATGATTAAAAAATCCATTTTATAAAATCTTGTGTTATTTCCTTCAGCAACCACTGGCCCATTTCTTTGCTTTTCTTTGCAGCAAAATTACTTGAGCATTGCTTATACTGTCCCTAAATCTTTTTTTTCTCATTCTCTCTTAAATCCATTCAAGTCCAGCAGTTGTTCCTAGCAATATAGTAAATTAGTAATAGTTATTCTGGTGATATATGGCCTCTATATTGCTAAAGGCAATGGCCAATACTTGGCCCCATCCCCATCACCCTTGACCTATTTGCAGTATTTGAGAAAAGTGATCACTGCCATCTCCTTGACACCTCTGCACTTGGTTTATAGGACACCAAATTGTCCTTCTTCCTCCCTGGTGACTTCATCTTAGTCCCTCTCGCTGGTTCTTCCTTTTCTTCCATATCTCCTAATGTCAGAGGGCTCAGCTCAGTCCTTTATCCTCTTCCCTTTTAAAAAAGCTTTACTGTCATTCCTTTGGTGATCTTATCCACCACACTCCCCTCACTCACTTCCTTGGGCTCCTTGGATGGATCAAGAATGCTCATGTCATTTAGACCTACTGTTCCCTTTTTTTAAAAAAATGTATACATTTAACACGTACAACTTGATGACTTGATATATGTATATACTGTGAAATAATCACCACAGTCAAGCTAATTAACATCTCTATCACCTTACATAGCCACCACTTTCTGTGTGTGTGTGTGTGTGTGTGTGTGTGTGTGTGTGTGTGTGTGGTTGAGAACACTTAGTAAATTTCAAGTACACAGTATAGTATTGTTATCTATTGTCTCCAAGCCATACAACAGATCTCTAGAACTTACTTATCTTGCCTGGGACATTCTTCCTGCAGAAGACTTGGCTAGTTTCCCCTCACCTGTTTCAAGTCTTTGATCAGCTCTTGCTATTTGATCAGAACACCCTATTAAAAAAATCACCTTGCAATACTTAGCAAATTTTAAGTACACAGTATAGTATTGTTATCTATTGTCTCCAAGCCATACAACAGATCTCTAGAACTTACTTATCTTGCCTGGGACATTCTTCCTGCAGAAGACTTGGCTAGTTTCCCCTCACCTGTTTCAAGTCTTTGATCAGCTCTTGCTATTTGATCAGAACACCCTATTAAAAAAATCACCTTGCTCCCCTTCAGCACTCCTCAATCCCTTTAACCTGCTCTTTTTTCTTCCCATTAGCACTGACCAACAATATTATTTAGTTATTTGTGCTTACTCATTTAATTTCTGTATCCTCTTCTTGGAATATAAGTAACATGAGGGCAGGGATTTTTGCCTGTTCTGTTCCCTCATGTATTCCCAAACCTAAAATAGTTCCTGGTACAATAGTAGGTACACAGTAAACATTAAACATGTTTGAGTGTTGAATCAGTGAATGCATTTCTAAGCCCTGTACTTACCTTTATGCCTGGAAATCCTTCCAGTCCTGGCAAACCCATTGCACCAGGTTCTCCCTGTTAAACATGAACACAAGGAACTCAGGAGCAATGATTAAATGAATTTCAAACATTGGTTTTCAAAAGCAAAGATATATTTTGCCTAAAACTACTCCCTCTAACATTGATCGGTAATCTAGCAAGTAAATGGAATGCTCTATTTTCAAGCATTTGTATTCTTGCATTTGGTGTTTGAAAACAGTTTGAGAATAAGGCCACTCCCTGGAGAAGTATGAATCTATTTTCTGATTAGTTGTTTTTATTCTGATTAGGAATCTAATCAGAATGAATCCCTCTAGTCGGTGGTAATGCCAATTACAATAAGAATTAGGAGGAAAGGCTGTCTTAATAAAGTCGGCCAATTTGGGAGGTTCCTGGGGCTGCTAGATTACCAGGGAGTGAGACTATGCCCTTTAAGAGCAGAGGAAGATGAGCTCTCACAGCAGAGTTTGTCATCCTCCAGTCTTCTCTGAACCTGTAGCGGGACATGAACTGTGACCCAGGGGCAGCATTCCAATGATTTTAAAAGTTGCTGATCAGCCTCAGTGATTGAGCGTTGACCTAGGAACCAGGAGGTCATGGTTAGATTCCTGGTCAAGGCACATGTGCAGGTTGCTGGCTCGATCCCCATTGTGGGGCATGCAGGAAGCTGCTGATCAATGATTTTCTCTCTCTCTGCCTTCCTCTCTGAAATCAATAAAAATATATTTAAAAATGTTACTGATCAAGCTGATGGGTCACTGATAGAAGATGGGTAACCATTTCCATTAAAAAAATCTTTTACACATTCTAGTGTGTGGTCTCAAGCTCACTAGAGACTTCCGGTCTACAAAGAACACATTTAGAAAAGTCAGAGTGAAGGAAACTGCTCACTTTGAACACATAACCTTTAAACAATTTTTTTTCTCTAATCCTCACCTGAGGATATTTTTTCCCCCATTGATTTTAGGGAGAGTGGAGGAGAGAGGAAAAGACAGAAATATCAATTTGAGAGAAACACATTAATTGGCTGCCTCCTGCATGAGACCCAACCAGGAACCAGGCCGGGGAGGAGTCTACAACCAAGGTACATGCCCTTGACCAGAATAGAACCTGGGACCGTTCAGTCTGACACTCTATCCACTGAGCCAAACTGGCTAGGGTGAACAAATAAACTTTTTAATCAAGAGAAATAAAGTGGGTAGCATAGGACTTGATAATATTTTTTCTTTTTTCAGTTTTTTTAAAAGTAATTATTTTTTAATTAGAATTGATATTCAATATTATTTTATATTAGTTTCAGGTGTACAGCATGATTATAGAATTATGTGATTTCTAAAGACCCCCGATAATTCAAGTATCCACCTGGCACTATACATAGTTATTACAATATTATTGACCATATTCCCTATGCTGAACTTTACATCCCTGTGACTATTTTGTAACTTACCAATTTGTATTTTTTTTAAAAAAACCCTCACCTGAGGATATTTTTCCGTTGATTTTTAGAGAGAGTGGAAAGATAGAGAGAAATATCGATGTGAGAGAAACACATTGATTGGTTGCCTCCTGCACAAGCCCTGACCAGGGCCAGGGTTGGGGGGGGGCTCTTACAACCAAAGTACGTGCCCTTGACCAGAATTGAACCCAGGACCCTTTGGTCCACAGTCCGAAGCTCTATCCTCTGAGCCAAACCGGCTGGGCCCAATTTGTACTTTTTAATCCCTATACCTTTTTTACCCATTACCTCCAACCCTCCTCCCCTCTGGCAACCATCAAAACAGAAATAGACTTATTGATAATTTTTATGCTTCAGAAATCTTTTAAAATGTCTATTACTATGTACCCTGTCAATAAGAAAAAAAGATATTCAAATTCTATTCTACATAAAGCTCTGTAAGAGTCCTTGGGTTATTGACAAAGGAAATAAGCATTTGATTCTCTTTGTCTGCAATCCCAACAATCCTCATGACAGAGAAAGGTGCTTAGCCAATCAATATTTGTTTGAAAGTGGCTAATAATGAAATATTTAATTGAAAGCCACTTATAAGTTGTACACCAAAGAAATGAAATGGAGCACCTCAGACAATAATTTAATTTAGGGTAATTTTCATCTATAAAGGTCTACTGAGCTGATTAGAAGCAGGTGATCTGGTGCCATGGGGCCTGAAGGATTCTCCAAGAGTAAAGCTACCCCTACCCACTTCAACATGATTTCTCCATATTCTATTCTGTGACCTAAAATTCTACCATTTCTACCTTATATTTAATGGCATGAGATATTTTTTCTCCCTACTGAGCAACTGGTGGGAAATGAAGGCAGTTGCATGGTGGTGCTGACGTAGAGCTCAGAAGAGTACTTTCTAAGTTTTACCTAAGATAAACCTGAAGGTTTACACAGGATTTAATTTCATGATTCCACATTCTGTTTTTGTGTGTCACGCACTTAATTCATCTTTCTAAAAGCAAGAAACATCCTGTAATTAATTTTTATTCTTTATCCTTTGTTGCAGCTAAGAAATTTGCAGCGTAATCTCTTAAAATTCTACCCAAATGTCTGCATTTTTGTTGTCACCCACTTTCCAATCCAAGTGAATTATAATTTATCCTTTATTATAAAGCTTTTCTAAAAAAGCTTTTCTCACCTTAATTTGCAGTTATTTAATGATTATGTTTCTCTTTTATTAGTGTAGATAAAGCTTGAATGTTGCCCCTAGATGATCCAGAGGGGATGTTTTGTGTGTGTGAGGATGAGAAGGAAAGACCATGAGGAAATTTTTATCAACATGATGAAAGAAAATTAAAATTAGGATGAAAGATATAATTGGTGAATGCATAACAGATGTTACAGATAAAGCCCTGGCTGGTGTGGCTCAGTTGGTTGAGTGTCTTCCCATGCACCAAGAGGTTGCTGGTTCGATTCCTGGTCAGGGCACATGCCAAGGTTGCTGTGGCTCAATCCCCAGTAGGAGGAATAAGGAGGGAGCCAAACTATGATTCTCTCTCCTCCATATTAAAAAAAAAGTTACAGATAAAGCAAGGGCAGAATGAGTAGCAAAGGAAAGGAAACTTCTTGAGGACATATTTGGGGCTTGAAAATGCTGGTCAAAATCATGCTTTCAGGGGAAAACAAATTGGCTTTTAATATTCAGTGCCCCATAACAAAATACACACTTTAATCCATTTTCTTTGAAAATACATTTAGATGTGAAAAGGTTACTTTTTATGGTTTGTTCTTTTGCTCATTTAAAATTTATTCACCTAGTTTTACCAAACTGTAAGGAAAGGGCCTTACATTTTCTATCAAGACGATGGAAAGTGGTTTGAAAGTTTACTTCTTCAATTTCAGGGGCTTTTGAGTTCAAGTATATACCCCGAAGTTAAAAGGATATACAAATGGAATATAAAAGATGGAACATATGCTTATAAAGGACATGAAGGGAAAAACTGCCATCAAAGAAAGGTGATGTACCATAATTCAACTTGGCAGAACTTTCACAGTGACGCCCCCTGGTTGAGAAGGATGCTTGAGAACAATGCCCATCCTTTGGGCAGCTGAGGAAAGGACCTCTTTCTGTGCCGAGTGTTAACCGCCTGATACATTACTCCTAAGAAGTGGGTTTATGACGGCACACTACATCTCCTACAGAACAACTGCCTCACATTTAAAGCAGATCAACAGTCTCCCTGCTTTCTTTTGCTGGGGAGATGGCCGACATATTAAGGGATTTCTTTCCAGTAACTATTTCTCTTCTACAATCTACTTAACATGGAATCAATCACCAAAATTGTTCTAGTAGAAGAAAGTGCCCCATTTATCAGGAGCTGTATATGCGCCTTCCTTCATCAAAGGGTGATTTTAAAACACAGCGATGAAAGAGACAAACGCCAAAGGCAGTGACCTCAGGACGGATGCGTCTAACAAATGAAGAGCACACTGCTGGCATTTCTTCAGTGGCCCGCCTGCTCCCTGCAGGATGTTATCTGATGACATCGAAGAAGGCAGGGCATTCTGCCTGATGCTCCGCTTTCAAACTTTAATCAAGACCTATCTGCTAAATGACACGAAACATGGGAATATACATACCACTGGGCCAGGATCACCTTTTGGGCCCTATGAGAAAAAAAAAGGAAAGTTATTTTTAAAAGCATGACTAAAGCAAAATTACCAAATAGGAAGCATTTTTGTCTGATTTGCTTTAATACACATACAAATATTTGCAAGTTTTGTTCTGCTACAGTTTGGATTTGAAGAAAAAGATGAAGAAACATAACTTGATGGAACTGTCATGACAGCAACTGATTGGAAATTGATCTAGTTCTTAGACTTTTAATGCGAAAAGTGGCACAGCGATGCATAATGCTATTTTTCATTATTTTGGCTGTGTACGTTTTCTCAGTTTTATTATAATTGGTTTCATTTTGTCCTCCAGCATAAAATTTTGGTTATATCTGTAACACGTATTTTTAGGTGTGCACTTAGGAGTTATTTTTGTCTGCTTTGTTTTGTTTTATTTGTGGTTGTTCAGCTAAGGTATGCTTGGTGAGAAACAAGTGTACTCACTGGGGGGCCGGGGGGCCCTGGATAACTGGGAACAGTCACACCTCCCTTAAAAAAAAAGAGGACAAGAATTATATTAATCCATAACCAGAAAACTATTTTATGTAATTATAAAGGTAAATACCTGGATTTTATATAAACTGCTCATTCCATTTCCTTCAGTGAATGGCACACCCTTAGGAAAGAAATGAGATATAGAATTATTCTTTTATTTTTTTACAAAAATATATTTTTCCTGTTCTATTTTAGGAAGTGAGTTTAATACTATAAGTAAAATAATACCGTGTTTCTATTTTTGGCTCCTCAAAACCAAATATAGAGAAAAAAATGGAAAGGAGTGTGAACTCTACCTGGAGCACACAGACACATCCAGGAGGGGTGTGCTTAATGTTCAAGTTTGACAGGCGATACACTAATGCACTCAGAGGAAAATATTATTGGTGCATTAAAATTCAGTTTCTGAATTGCCAATTTATGCAAACTGTTTACAGCTCGCTGACCTGCAGGCTATACCACAGTCCTGCTGATGAAGATGTGAATAGGGAACAATTTGGCTACTGAAAAGTAATTTTTTTCCACAGTCTCTTCATACTAAACAGAAAATTAAGGTTAAATGGGATGATGTTACTCACAACCCTATGTGGCTGTTTCTACAGAAACATATTCCTTAGAACAACGGGGAATAAGAACTTCCTAATAAAATTGGCCTGTGATTGGCAAGTCCCAAAGTAACTAACACAGAGAACTCATTTGAGACCTTAAAAATCACACACACTGGCATTCAGAAAAAATTTGCATATGAAAATTTTACTTAGGATCTTTTATCATTTTTAAAGAAATTTCCATACAATCACTAATCTAAATTTCTCTTTTTATGACTTCCATATTTCCAGTGCAAAGTTGAAGAAGCCATCATTTCACTGTTTTAGGATAATGGTCATCATTTGAAGACTTGCATCTTCAAATCACTAGTGATGGAAGAAAAAAATGCTCCATTCATTTACGTCTTTATTATTTCACTCACTAATTTGACAATTGTTGAATGTCTACTATATTTTAGTGTGCTAAGTCCTGGAACAATGAAGGATAATTTTGTCCGAGATCCCTCCCCACCCCAAAAGACAACATTAATCTGTCTTGAAGAATAAGTAATTTTGGAGGATTTGGGGGGAAGAGGAAGATTTTTTTAAACCCATTATAAAATATAGGTCTCTTTTGTGTATTCAGTTTATTTTGCTGTTCTGTCCGCTGGAGAGGGAGTGTATTTTAGGATTTGAGCCCCAAATGCTTTCTGTCCTGTTTCCCTGTCAAGGGAGAAGGTAAACAAAAGGAAGACCAGGTTTAAGAACACAGAGTGCAAATCCCTTCTGTGTGTGCAAAGTCTACATTCACATGAAGATTATCAACATATCTGTGTGGTCTTCATAAAATCACAGAGGAATTCTGACCCCTCTCCAGTGAGTTTGGCTTCTAACATATTCCTATGAGGCAGGGTGGACCAAAGTTCTGCTGCGATTTGAGCGTGGCCCCACATGAGGGCAGACTTGCTACAGAGAGAGGTACCTCTTCTCTTCTCGGCCTCCCGACAAAGTGCATATCTGTCTCAATCAGAAACATAAAAACACCGATGGCTCTTGTACATTTTATCCAGAAGGTGCTATATAAATAGAATTTCCTTGCATCTCAGACATAATGGACCGCAATGAACACATATAACATAATACCAAATCCTGCACCTACTCACATTGTTGGAAGGGATCTCTTTTTAAAGCCCATCTATTTTCTGTGAATGAGGCTCCCTGAGGTTTAATGACTTTCCCATGACCACCCGTCCCCCCGCCTCACCCCCCCAGGCAGGAAGTGGAAAGTCTGGGCACCTACCCAGGTCTTCTGAGTCTACAGTAAGGAGGCCTGCAGTATGCAAATCTGAGCACTTCTCATTGGAGCAGAGCTAAAGGGGAAACACCAGTTCTCCACAAAGCTACCCTGGCTAACATTTATATGTATACATAAAACTCAGATGACTTTTTATCCGTAAGAACATCTAAATGTAGTCTGACCTCTGAGATACGGAAGTCATAAGTAGGCACACACAACTTTAACTTTTAAACCTGAAACAACTCACAGGCGGTCCAGGAGGTCCAGGTCTCCCAGGAGGTCCTTCGCTGCCCTGCAAGGGATATTCAGACCAAAAATCAATGGTTTAGACATTTCCACCCCAAGTTTATGAACCAGATTGTACTTGCTCTGAGAACCGCATTCTGAAATCAATATGGGCTGTCATTTTGTTTTGGCCTTGCAAGGTCTTATTCAGCTTGGCTTTTCTCTTTCATCAGGAAATACATTTCTAGACCACAGGAAAGGTAAATGCCTTTTCCTGCACTCATTCAAATTCTTACTCTGGGAGCCCAGGGATGAAGCTTATTTTTAGATGGAGCCAGACAACCCAGGTAATCCCATCCTGGACTTCGAGTGCAGCTGGGGGAACTCGCCGCTTGTGGGGGTGCAGAGCAGAGCTCCTGGAAGCAGGGGACAAACCACTCACTTCAGCCTCACCTCTATACCTTCAACGTTTGGGAATCAGAGGGGTCATCTGCATACTTTGACCAGAGTAGAAAATCACAACCTATTTCATGTCTGCAGGAGGAGAAACCTCTCTCACTTCCCAAGTTCCTATTAGACTTTATAACCAAGTCAGGCATGTCCCACTGAACAGAAGTGACTGTGGTTCGACACTCTATCGGATCAATGTTCTATACAATTTAAACAGCCTCAGACATTCTGTTTACAGGAGAAGCAGACTGAATAATGAATTCAAGTTGAAACTTGAAAAATGGATTTCACTTTTATTTTTTATAAAACACAGAATGCTTATCAGTCCATAATAAGCAGAAATATTATGGTCCCTTTGGTGCCTTTAATAAGTTCTTCCTGTAAATTTTCTTTTAGAATCTTTTAAGTCCCTTAAGACCGTTGGCATGAAATGGTTAATTAAAAAAGAATTCAGAGAGAGTAGGATTCCTACTTACTGTGCCCCCAAATTTTGAGGGATTTCAGCCCATTTCCATAAATTTAATGAAGGATTTCATCCCAATCTCCCTATTTTTAAAGGGAAGTATCATAAAAACCCCTTTTGTTTGTATCTTTGTCAAGGAAAATAAACTGTAAAGTTTTTCTTGCAATGTGTCTGACTGAGAATGTGACAATGAGTATATTGTATCTTTGCCCAAACTGCTTTGATGGTGGCTATCTCTCCAAGACATGTCATATTCTGCTGACTGCGGGCAGTGTCCTCCCAGAATTATGTCATAGTTCTCACGAGCTATGAGAGGACAACAAACAAGGAAAAATATGTGCCTATTGAAAAGACTTTTATTCCGGGCACAATTAAAAGACATATTTTCATCCTCAATTGTGCCCCAAAGCTCATCCAGTGTGGAATTCCCATTAACTTCAAAAGGCAAATCTCTGACTGAATAATTTCCATAGAGAACAGAGAAGAAAGGCTGGTGGGGTTGGGCAAGCTCCTTGGAATACTATCAGAAAAATATGTGTTGAGACTATTTAGAATAAGCACATTGTTCCCTTTCATATTTTGTTGGGGGATTCCTTTGTTCCTTGATGCCATTTTGTCCCATTTTGGTCATTTCAGGGTAGAAGCCACTTACGTGCCTCGTGCGGACTTTTGATTGTTACTTCCCTCATCTAGTTACTTCCCTGAATAGCCAGTCTTATTTCACTCATATTCTGGCTCTGTCTGGATTCATATTGTGGGGCCAATTTAGATCCTAAATAAGGTAAACTGATGAAGCCCTGTGGCCTTCCTGTCTGTTGCCTGTATTGCTGCTCCTCCCTTCTTTTTTTTAAATATATTTTTATTGATTAAGATATTACATATGTGTCCTTATCCCCACATTATCCCCTACCCTCCGCTCATGCCCTCACCGCGGTTGATCTCTCCCCCTTACCCCCACCCTCCCCTACCTTCCCTTCAAGGCCTGACAGTTCTCCTCCCTTCTGACCACAGCAACCCACTTGCCCAATCAGCAGCCTCCCCAGGAAACAAGCTTTCCTGGTGAGGAGAGAGAAGGAAGCTAGGCAGTCAGGAATTGGGACCATGGGGGCGGGAAATAAAACCGGGGAACCCAGCTAATGGAGTCACTAAGGCATCTCAACTAGGCGGGGAAGGAAGGATGCCTGTAAGAGGCATGAACTTTAAAATGTATAGATGTTGCTAAGACAGGCAGCTTGCAGATAACCAATCACAAGACAGTGAGGCATATACTAACCAATCCCAAGAATATTATTAAGGCATAATTCTTTGAAAAGACCATTTAGGAGCTAGCAAGGTGTAACCCACCCCCCTCACCCCCTAATTAAAAGGTGCGCGCTTCCTCTCACCCTCGCTCTTCTCCCTGGCATGCAAGGGGTTCCTGACATTCCTGTGTGGGGGAGCACATCCCTGCACCCACGTGGGTTATGGCCATGTGGGCCTCTACACATGGACTTATAGACTTTAACATCCAGCTGTAACGTGGGAAGGAAGCTCTGGGCACCGGCCTGCTCCTGGGACCCCAGCTACACCTTTTCCAGCTCTGGCTTCTCTCAAACTTTGGTTCCACTGATCGTTTTTGTCCGTGACTTCATTCTTTGATTTTGTGAGAACTCAGACTCAACACCCCACCTTTTGGTTTCACTACTGGTTCCTTAGTAAATTTCCCCTATGACTCTCAAATAACAGAACTCCCTGATTTTCTCAGCAGCTGCCCGATTATTGGACTCCTAGTCCTGATGACCAGCCTTCTCTCTGAAGCCTCGGCCCCTGTGGCTGGAACTCCCGACACAGACACGGTACCTGCACCTCTTCAGGAGGCTGCTCCCACACCCCCTTCCACAAAGCACCATGCCCAGGACCCTGGATCCAGCTTGGACTTTTGCTATATGGCACCAGTGTTCTCTTTATCTCTCCTCTAGGAACGTATCTCCTGTATTCGTTCAGGCCAATTTTTTGATCTATGTCCTTCTAAGCCCACTATCAGAATAGCTATTCCCTGACATCAATTCTACTGTGATGCTCCCTCTGTAAATGGTCTCACCCTGCCCCGACCCCAGGCCCCAGTTCAAACACTAAGGGAGGCTTTTCCTCTGTACCTTGTCACCCTTAGTTCCGGAGGGACCCGGATGTCCGGTTCTTCCCAACAAGCCCTGTAAAACACAAAACTAAGTTTGCTACAGAAAACAACAACCAAGTGGCCACAGGGTATTGACAGTTGGTCTAAAAACTGATACATTTTGAAGGTCATTTAATCCTAATTAAATCAATCCTACAAGCTTCCATTTCTTCAGGCTGATGCAGCAGCTGTAGCCTGCTGATAAGCTCTTGCAAGGGTAAAATTTGTATTTGTGGCTGCTTTTCACCTTGGCCAACCACATTTAATGACCTTAATTGGAACCTTTTGATACATTTAAGAATTTAGCCTTGCTGTTTAAATGGCAATTTACATAACATTATGCCTTCCTAAATGAGCTATAATTTTGGTAGCGATCAACATTTTACATACTTCAAGACGCGGCAGAATTAACAATGTGCATATTGAGTTATGTGATCTGCAATTTACCAATGGAAAATAAAATTTAATGTTAATTCTTTTTTGAGAATAGAGTTAGCTATAATTTTCATGGTTTCTTTCACAACACTTTCTCTTAATTTTTAATTTTAGTCTACAATTTAAAGCCAGGTTTGTTCTGCATAACTGTGGTGAAAGCAAAAATGATAAAATTTTAATTATGGCAAATCCGTGATTCAAAACATTAAGGAAAGTGATTACATTCCCACTTGTGTGATAAATACCATTTGCATAGGAACTCTAAGAAGGGAAGAGTTGGAGAAGTTAAGAATAGTGTTGCTATCTTTAGCAAATAAAAATACAATATTTGGGCCCTGGCCCCTGTGGCTCAGTTGGCTGGAGTGTGGTCCCATGCACTGAAAAATCTCAGGTTTGGTTCTGGTCAGGGCACATGCACGGGCTTCAGTTTCAATCCTTGGTCCTTTGCTTGTAAGGGCAACTGATAGATGCCATAGAGCAACCAACCTATGTTTCTCTCATTGATATTTCTCTCTCTCTCTCTCCCCCTCACCCTTACTTTCTCTCTAAAAATCAATGAAAAAAATACATCCTTGGATGAGGATTAAAAAATACACTATTTGGGACATTCTAAAAATATTGTTCAGATGAAATTAAAATTAAACTGTGTATCCTGTATTTTAACTGGAAACACTAGACTTGAGCTTTGCTTTAATGAGAAATTGGATCTAGCAGGTGGAAAAGGAAAATATATTCTATTTTTGGAAACACAGTATAACCAAAGACACAAAGGCGATGGTGTTGTGTCTGAGGGTAAGTGAGAAAAGGTACTGAGTAAAGTTGAGGGCATTTTAATTCATAAATAGGAATGAAAATAAATTGAATCTGATGATTCATGACCAATTTTTTCCCTGTAGATAATAAATTCTTAGTTTATGGTGCTCAAGAATGTAAGGGTGTAACCATCTAAATATCTCTTCCAAAGGTTAATGCCAAAAAATTACAATTAAAAAATGTAATGTTCTTTTCTATCCAACTTCTTTTCAAATAACTAGCTTAACCCCAGACTGATTTCTGGTCAGGTAGCAACCCTGAACAACCTTAAGTAAGACTAAATGAAAATATGAGATGGTAGATGCTACTTTTCTATGCAACAGCTGGATAATCTACATAAAAGCACAGAGAACAAAAAACAATGAAAAATATTAGTTCACCTTTCATCATTCCAGCAGATATGAACCATGGGCAGAACAGTTCTAGCAAATACTTACAGGGGGTCCAGTCGGACCTGGAGCACCCGGAATGCCTGGAATTCCTTGAAGACCCTAGAAGAGATAGTTCCTACCATAAAATCTATCATATCAGTGAAAACAAGGCATTTTACTTAACCAAATAATTTTACTATTGAAAATTAAACATTTATGTTGACTAATCAAAAACCATGATATATGCCATATTACAAATACCCGATTTCAAAGAGTCTTGTGTAACGGGGAGGAGGAGATCAATGGGGGAACAAAGGGGGACATTTGTAATACTTTCAACAATAAAGATAAATTTAAATAAAAGAGTCTTGGGAAAAATCTTATGTGTGTTTGTGTTAAATGATGTGGACATATTCTTTCTTCAAGATGATATCATCCTCACTGGCAATTCTATGTGAGAGTGTGTGTGTGTGCACCCACATGTGCATGTACATGTGTGAATGGTATGAGTTAGGATATTGTACTGGCTCTTTTTATTCACCCACCATTAATTTTTTTACAGGTGTGTAAGTAGAAAGAAAACAAATTTCTTTTGGGAATGGCACCTCTAAATATCTGGAAATTATAAATGCTATGCCATAAATTGCTTTATCTAAAAATACCAACATCTTCATAAAGTTCTCTTCATATGTATGTGTATAAAATATGCATTTACTTATGTATTTTTTTTGCTACTTTTAGTTTCAGCACTGAATCAGCCTAGAGATGCTGAGTGAGTCTTTAGGCAGTCTAATTTATAAGCTTGGGACTCATTAACCTTTGATGACCACATTAAACTTTAAAATAAACCTCAGTCCATAAATAAAAAAATCATTCTTGGCAGTCTTTTTCTGAACAAGCTGAAATTTTGGAGTAAGGGTAAAAGTTACTAAGGATGCATAAAGGGCAATAAGATAATTTTAGAAGACAAGGTGGTCATTAAAGAAGATGAATACATATTAAAGAGTAGGACAGTCAATTTAGCATATAGTGCCAAGCTAAAATATAAATTAAAATTTATTGCATAGATATTCAGGGACCACTAAGTTCTTTCCCTGCTCTGATATTTTCATTTTGCAAGTCCTAGCCCAGTTGCTATAAGAAAGTTTATTTATTTATTGTAATAATTTATGGATGACAATATTTTCATGTCCTACTTATCAATTATTATCCTGAGATATTGTAGGAAGGCCTGCATTCCAAGCAAGGATTTACTTTGACTATAAGATGTGTGTTCTATTTGCAACTTACAAATTGCTACCTTGAGTTGTGAAACATCTGCAAAAAACATAGAGGATAATGTCACTTTTTCTAAGATCAATAAACAAACAGGCAACTCCTATCTCTAAGTTCCCAGATGGAACTTAACGTTCTGGAATTTCCTATGTAATAAGAGTCTTGTGCAAAATATTGTGTACTCAGTTAAAAGTCCATCAGGTGTCCTTAAGAAAGAAAACACTAAAACAGCAGAGGAATAATAGCAATGGATTTCAATTCACCAAGAGGATAAAGTATCTATCCTGTTAAATCAATAAAAATTAACTTCTAATAAATCTGACTTAGAGTCCCTTATAAAAACCCCAAATTCCAATTATTTCCTGGTCTTTTTGTCATTACCTTCTCAATCGCCTCTGAAGCCTACCTCTCGAATCTAGGCAGTTAACAGCTATTAGAATATTAAAATCAGATATTGTGCTTGTATTTCAATGAAACTTTCTATGGAGCATGAAGAAGAAAATACTCAACAACTCTTAATTTGAAAATAAAATGCCCTTACAGTTTTATTTATGAATGAAAATAAATATCATACTATATTTCTATTCTTCAATTTTTAACTTGGAAAAAAATCAAGAGCCAATCCTCAGTTTTCTAGAATAGGATCAATATTAATGAAAAAGAATAACACACAATGATCATTTATAATTTAAAATATAACTCCAACTCAAAAAATAGATCACTTCATACCGTTATGATTTTCTGCACTAATATCAAGGTTAATATATGCCAGATGGCTTACTTACTTTCATTAAGAATTATTAGCATCAAAACTGTTTAAACTAACAACAATTCATCATCCTAATAGGTTTTTCTAATAGTTAATGTGAATTATGCAGGAAAAGAATGATACCCTGAGCATCACCATGGCTTTGAGTCAGAAACTTACACCATCATCTCAAAAGCACATTTGACTTTGAACCTTAGTCTGGGGGTGGGCAACTGATTTAAGCTAGTCCAATCAGATTCTTTTCTCCTAAGAGTTTGAAAGTTGAGCAGACACACTGACAAAACAAGGTCATTGAAGTTGAGTCATATTAGAGCCAGGTTCCAGAGAAGTCCTGCTGAGTTCTGGGGCTGTTCTTATCTCTAGGTTGGTTGTTAACTATTCTTCCCATCCTACTAGTTATCTTGGGATATTTGTCAGTGAAACCCCCCCTTCTTCAACCCTGTGCTTTTTTTTAAAAATTGTCTTTTTTTAAAATTTAAATTCTTTATTATTTAAAGTATTAAGAGTCTCCTTTTTCCCCCATTGACCTCTCCCCGGCCACCCCCACCCCCAAGCATAAGCCCTCACTCCCCTACTGTCTGTGTCCATTGGTTTTGCTCATAAGCATGCATACAAGTCCTTTGGTTGATCTCTTACCCTCACCCTCTCACCCCCTGCCCTCCCGTGCCCAAGCCTTCCCTCAATACAACCCCTGGCTTTTATTTTGGGAGAGCAGGAATTATCATCTGCTACATGAAATAGAAACATAGCAACTGATATATTAACTTTGTGCTTTAATTTCCTTGTCTTAAAAACTGGACCATTGATAAGAAACATTAACATATTAGTATATTTAAAATGTGCTAACATTTGAAAAGACCTACCTAAGTCTTTGTTTTTATTTGTTTCAGCATTAAAAATGAACTCTAGGAAAACTGATGTCTTTCTTTTGATGAGTTACTTAAAGAGAATCAATAGGACTATATTACCAGAGAATAATCTCTTACCTCATCGCCTTTCTCCCCAGGTATCCCAGGGTAGCCCCGTTCTCCTTTGCTTCCCTAAAAAGACAATAAATTCAGCAAGTACACTCAGTCACTTTGTCATCTTTTGAAACAATGACAGTATCTCTTCTCAGGATACTTGGGCCATATTATTTGGACAGAGTTAGGGAACAAATAAATTACATTTGCCAATGGCTTTATACCAATTTTCCAAAAATATTTTTGCAAGAAGTAGAGTATTTTAAAACAGGTTTCCTTTTTTCACACTGAATTGGAGGTCACACAAAGGAGAGTGAAGAAGAGACCTTCCTTACCTTTGGACCCTCTCTGCCTGGGATTCCTGCAGGACCCCGTGGCCCTATGTCACCCTAGAGGACAGGGTTAACAGATCTGAACGAAGGCACTATGTGTCAGTAGGAAGCCCATCAACACCCAGCCTGCCTTCTTACCTTCCGGGCTATAGAATCGTACTTTCCAGGCTCACCAGGGCCTCCTTCTTCTCCTTTGTTGCTTTTCAGCCCAGGGACACTGGTTTGGCAGTTGCCACAAAAGTTCTAATGAGTAAAAAGATAAGGTGACTGAGAGATTCATGAAAGTCATCTATAAAAGGGAGGTTTGATCAAATTTGGAGCTCTAATTGAACTTCTGCCAGAGATAAGTGATAGAACAATTGCTGTATCATCACTTTCAGAAACTTAATTTATCCAATTTGAAAAGACTACTTTTTGTGAAGTAAAAACTACTTATGTACCTAGTCACTAATATCTGTTTATGATACTGGTGAGCTATTTAAGAAACATGTCTATGATGATATTTAAAAGGAAAATTCTAAATAAATAAGGAATAGACATGTCAGTTAAGACAGACTGAGTTTCAACTGCCTAGTAGCATGTTTAAAAAAGTGGTGGGGAAATTAAGAATAAAAAGAGAGGTGGTATTATAGTTTAGAATAACCAGCAAGATTACAGAGCTCATACAGCCAGTACAATAAATTCTTAAAAGAGAAAGAAAGAGAAAGCTGTGAAGAAAGGATTTTTCTTTTCTGAGAGCAAAATTAGTGAGAGAACTCTACATAGTTTACCAACATTTTATTTGTCAGTGGAAGCACTCATGTGAGAAATAATTACTTGAGTGACTTGGACCTGACTTCTATGTCAGATCCAAGTACAGATAGGAAATCTAAGTGGAATTACCTTTCCATTGCCTTCTCGGTAACCTTTAGCTGACTGGGAAAGGCTTGAATTTAAGTGTCTGAGCTCCCAGGATAAACGTCTTATCGTGTATCTAAAGAAAAATTGTCTGCAAAAAGCCCTGGAAAGGCTTATTGTCAAATAAAAATATTATCAGGAAAGGCACAGAATAGGGACCATCGGATGGGGGAGAAAGTTTAGTTTTAACAGTTGACAGAAGATAGGACACTAGAAGCCTCTACTCCAGTGATTCCCAAAGTGGGCGCTACCGCCCCCCGGTGGGCGCTGCAGCGATCCAGGGGGGCGGTGATGGCCACAGGTGCATTTGGGGGCGATGAGTAACTGCTATTAAAATTTTTAAAAAATTAATTTCCAGGGGCTGAGTAATATTTTTTCTGGAAAGGGGGCGGTAGGCCAAATAAGTTTGGGAACCACTGCTCTACTCTTTCTTCCTTTTCACCAAAGGGAAGAATCTTTAAACATGAAGAGGAAACTAAAGCTTGCTATTGTGAAGTTAGCAAAAAATTTGCTCATGGCTAGTCAAGTTCAATATTTTTGACTCATTGAATATTAGCATAAGTCTGATTTCCAAATAAATTAGCTTCCTTGGAAAACTAATTTTATATGATAGTGAAAAGATTCTAAGGCAATTTGTCTAAAAAAAATGCTGGGCTAGAGTTCTCTTCATGGTGGGCCTTCTTAGTTCTCTTCATGGTGGGATATGTAAATGGGAGCTAAAGTATTCATTGTTTCTTAAACTAATTTTACCATCAGGATCTTTTTACAGAGCCAATGTGTTGGTAGAGGAGTTAAAAAAATACATATATAATTGGAGACTACTACTTATAATGTCTGAAAAACTATAACGAGAGAAAGATGCCTGAGGACTTAAGAGAACCAAAAAGTTTTTCATATTTAAAAAAGTATAAAGAAAATGAATTATTGTATCTATAGACATACATATAAATGTGGCATATCAATACAGAGCAAAACCCTGGCATATCAATATACAACAACATTTTAGAATAGAGTATTCAATTGATTATTTTAATAAAACATAAAACATGGTAATCATTAAGAGTCAATAGAATTTTCTAACAGCCACTTCAAACTGTCCTCATTTTCTTTAATTTAGGATTACCAGAATGCTAAATTAATGGTAAATTAATTTTCGTTAATGGTAAATTAGTTTTTATTAAGCTTCTTGAAAAAATGTCTTAAGATTTCCTTATGAAGAGGATAAGGATGCACCAATTATTAGCCAATACACAATCTCATTCAAAGAGGGAATGATGCACAGATTAACCTACACGATGGTCTTTGATAGGGTATCATTTGGGTCTGGAATTATTTCAGCTCTTTTCAATACATTAATCAAAGGTATTTTTGAAAACAGAAATCAGGCTGACCAAATTTGCTAAAGACTCAAGACAGAGAAGGAAAGTTAATGAGTTGAGTAACAGGGTGAGGATTTAAAATGGCATTATTAAGTTGGCCTAATAAAGCCAATCCCCAATCTAAATTCCTGTATTAGATTTTATTGGGGGAACTACATGCTTTCCTATTCTATTCAATACAGTTTGTTGGGACTATCAGTCAACATGTCCTGCCTGCCTCTTGCCAATTGGCTCTCCTGGGTCTCAGAGCCTCAGCTGAGATGCTAGGACTGGAAGAATGGCAGAGAGCATTTATTAGAGAGATGCTGCCCTGGTGAAACTGTCTAAATTCCAAGAGCCTTGTAGTCCTGGTCCCTCACCATGACAGAGCCTATTCAGTCTTTCTAAGCCAATCCATATCCCATCGGGATATTCATTTCTGCTTAAGTGTATAAATTTTTGATCCTTACAGTAAAGAACCCTAGCTATTTTGGAATGGTATAACACTTACAATTCTGCTATTTACAACACTACTGCATTGTAAAGAACTGAGACAATGTCTGAGGACCTGTATTCCTATGTTCATGTTACACGTATGAGCTGTGTGACTCTGAGCAACTTAGTTAACTGCTGGGAACTTCAGTCTCTCATCTACAGAATGGGGATACTACCACAGCCTGAACTCACAGGATTGTTGTGAAAGGAAGTGAGATTACATTAAGTAGAGCAGCTGCCTGGCATGTAATTGTAACTCAATAAATATAAGATCTTCCTGAAACTCCCATAAATATTCTTTTCTGATTTATTAGACAATGTTGGCCTTTGAAGGTTTTAAAAACTTTTATAATATATTTTTATACATATTCATATGGAAATTCATATTCACATTCATATTTACATTTATATATATCTATTCTCAAAAGTTTAACCACCTACCAAGCACATATACTAGAATTCCTGAGTGTTTTGAATTCAACAAATATTCCTGCCTGCCTACTACTATGTAAGTAATTGTACAAAACATTGGGTAAATTCCAGGAATATAAAATAAGTCACATATACACACACGTAGCCCAAATGTATGTCTCTCTCTCTCTGTGTATATACATATACACTGTCCATCACACAGAGACAGATAAAACACATAACGTTTGAATATAATGTAAAGTAGCAGATTTTCATGTGGGTTCACTCCATCTTAGCATACCATGAAGAAATGCAAATACATAGAGTTATGGATGTCCCATTATCATCCCCCCCCATCTGTTTTATAAATAAAACACATGGAAGTATTAGGGGAAAATGGCAGCAAGATTTATTCCCTCTGAGATGGAAATAAGTAGACATACTTTTTATTTGACAGAGTAACAGGTGTTAAGGCAATTGTTGGCTTTGGAACTTGAGAGTTCATTTTGTAAACTCCCATGATATCAAACCTCAGGCTTGCAATCGAGCTGTTTATTGAGGAGCACTGGTTTTCATCCTGGGTCTGGCCAGGGCAGATACAGGGAGAAGGATTAGGTTTCTCAGTGGTGAGCCAGGGTGAGTAAACACCCGTTAAGAGAGGAGAGAATGATCTACTCAAGGGTGTCAGTGACAGGATGCCTTCCCTGTGGTTCATCTCAGAACTATCATCTCTCCCCTTCCCTGCCCTTCGACACCTAAAATGGGAGGGTGGTGATGAAGAAGAGAGTAAAGGCTTAGTATAAAGGGCGCAGGGTACATAAAAATACGTGTCCCTTTTTTCTATCTTAAAAATTGAATTTTAGTTCAGGCTAAGCAATTAACCCAATTTCTTGTAAAGATTTCCTTTCTGATTTTTCCTGGAAATTAACATGTAATTTCTTACATAGCAACAATTACCTTGAGCAAAACACCGATGTCTCCCAAGAGAGGAAGTGCAATCTGTGGTTGAGAAAGAAGCAGATCCATATATTTGTACATATATAGGCACACAATACAATGCAAACATTCAACACAATGTAGACATTTTTAAGAAATACTCATTATTCCTCTACTATGAACAACCAAACACATGCATATTATTGCTTTGATTCTGTGTCTCTATTTTATATTTTCATGACCATGGCAACCTTTATGTCAACCCTAACATATTATTGGTTTTACACTTGATCTTAGCCAAAAGGCTGAGAAGCAATTTATTGTTAACGTTTTAAATAATGCATAAAGGTAAATCATTTATTCAAAGAAAATCACTCCTCTGCCAGGAAAATTATCAAGCTATTGAAAACTATAAAAATTACAGGATGAGTTTGCCTTAAAGTTCTTTCTCACTGCCACTAAAAAGGGCCTATATGTGGCCTAAGGGATGGGCAAGACAGATCCTAAGGGAATTCAGGCAGTGTTTTGGCCTCATGTCTTAAATTGTCCCTTCAAAGAGACACTGTAAACCCAAGTAACACTTTACAAGATTCCCAGATGATGCACCGTGATTCACTCAGTGGTGGAGTTCAAGTACGGCTGAAACGTGCCTCTGCATGTAGCTTATAAAGGCACACAGGGCCCAGCCATGTGGGAACTAGAAGGATTTGTGAGGCTTAGAACTGAGAGACCAGATTTGGATTTTATTATACAAAACTCTTAATACAATGTCGTGTCCCATATGGCCTCTCAAATTATAGCTGCTGAATCTGAGGCTATTTAAAGATTTCTCTGTCGCTCAAAGCAAGATTTAAGCTAAAATAAAACTTTGGAACACACAATTAGTGCCTAAACTCATTTTGTAAGAGCCCACTCAAGACACTTTTTGTAATCTAATCATTTCAGCATTTTAAAGCCACAGAATCAATGGCTATGTACCATATTGTAAGTAACTTACCTGCAAACTTCCATTTAGAGAAATGAAATTCATTTAGTCACTAGCATTAGAAAAAAAATAGAAATTGTGGCTATAGATTTTAACTCAATTTTCCATGGGATTGAGACATTATATGCCAAAGCTCAGCCTGGGGCAAAAATTGTACAGCTGAATTATACCCTTAGGAAGTAAATATTCATCACACACACAAAAATGCTGGCACAGCTTGACTTCTTCCCCCTCTACAAAATAATGGGGACAAACAAAATCACCAGGCAGGCACCGAGCATTCTAATTAGTTTGGACAGCAAAACTTGCTTGGTAGGCTGTTTGGCTTCTGGGTGTATTAAAGATACATAAATCAGGCAGTCTGTTGACATACCGGGTCACCTGGGGGGCCTGGCAGACCTGGCTTTCCATCCCTCCCTGGAGCTCCCTGCAAACAGAAACATGTTCACATCTTGGCACAGAGGAACAGGTGCAGATTGAACAGGTCGTGGGGGAGGAGTTGGTCAAGGCTGTCCTTACATCATTCCCTGGAGTTCCTGGCAATCCAGGGTGACCTCGAGGACCCTGGAAAAGGGGGGAAACAGTGGCTTATGAGGATGGTCTTTCAGTAATTTCCCCCAGGTCAGCAAGCTGGATTTGCTGTGCCTAATAACTTGGTTAAGTAGCTTACCTGAATACCTGGCTCTCCAGCTGGTCCTTGGGAGCCCTAAGTAGAATGAGATGCAATGATCAGAATTCTGCCAGGAATGTTCATAAATTAGCCAAGGGGGGTAAAGGGCTAAGTATGGATATTTACTTAGTGGAACCACACGGCTTGCCACCAGGCACACCCTGAAAACTCTCGGCAAAGTCAGCCCAGACTTTCAGGTGACAGGTGAACACTTCACTAGATGCCTGTTTCTGGAAACATCCACATGGTTTGGCTCAGGTGCCACATGGTTTTGCTCTCTCAGCACCATCATCTGTCCCTGTACCCTCATGAATGCTCAAACAATGCATCCAAATTCTACCTGTTCAGAAACTGACTGCCCACAGGGTAACTGGAACAGGGCTTCCTTCTCCTTCTGCTTCTACTTTGTATCATTTCTCTGTTTGAAGACATTTCCAGAACTGGTGTCCAGTGACAGGAGTAGGAAGTAAAACATTAGTCAGCTGTCTGTTTCTACTTCAACAAATCGGAATTTGGGGTAACCAAAACGAGGCTGGGTGATGATCAGTGACCCTAATGATGACAGCTCTAAGCCTAGTATATAACCATGGACCACTGAATGAGGAAGTGACAACCAAGTAAGAAAAGAGCTGGTTTTCCCGAAGCTGGCTTTAGTAACTGCTCACAGACCTTTCCTTTTCTTATTTTTTATATAAATATTCACATCACAGTTATTGTCAAAGCTACGTTTGCTCCCTGTCTATTTGTACTGTGTTCTTATTTTTTCCTTCAACCTCCTCCACTCCCCTAATAATTTTCTGATCTACTTTCTTTTACTTTGTTTAACCTCCAGTGGTCTTTTATAGTCTTGCCCTGGAAAATCAAACAGCAGTCAACACACAACTGACTTCACTACTGACACCTCCTTTTAGCTCTCATAACTTCATTACAAGAGCAATTTCCCAAATTAACGTCATTAAAATAAGCATGTATTCAACTTCTATTGGCCCAGAATCTTTGTGTTTTTAAAATAGCACATAAAAAGCTTTATTGCTTATTACTATTTAGTCAGCAAGTATGCTTACACTGGTCATTATTACCAGGCACTGTCCTTATAGCTAAAACATGTAAAAAAAAACCTGCCTATTTTTGTCTTAACTATTAAAAACAACTTCTCTTCTCTATTCTTTAAGATAATACTTAGAGATGTTTCATATCATCCCATTTATACATACTCCATTCACTTTAAATATTAACTATTTTATTCTACTTAAAAGCAAACAGTAATCTATAATAACCTAATACTAGGTATTTTTATAATCGTACAAACTTCACTCGAACTTTTTAGTATATAGAAAAGAGGAATAAAAGGTTAAATAACTGTTTCTATTCAAAAATCAGTGTACGTGTGTCAGCCCTGTAAGTCACACAGTGAGTGCCCTCTCTGTGCTTTGTAACGTAACCTCAGTGCCCTTTAATTCTCTCCCTCTGACCAGTGTTTATTGGTATTTCCTCCTGAGACCATTTTATTCTTTTCTCCTTTTCAAATATGTCACTGGATTTTGTTTCACAATATTGGAATCAACAGGGTTTCAAAAACTCAATTGAATTTCACTTACTGTTCGGCCAGGAATTCCGACCCCTGGTGGGCCTATGTCACCTGGGGAGCCATGGACACCAGGCAGTCCTCTTTCACCCTGGAAATGAGGTGCTTCTGTTAGTGCAGTGCCCAAGGGATGTAAATTTTATGGCTGTATTATATCAATGGATAATTCTTTAAAAATTGTCTATGATATTTTTTATACCTTTGGCCCCCGGGGCCCAGGTGCTCCAGGATTTCCATCTAATCCCTAAAAGAATAAAAAAGGAGGTCGATACATTTCTTTTTCTAAAAAGGTTAATAACATTTAAAAAATCATTAACTCAAAAATATGTTATTGCTCTTCATCTTTCTTGAATAAACCCTTTTCTATAAAATAATAATAAACAAGGAATACAAATTTCACTAGGGTATGGGTTTTATATAGTTACATTAAAATGCGTTTTCATCTTTAAAATAAGGCATCTGACACTGAGAACTATTTATCATTATTAATTAACATAAAGGTCAAAGGGGATGAGAAAAATGCATATAAAACAGGCATACTGGTTAGATTTTTCCAGTTAACCAGTTTTCTATGTCCTGAAAACAGCCTGGACCAGCAGGACACTTTCTTCCAATGACCACCTGTGACCACACCTGCAGAGCCCCAGAAAGGAAAATTCAGGCAGTTCTTCTGTTTTAACATAGTGTCCTAGGAAGATTTATTGTTTAAAACTTGTGTTCCTTACTAGGCTTCATAGATCCCTAATGAATCTATGCCTTCTGCAGAGCGGGCCTGTGAAGCTTCCAAAATTGGCTGTTAAGATGGTGCATGTATGTGCATTTTCTTCAGAAGAAAGGCCTTTGCTTGCATAAAATTTCCAAAGAGATTAGGTCTCTAAGATGAAGAATAAGATGAATATTTATTTTTATGCAGATCTAAACATGTTCCTGTACTTGTGATCTGAAACTGGAAGCACACAAAGGATAAACAATCTTTACAGGGAAATATTAATAAAAGATCTGGTACTTACTGGGTCTCCTGGCAGGCTTTTCCCTGGAGGACCAGCCTCACCTTTTGGACCTGGAAGCCCAGGAGGGCCTATAATCCCACCTGGATCTCCCTGAGGAAAACACGGTAAGAGTCTTACTTCCTTGTCCAGGTTCATGGTGGGAGGTGTGGAGGCAGTAGTTTCCATTGATTTAAATCGTCATTATAGCCAGTCAAACTTCATTCATTCACTCTTTCTACAATATTTAGTAAGTGCCTAATTCATGCTAGGCACTGTTCTAGTTATCTTAAGTGCATTTAGATTTTGTAGTGAGTTATGTTAACAAGTTTTGCAGTATCATGACATATGTATGTGCATAAATATATGCACAACAAAGGCATTTATTCATAAAATTTGTTAGCTGATCTTTAGGCTTTCTTAAAGTTATCCCCCAGAAATGGTTCAACACTAATATACTATTTCCACATAGACATCAAGAAACAGGTCCTGAAAGACTAAGACTTCTTAGGTCCATATCAGAGTAAGCAGCTGAGTCTGAAGCAGACTTTCTGAGTCCTGAGATCTTCCTCTCTGAGTTAGTTCATTTTGTCACATTGTGTTTTTATTCCAGAACCAGGGCTGTCACAAATGCACAACATCATTCACCCCATGGTTTATGTGGCTGTCACTTCCCTTCATAATCCTGAGTCCTGTTCTTTCACTCCCCCAATGCCCTTTGACCTCTGCTTCTTCCTCTGCCTTAACCACTTAATATGCACAATGAGTAAAATGGAAGCTATACCTTTTCTCCTTTAATGCCTTGTTTTCCTGGGATACCATGTTCTCCTGGCAACCCCTAGACAATTTAGAATTAAAGGGGAATAGCAATTAGAACATGTCTTATTATAATGACATTTTTATCTAAGTCTTTGTCAGAAAAACAGAACTTTAATATATAAAGTGTGTGGGATGGGTTGGTTTTGATATTTTAGAGAGGAAAAATTTTAGTGAAAATATGTTGTTTCAAGGGAAGTAACCAGGATATAATGGGAAAGAAACTAAACAAGGGAGAATTGAACCAAATATTGCCAAGAAGGGGTGGGATGATGACGGTTGGTAGCATCACATGATACAGAAGGACAATGGGGTAAATAGAAAAAGATGCTTTTACTATATTTCAGCAATAGGGGGTCTTCCCCTTTTGTTCTCTTTTTTAGCTTCAACCACTATCACTTCCCTTTACTTCATGGGCATCTTGTGGCTCCATCTGTGCCACCAACATTTTTTCTCTTTCCATAGGATCTCTTCCCTAGGGGCACCTGTAATGGTTTAGTCACTGCCTTGGGGGACTAACAAAAAGCTTAGCTCTATGAACTGAATGCTCAAAGTACTAAGCAGAACAAAATGCACTATAAGAGAGACCTCTGGAGCATGCAAAACAGAGCAAGAGGTCATGGAGCTGTCTCCAAGGTGATGGCCAAAGGAGAGATTCTAACACTTGTCTAGAGGGTACTAGAATTGTGGCCAAACAGAGATCAGTTTCTAAGAAGATATGGACAAGCATTTTTCTTGTTTTGCTCAAGTGAGGACTGATGGTATGTCTCAGCTCCCAAGGTGTCAGAAGGCTAGGGAGATAGTCCAAGGGGCAAACGGCTTACTTGGAGGCATGGAGAGAAAAGTGCATTTAAGGGGGATGTGTGAGTGT
>NW_005367989.1:2511777-2571711 GCF_000412655.1 Myotis brandtii
GAGTCTACTAAAGATAGGTTATAATGCAACCTGAGGACCTTTCTCCAATTGCATTATAGAAATATTTTCAGCCAAAAGTCTTGTTCTTTTTGGAGGCTCTCACAAGAAAGAACAACAGAAGCTTTGGAAATATCTTTTTTTTTGGATGGAGAATTGAACCAAGGCCATGCATAATGGAAATGCTTGCTTTCTCTCTTGCTTTTCCTTATTTCTTTCGATGTTTCCCATCTCCTTTACTATTGGTACACCAATGACAAGCATGTAAAAATGATAATTTAGTTAACTTGTGTCCCAAAGACCATTTTATTAGGCAACTGATGTTAAAAAAGACATCACATGAATATATGAAGGTACTGCCCTCCACAATAGCCCTTGACATTAGCTATGATCACTTTTTTTTTAACAAGAGAAAAACAACCTAATTTAATTATACACATATGTATAGGAACCTCACATACATGAGTGTCAGAGACTCCACATACATGAATTATTCAGAGGCAGACAGGCAAAATGAGGTATATATAACATCCTGAGCTAAGGAATGAAGTTAGACACAGGCTGCTATGATCACTTCTAGTGGTAGAGATGACCTATGACTTTGAAAAATGCAGTATAACGCAGTCACATGAACAGATGTTGACATTCTTTAAAACAAGTCTCAATCTCAATTTAATTTTCAAATATCAAAGACACTTATATCTACTAATACATACAATATCTCCAGGTGGTCCTCTGGGTCCCATAGAGCCTGCAGGTCCTTGCTGACCCTAAAGTAGAAGGTGACATGTACTTTTAACTTGGCTAAAAAATGTACCTGAATATATATAAAACATGGTGTGACTTAAATCTGTAGAAATGTGGACCTTCCACCCTCCTACCTTCTCTGTATAAAACTGAAATGTGTTATGGGCTTCCAAGAGAGCTTTAATATATTCTCATTTTAATGGATCTCATCAGCAGGAGAGGCCTGGATAACTTGCTTTACCTGTTGGTGGGAGCATCTCACGTGAATCTCTCCCCTACCTCCCAACAGGGGTCTTTCTTGGGAGACTCCCCCAGATCCCAGATGGGGAACTCAAGCATCTCAGGGATACACAATTTTGGCTTAGAAATTGAACGCTGAATCCTACTTACTTTAAGAAAATAGTTCAGGGTCATAGATTTAGCTCACATTGTTTACTCTTGACACTTTTAGGGATGCTATTGTGAATATGTTCTGAAAAAGAATTTAAACCCTATTGTGAATCAAAAGGCACAGCTACTGTGTGTGTAATAAATGCAGCCTATGAGGGGAAATCACCATGGAAACATGTTAAGCCTCTGAGAACATTTGTGAAGAAAATGAGCGGCCCTAGATCACCTTGTTTCACATAGAAATGGTGATAACTCCAAAATTATTTCCTCCTTTATTTCAGTTATTTCTTATATACCTTTAGTCCTGGGCTTCCTATTAAACCGGGGGGACCAGGATCTCCAGGTTCACCCTAAGAATAGGAGTGGAAAGGAAAGTAAACCAGTTACTTTGATCTTCCTGTTATCATTAGGTTGGAGATGCAGTTGAAGAATGTCAGGAGATTACCTTTATTCCTTGTGATCCTATTATCCCCGGTTCTCCCTGTAAATAAAATAATCCTATATAATAAAAGCCTAATATGCTAAGTGTCCAACCATTCATTTGACCAGTCACTATGACATGCACTGACCACCAGGGGGCAGATGCTCCAACTGGTAGGTTAGCTTGCTGCTGGGGTCCAGCTGATCGGGACTGGGCGAGACAGGCTGGACACGCCCTGGAGCCCTCCCACGGTCCCTCCCCAGTCTCAATAGTGCATTGGTGTGAGGGACCCCACCAGTGCACGGATTCATGCACCGGGCCTCTAGTCTCAATCGTGCATCGGTGTGAGGGACCCCACCAGTGCATGGATTCATGCACCAGGCCTCTAGTCAGTATATATATAATGCTTAAATTCAGATGGAGATGAGCATCTCTAGTCATGAATTCATTTGCTCATTCCACTAATTAGCATACAATAAAGGGGGAATTATGGAAGACATGATGAAGTCAAGGTGGGTTCATTCTAAAACACCATTTAAAATACTTATTGCTAATAAATAAACAACATTTTTCTTTTCTTTTTTTCTTTGTAAATTTTTTTCTCAAGGTTGCTTTTGACACTGTAATCATCACATTCATCACATTCCATTAGCAATGACTGCCTTCTCCACTCAGCTGGCATTGTTACAATTTGCCACCAGCTAATCTTTTATCTCAGAGAATGAAAAATTCAGATGAGGAGGTAAAGAAAAATAGAATTGAAGTTGCTATGTCATGGTGATTCTACTATCAGGCATATGTACTTAATTAAAAAAAAACACACAGAAAAAATAAAGGTTATACACAAGGCAATGATATTGGCGATACTGAGTTTGCTTTTATATTTCTCATGACTTATTATTGACCATTTTGATAAAATTATCCTGATTGATAATAAATGCAATTTGTATCATTAAGAGAATTTTTGAAAAACTGTATTTTGCATTTTATATATCTTAAGTGGGTATATTTCAAAAGATTCATGTCCAATCACAAGTAGTAATGGGTTAAAAAAAATATACCATACCAGATGTTAAAGTGTCATCAGAGGATAAAATTTAACAAGGTTTAAAATTTCTCATTTATCAAAATAAAAGAGTCAAAATACACAGAGGAAAAAGTAAAATGCTCAGGGACCTTCTTTCATCAAATCTATTAGACTCCAAAGTAAACATACCAGGAATCAGAGAGAAAGAAATCAATGAAGTAGAAAACCCAAGATAGTGATAAAACATCCACTTACTTTATCTCCCTTTTCACCTTTTGTAAAAGGTTCCCCCTAGGAAAATGGGTAGAAAACAGAATCAATTACAAACACTTTTAGAAATAAACTCTCCAGAACTGAAATTGAATACCCTGCAGGCCAACCCAGACTCCATTCAAGCACTCCTCTGCAATGGTCCACAATGTCACACAGTACCCGGTACAGCTTAAAGGGAGCATATGAGAATTAGTTACAAAAACCTTCCATATTCCCAAATGAACAATAAGTTAATCATTTTAATACTATTTTGAGAATCCTGAGTGGATGACAAATTGAATTTGAAATGCTGCCCAAGGCCAAAGTTTCCTTTTGCACAGTTCACATAGAAGGTGAACACACACACACAAACACACACACTTTCTCTTATTAGCTTCTATTCCTGAAGTTCCATGTCCATAATCTCATTTACTCTTACATCGATGCTGTGGGGGAAGATATTGTCTCATTTCAAGCATGAGGAAAGAGATTCAGAAAGTTATTTCTCCTAAAACAGCATTCACTTACTTTATGTTTCCTTATTTATCATGCCTATAAACTCTGCAAATGTAGAGATGTAGTTAATCTTGACTAACATAGCATCTCTGGTGTACACTATTGGTACCCAATAAAAGTTTAGTAAATTAGAGAATTTAAAGTTATGCAGATATTACAATAATGGCTGACATTTGTTAAATTCTTATAGTGTATCAAACACTTCTAATCACATTATATGTATTAAAATATTAATCTTCATGTGTCAGTGGAGTAGATACTAGTAATATACTCATTTACAGATGAGGAAACTGAGGCACATAGAAGTTAACCAATTTACCCAATGTCACATAGCCATCAAGAGGTCGTTCAGGGTTTCAACCCAGGCAGCCTGACTTCAATCTTTGGTTTGAAGGCTTTGGTTGCTCAGTTTGTTTGATCTGATTTGTAATTTGATTTATTAATTATTTAAATTAGGTGAAGTGGTAATAAGGACAAATGAAAAGAAATTAAAAACATTTCATTTTCAAGAGTAGATGTGAGAACAATCATGGACTACTCTCAAAGGTCCTCTTAGGGTTTGTCATTCTCTTCAACAAATCACTAATGAGAAATAAATGGTTACTAAATGAACCTCTGTGATTTTTACCTCATGTCCTATGAGCTAGGGACTATGGGGCTCACCTTCTCTCCCATTATTGCTACCCCCCTTGCAGTTACATGGGCTTTACAGTTAGTTTTGGCAATGAAATGTGAGCAGAAGTGGTACTTGCAGGCTACTGCAGGGAATGTCCATTCATGATCCCCCAGTCCCACACTTCCGGCAGTAATGACTAAGAAGGTTGTGTATACCAGATGGCTTAGCGACATGGTGATAATCAGCCTGGAAACTGAGTGTGGCATGGAGTAGAACACCCATTCCTCCCAACAGAACCACACTGTGCGTGCAGCCCAAGCAAGAGATAACCTTTCTTGGGTGAAGCCACAGAAATTTCAGGGATAGTTTGTTGCTTAGCATAACCTCGCCTACCCTTACTACTATGCCCCAATATCTAGCCAACATGATTAAATCTATTAATATTGGTTAATTTCTCACATTAGAGCAGGGCTTTATTTACATTCTTACATTTCAGCTTTAATTCTTAAACATCTACTTGATTTTTAAGATAGGAGATATAAGCAATTAGATATAAGCAATGGGTAACCCTGCTTATATAACAGTTCATTTCTGCTTATATTACCCTGCTTATGTCATTGCTCATTTAGAGCCACTATCAGGCCACATTGACTAAAGTAACTGGTTTTAAAAAACACACAAAAACAGTAAACTGCTTGTCTAGAGACTTGGTGCTTAGTTCTAGCTCCCATGGCTACTGTCTGGGTCAAGTCACTTACCTTTTAGAACTTCTCTTTCATTATCTACAAAATCATGGGATTCAACTAGATGATCTCTTATGCTTAGTTTTAGCTCCCATGTCTACTGTCTGGGTCAAGTCACTTATCTTTTATCTACAAAATCATGGGATTCAACTAGATGATCTCTTACATATATTTTAGCTCTGATATGTTTCAGTGGACATTTAGTCAAATTCTCAATGTCCAGTAGTGGGGGACAAACTGCCATTTGAGATAGGTAGTTTGGAATTTAATTTGCCTGAATGTTTTGGATGAGTTGTTTGAACCTTCTGGTTACCATGCAAAGTCAAGTCCAGATCCTGTTCTAAAATAGACAGGTTGAGGCTATAGAAAGCTAAACTTCTCTGCATAATCATGTAAAAACGTGCTTTTTTATGTTGGGGGGGCGGGGAGGTCAAGCAAAGTTGTATAAGGAGGTGGGATAATGAAGGGAGTCATAGGGAACTTGCAAGAAGACAAGTTAAAAGAAAAGAAGGTTGTTCACCTGGGTAAGCCAGATAGGTGGACTGCCCCCACATGTTGGTGGTAGGAGGGAAAGCCAGAGGGAATCTCTGAGGAGCTGCGAAACCCTCCAGGAGCCCCACCAGGGCGCTTGTGAGAAATGCAACTTCTCAGACCCCACCCAAGACCTATCGAATTAGAACCAGCATTTCAAAAGGATCCCCAGGTGATCCAAGTGCACCTTTGAGAAGCAGGAAGTATCTCCTCTCTGCTATACACGTCCCTGATTTTCCAGTAGAATTTTAGTAAATCTTACTGCCAGGCCTGCCATCTGTCACGTGGAAATTAAGGGTCAGTGTTCAAGCTTGGAGGGGAGTCAGTGGAGACCTGGAGAAGCAGTTAGGAGTTGGTAAGAGATGCCCAGTGTGGAGCACCAGGAGTGAGTTGGCAGATGGAAGGGGCAGTGACCACTAGACTAGATTTGTGGAACATGTGAATTTCCTACACATTCATGGAAACACCCAGTTGGGGAACCCTGTTAAAGACTGTTACTTCCTGCAGAGGGTGGGGTGGAGGTTTGGACTTGATACTAAGGGCAAGCATGACCCCTGAAGGTAGGAGAATATAGGGTACCTGGGTAAAAGCACTCATTCTAAAGCTGCCTGAAAGTTTACTGTCATTGCTAGAGATGCCTAATTTTCAAAGCTGAGGCACAGGGAACGTTTAGCTTTGTAATAGTGAATACTTTTATAATTGTTCCTGTTTGGCATGCAGACATTTTAGTGCCTCTTCATTCATTATCCCAAGTGAACCAATATCATTTGTTCATCCTGGCAAGGAAAGGTAAAAATGATTTTTAACAAGTATGACCTTTTTGTTTATTTATTTATTTTTAATAAGAATGAAACATTTGTTAAGTCTGATTCTTGTTGATTCATATAAAGATAGCCATAGGACCTATGGCATAGGTTGTCTGTTTGTTTGTTTTAGCAGCATTTTAAAAAAGTTATTTTTGTAACTAGGATTCATGCAATCTCTATATGTGGTCCTATTTGAATACAAAGAATACTATAGGGTCCCCCCACCATCAACAAAATAACTAAGTTTTTAAAGAAACTGGCCTCAGTAATATTGAGAAGTGGCTTGAGAGGCCACTTCGATCTTAGAAGAACCAAGAAAGGAAAGTAACTTCAGGAAGTATACTGAGAGCAGTTGTTTGAGCAAATAGACACGTTTCTAATATTTTGGATAAATTAGCCCCAGTCTTTAGATATACTGATTTAATTATTATTTCAGCTATAATATTTAGTTATAGCAGGGCAGCTTAATAGTTTTTAAACCCTGGTTCTAGAGTCAGGCTACCGAAGTGGGAGTCATGGCTCCAAGACTTACTAGCTGTGTAACCTTAGGCAAGTTACTTACCCTCTCTGTGCCTCAGTTTCCTCATCTCGGGGTGATAGTAGCCTACCTCTAGTGGTTTTCTTTTGAAAGAATTAAATTCCTACAAGTAAAAGACTTAGTGCCTTGCATAGAGCACTTGCTCAAATATTGGAGCTATCATTCTTGGTCATGGCAAGGGCAACCAGGTATACAGAAGTGAGGCTAATTAGGAAAAACATTTTTAGTTTTACATTTTGGATATTCTTTCTTGTCCCTAAAAGCTAAAATACTTACAGATTCTCCTTTTTGACCTTTAGGGCCAATAGACCCTGGAAATCCTGGTTGTCCAGTTTCTCCCTTTCAAAAAAGAGCAGAAGAAATTTTGCATGAGGTCAGATGAGATGAGTACTGTTGTGACGATCAGAGTCAGACTAATTGCTGGAGCTGCTTCTAACCATGGAGTTTACCTATTATCCTCCAAGAGACAATGACAAGTTCTGAATGGAGTTAGGCTATTTGCATAGTAATGTGTTTGTCAGCACTTCACAATGCCTTTAGGTCTTGTAGACATCCATAATATTCACTATATTAATTTAAAATTAATCTGAAACAAAAATTATTTTTCAAGAAAAGAACATCTAGAGAAAAAATTATAATTTTGCTCTGCTGTACCAAATTTTTTTTGTGATCTTAAAGACATCAGATTGTTTAACTGACATAATAATCCAGACTCATTTTATTTCAGACACTTCTTTCTTTTTTTAGGAGCGGGGAGATGGAGGAGTGGAGAGACAGGAAGACAATGAGTCTCTCAGCTGTTTCCAGCATTTATGTTGCAACTTAAATGATTGGCTGTGGACAAAGAAGGCATTCTTGTCAATGTGGTGACAGCAACAGTTTAGAAATGTCTAAGGATGTCTTAGATCTTGAAGAGGGATTTGTATGCAATATAAAATTGAAAAAATACAATTTTAGAAATAATACTTGTGGAAAGGAAATATCTCACTAATCAGACTTCAGAGGAATCTTCAGCACTGTGCTAGTTTTTAGTGTTTACCAAAATCCTTGACTATGGCATACTTGTATATCACATAAACATAGCCACTAGAAGTTATATAATGTTGTGTGTTTTTTCCCTCCAACCTCAAGAGCATTTTTGCAAAATGATGTTTCTGGGCTTATACTTTTCTCACCTGTCTTGTCTATTTTTTATTAAAAAAAATAAATACAGAAAACATAAAGTTGAATTATGTCAAACCTCCATGTCCCAGGCCCTCAAGATTTAAAAAACTAATAAAAAATTTACAGTCAAAGAAGATATCTCCTATATTTCCCTCTCCATTCCTGTCCCAGGGAGAGACACACTCTTGAATTTAGCACTCATATTTTTAGCCCATATGTTTGTACTTTTACTACATATGTGAAATCATAAACAATATATTATTCTGAATATTTAAAACAAATTCCATAAATAGCTTTATCTTGTATATAACATCCTGTGACTTGTTTTTTTCACTGAACATTGTTTTTAATATCCATTTCTATTGATACATATAGAGCTAGTTCATTCAGTATAAGTGCTGAATTATATAATGTTATATAGTTATAGCATTATATAATGCTAATGCACCAGAGCTTAGCCATATCCCATTTATGGGCACCTGGGTTGTCCCTAGCTTTTCTCTGTTATAAACAAGGCTTCACTGAACATCTCTATATGTGTCCCCTTGTATGGACATGTTTATTTGTTTATTTCGAAGCCTCAAACAATAGTCTACTTGAAGTACTTCAAGTACAAACTGGTTATAGTCCTGTAATAGATGTTGGCTTATTTCTACATTTCTATCCAAATCAGTGTCTTGTGATATTAGATTAGAGGAAGAGGGAGCTTGCAATACGTAATCGATAAGACAGGATCATGTTTTATTAAGGAGATTCCTAGATTTGTGGAATATATTTCATAAATTTAATCTCGGTTTTATTAATATAATTATTTTTCCTTCTAGTATCCAAATATCTAATATGCCACCAATCTTATACTTAATACAGGTGAGGAGAAGGCATTTTCTCCTTAGAGAAAATACATTCTATCCAAAGTTAAAAGAGGGAGAAATTAGTGGATACATTTTAGGGACCAATTGGTGTTGGTTTAAAAGAGGAAATAAATAGTTGTCCTAGTATGAGCACTAGGGTGTACAGTGTGACCATCCTATTACCTATCTGGTAGGTGCTAAAATCCCCAGTGCACACGAGTGAAGAAAAATATGCCTAGTAGTTAGACTGATCTGCAAAAAATTAAAGTAGAATTCAGGGAAGGGGTCTAGAAATGACTATAAAAATCACATCTGCCCAATACCAAAAGGGAAGTGGGGGGATGAACATGGAGAAAGAGTAATTATATTCATAGCTCATATTCATTGAACTGATGTAAATAGGTCTCCATTGGAATGTAGATGAAGGACGCAACAGAGACTTTGATCCATCTCTCTGTGTGGTACATTGATGTGGTTGGGTTTAGAAAAAGGTGGCAGGAACCAATTCCCTCATATAAAATTCTGGAAACAAAAGCATTTCATACCTGAATCTTAGACACATGTGGAGTTGTTTTTCACATTTAAAATGGATGCTCAGTGATTTGTCACTGTGGATATGAGTTGAAAGGCAAGTGATGAATTTACTTAGCTTCAGAAAAGGCTGGCCCTGGACACTTTTGCTGCTATTTTTAAACTTGGTGCTTTTGTGGCTTTATCTTTTCTCTCTGACAGTGGGCCCCAAAAGACCCCTGCCAATTTCTCAGAAGTCCTTAAATATTCACCACCTTATTCCACTGTCTCTATAGAAAAAGCAGTTCTTCTTAACCACCTTACAAACACATTATTCCTTCACCACATTTAGTTAGTCACAGACAAGTTTCAGAGCAGAGATCATCATTTCAATACTGGCAGATATATAACATGAATGCCATTTGCCATTGATGGCTACTGGTATGATTTCGTGTTCCTTCCTGTCTCTTAGTGCTCTTGACACTTGGTACAGGATGTGCTGCTAAACCAGGAGTGACCCATGTGTAGATTCCACTGTTGCTGTGTCTGTTCTAGTGCATCTGGGGCAGTGTTTCAAATTTGGTTGGTTTTGTGATTCCGTTTTGCCCATCAGCATATTGAGAAGTGGTAAGTCATGTAGGTGCTGAAATTATACTTCTGGTTAAATCTTTTATTCTACAACATAAATTCTGTCCCTTCTCTGTCAAAATGATGGTGGAGGATGAAACGATGACCAAGACCATGTGTTAAGGATGGTAACGCCTAGTAACATCAAGAAGAAATATATGAGACCTCATGAGAAGAGAGAAAGTCTGGGGTGGATGAACAGAAAGGAACAAGTCTTTAGTGGGGGCTTAACATGGGTCAGGTGTTATGCTTTCAGGTAAGTTCATATCACCGCATTCATTTTTAATCTTGACATCAACTTTGTTTCGATACCATTATGCCCATTTTTCAAATGAGGAAACTGATACTTAGATAAATAAAGTGAATTTCCCAAGGAGACACAGCAGTTAATGGCACAATTAACTTTTGCCCCAAAGACGATGCTCTTTCCACCACTCACTGGTTTTCAACCCTGGTTGCCTGTTAGAATCATGTGCAGTATTTTTAAATGACAGCGATATGTACCCCACCCCCGATCAACCAGAGGTGTGCCCCAAATCAGAGTCTCTTGTGATGGGACCTGAACAATGGTATTTTCTAAAAACCCTCCAGGTGATTCCAGGGTGCAGCCAGGGTTTGGAACCACTGGGGTCCACCACAGGTGCAAGCAAATCTGTGCGAGCAGATTGCAGGAGCTTTAAATTCTCACTACAGTGACCCTTGAACAGAATTATAATTTTAAAAACCAATGTATTGATTCAGAACAGTGATGTGTATAAGGTAGAGGTGATTTCACTCCTCCAGCAAATGCTATGCTTAACATTTTTTAGTTTATTTTATGGATTATTTATTGGCAGTCTGTCTCCTGTTAATTAAAATTCTTACAAATCATTTTATATGCACATTTACATCAGGTTTTGCATCAGGTTCCCTGCAGACTCTTCGAGAGGTTATTTCTTTGAGTGGGAGGAGGGGACAGACATGCCACTGGCTTCTGTAATTCCATTGAAGACGCTGAAGCAATTAAAGACATTTGAGCAATAGAAAAGGTCCTTAGAGCTTGAAATACACCTGTTTCACAGAATCAAATTTCTCATCATTGAGGTCTTAAGAATTTCTAAGTAACATATGTTTCCTAATGAACATAGCAAAACAGAAGCCAGCTGTTTTGTTTCAAGAAATGAATCATCATTTAAATACTTTAAAAGTGCCACAACTCCCTTCTTTGCTCAGCTGTCCTATGTGACAAGCTCTGTGGCTTTATTTTGCTCCTCCCCACTCCCCCTTAGCTTGCAGGTGTCCAGTAGTAATTGCTTCGAATGTAATGTGTTCTTTACAGTGGTATAGGAATTCTGTAAGCTATTTGGTTACAGGAAATAGTGCTAATGTACTAGCAGTACAATCCAAGATGCACAAATGACTTGTTATTGCTGTATAATAAATATTTTGGCTGTCTTTTGAAGAATGTCAAGGTTTTATTATTTTTTTGCAGAAAATTTCATTTTCAATGGCCAGTCTCTAAGAAGCTCTGACTTTCTGTGGAAACTATCTTTTAGCAGTATTTTCTGGTGATGGATGTATGATCTTGTGAATAGATTGGCTGCACTGATTTATAAGGCACAGAAGTCATATTTCCTTGGATTCATGTCGAAATACCCTGCCCTCAATCAAGAGGATTTTTACTGGGTGAATGAATGAAGGTAGCACTCACAGGCCACATTTCCTCAGAGTATTTTTAAACCTACTCATCTCTGTCTATAGATTTAATGTGTATTGTGGGTTCCACTCCCCGCCCCCGACAATGGCACATTCACATGGAATCCAAGGTCATCACAATTTCTGAATCAAATCGGAGTGAAGCATCTTTCTGAGCGGGCAAGCGGATCTGTCATCTTCACAGCTAATATAATTAAACCTGTGAATGATGATGAGAATGCGTTGGACATTCATCAGCAGTTTAATTTTAAAACTGTTTTGAAAGAATTATTTGGTTAAACCATGACTGTACATTATAAAACCACCAAAAAGATGCTCCCACAACAGGCTATATTTGGATACTTAAGAAGACACAAAAAGAGTGGGCCTGAGCCTGAGGCATTTTGCTAAAGGGATCTACAGATTGGTTTTGTCACCTACATGGACACATGAAGCATCTAATTATAAACGGAGGCTTGTGCCCTAACTTCATTTACCTTGTTACAGGTATTTCCCCTTCATGTGTTCCCTTCCTTGTAGCAACTGCCACTCAGCCGTCTTCACCGAGGAGCTGATTTCAATCCTGCTTCCCTGGGCAGGAGGCGGGAGAGGCTGCGCCTGACAGACCTGACCGCCCCTAGACAGTACCCCTGTGGCAGCAGCACCTCCCCTGACATGTGAATGTGTGACTCTGTCTGAAACCCCAGGCGTTTTTATTCATTTTGAAAATCTGATTACCTTCTCCCCTTTTGGGCCACCAGCTCCATGTTCACCAAAGTTTCCCTAGGTAAACATAAAACAAAAAAAAAACACATAACATTTATCTTTCAATACATTCAATCTCTACTTTAAAAAATATAAATAGATAATAGTACTGTAACAGTTTCCGTGGGTACCATTTTAGTCACTTTTGCCTCTCTCACCTTCCATTAATTATTCCTGCAAAATTCCAACTTTGGGTACCCTATCTATCTTCTCTGTGATTCCCCCTTGGAGATGATTCTGGAGAAATGTCACACTCCCAGGGGAAAACTGTCCCTACTCCAAAGTAATGCCTGGAAACCTCACCATTCCATGGATATGACTCTCTAATGTTGTTGATATTTTTGTTGCTCAGTATAATGGACATTGTGTTAATTGATCTCTTGGCTGTACTTGCCAATCTCTTGACTTGTAGAATTCCTCACCTTCTTTTTCTTTCTATCTCTCTGATCCCCCCTCCTCTTTCCCCACTTAATTGGCAAAGGCTGAACCTCCTCAAGGCTCTGTGCAGACTTTCCCCTCCTGTAATACAACATTTTTCTCCCAGGCCTTCTTATCTACTCCCATGGCTTAGATGTCATCCATCATACAAACACAGAGAAAAGTATAAACACAGCAAACGTCTCCTTTCTGAGTTTTGACTCATCCTATATAATAAAAGGCTAATATGCAAATAGACCAAACGGCGGAACAACTGGTTGCTATGATGCGCACTGACCCCCGGGGGTAGATGCTCAATGCAGGAGCTGCTCCCTGGTGGTCAGTGTGCTCCCATAGGGGGAGCGCTGCTCAGCCAGAAGTCAGGCTCACGGCTGGCGAGTGCAGTGGTGGGGGCGGAGAGTGGGCCTAAGCCATTAGTTGGACATCCTCCGAGGGCTCCTGGACTGCAAGAGGGCACAGGCCAGGCTGAGGGATGACCCCCCACCAAGTGCATGAATTTCGTGCACCGGACCTCTAGTGTATATATATAATTTTCTATTTGATGTATTCACTTGCAAAATCTAGAAGAAATTCATACTCAGCAAGTTCAAAACTGAATTTAAAAATATAAGCCCTGGCTGGCATTGCTAAGTGGTTAGAGCATCGGCCCATGCACTGAAGGGTCACAGGTTCAATTCCTGGGCAAGGGCACGGACCTGGGTTGCCAGTTCGAACCCGAGCCCTGGTGCGGGAGGCAACTGATATATGTCTCTCTCACATCGATGTTTCTCCCCCTTCCTCTTCCCTTCCACTCTCCCTAAAAATCAATTGGAAAATTATCCTTGGGTGAGGATTAACAGCAACAACAATAACAACAAAAATACAACAAATGCACACATACATATATAAGAGAGAAAGATGTAAGAATTATATCATCCTGTTAACTTTCGTTAGTCCAGAAGTGTGAGAATGACTAACTTCTTCCTAGTGTAAGTCTTCAGTTTGACTTGTTAAAATGAGTGGTAATTTCGTTTTACAATTGAAAAAAAGCCAAGGAAAGAAAGAAAATCTGAATTCATCCTCTCCCTTCCATGGAGTGCTTCCTTCTTCAATCTGCATGTCCTTCTTAACACCATCCTACTTATTTCTCCAGGACAATCAGTCTGATGGCCTTTGTCTCCAAAACCTCTTCTCACGCTACCTGCCTTCACTCTGGGAAGGCCACCATCATGTCTTGCCAGATCACTGCAGTAGCTCTCTCGATGGTCCTCTATAATCACTCTTGCTCCACTGCCCACACACACATTCTCTAAATAAGGTCAGAGTGAGATCTTTAAAAGACATCCTAACTTCATTCCTTCTAAACTTTAACAAAGCCATCAAACCCTGGCATGACCTGAACTCATTTCCCTCTCCAGCATCATCTCGGCCACTCTTCTCCCTCAGAAATTCCAGCTGTAATGGCCTTCCCTCCACTTCTCAAATGGACCAAGATCCTTCCCATTCCACCCTCTAGATCTTCCTCTCCAACAACCTAGAGGTGTCAAAGATGCTGTGGTTGGAATGAAGAAATGCCCCTTTAGTACTAAGTCATATTACTTTATCCATATACTCCATTATTCTAAAATTTTGATTTTCCTGGTGGCTTTTCCACCCAGAAAAACAATAGGGTCATTTACTTCCTAGCAGAGCACCACATGCTTGCTTCACTCAATAGTTAAGCCAGGAAATCTATCTAATCAAGGATCCGCATGGCCTCTATAAGTGTTTTTGCATTCTTAGGCTAACAATACTCAATGCAGAATCAAACTTGAACTTCAGGAGCATTTATTCATTGACATTTAAGATTCTCTTCTCCACTCTCTCAAGATAACTGCACCAGACAATTACTTGGCTCTACAGAAATAATAAAACATATTATTATTATTGTGAAATAATAAGACATTATTACTGTGAAATAATAAGACATATTATTATTGTGTTTCTGGGAACCTGCAATTCTGCCTCAGATGCTATTCTAATTTTACTAGGTCATTTTTGTACCCTGGTGTCATGTTATTTGAATGCATTATTATACGCTTTTTGAATAACTATAATAGCTGTAGAATTTGAATGTTTTTATTTAAAAGTTCCTAGTGCAGTGGTGAGGCTTGTGGGGTGGAAAGTGCTAATTAGCCTGCCCATTTCAAGAATTCTGGGATGTCCTTTGTTCTCTTGTGGATTATGGTGAATAGAACTTTGAAATGTACACTCAGGCAAGTGGGAAGACTTTCAAGCTATTTCAATGGCCCTGGAGAGGGTATTCTCTGGAAAGAAGGGAACATATCTAAACGTGTATAGGTTCAACCATAAGAGATGGCCATTTTTATAGCCTAAAGAGTCAAATATCAGCAGTTTCCTGTGGCTCAATATAATAAAAGAGACCAAGGACATGAACCCTCTTCCAGGATATAGGGTCATTAAAAACCCCCCAGTTTAGCCCTCAGGGAATTTGCTATAAAATCCTAAGCATGAGGGAACATAACATTAAAAAACAACAACAGGTGATCTATTACAGATTGAATTGTGTTTTTCCCCCCAATTCATATGTTGAAGCTTTAACACCCAGTACTTCACAATGTGACCTTATTTAGAAATAAGTTCTTTGCATAGGTAATTAATTAATGAAATCATACTAGAGTAAGGTAGACCCCTAGTTCAATATGACTGGGTCCTTATAAGAACACACTTTGAACCAGAGACATGGGAGAACGCCATGGGAAGGTGGGAGTTATGCTGCCACAAGCCAAGGAATCACCAGGAGCCAGGAGGGAGGCCTGGAACACATGCCTCCTGCACACCTTCCTAGAGAGCATGACCATGCTGACATGCTCAATCTTGCACTTCCAGGCTCCACAACTGTGAGACAATGAATTTCTGATGTTTAAGCCACTCCGCTTGTAATATTTTGTTACATTAGTCCTAGCAAGTTAATATATAATACGTGGCCTTGAAAATAAGACCTAAAACTGGCTTCAAGTCCAACCTCTCAGTTTCTTGCAGGAAGCCATTTCACCAGCTCCAAGAGTGGCGGACCACAGAGGGGAGGGGGAAACCCAGGAGAGCTTCGGGGTTCTCTGTAATAAAACTAAGATCCAAAACTAAGATACATCTGTGCCTCAATTCCCAATGTTCTCCAACGCTCCTGGGTCTTGCAGTACAGGGAGAGACAGGAAGTTAGGACTTAAATTTTATTTCCCAATCTTTGGGCCCAGAGAGTTGCTTCTGGCGTCTCCAAGGAAGCCGCCACTTCCTGTGCCATTGTTGGGTTCAACTCACAACTTGGGAAGACCTTGACTATTTGATTTTGGAGAAAGGTTTTCTGTCCTTCCTAGTCTGTGAATATTAAAGTGAAGTTATGATTTGATACTTGAAAAGAAAAGTATATTATTTGGCTAGCAAATTGGTGGATTTTATTTGGATCAACAATTTGAAGAAGTGAACACCAGAATTGGCTGTTGGGGGACACAGCATCAATCTCCAACAACTGAGACTGATTCTCTGCAAATTTCACTGAGTGTGGTGAGGTTGTAAGATAGCACAACTGCACATTTTCACTGTGGATCTATAAAAACAGTATGAAATGTAAAATATGCCAGTCTGTGGCCTCCACAGATAACACTTTATCCTCCATCTACAATGTTGTAAAGGGGCTCTGGATCTGATGGCTTTAGCAGTTGACAGAGCCTATCAAATTCTTCTGAAAATCCCCAGAGCTGGAGACAATGAAGAGTTTGCTGGTAAGTGAGCAGATTTTCCTTACGGGGAAGAAAATGTTCAGCGTTGCTGCTTCTTTGCAAACAATCTTGCAGATTGGGAGCAGCTGTTTTGCCAATTATTTTTGTGATGGAGAGGGAAATCTTCTACCTTTTGTTCTTTGCATCCTCAAGTGGACATGAGAAAATACAGATAAATACACTTGGATAATCTCCCCGACCTTAGTCTCTCTCTATTCCTTACTTTCTTTTTTTCTTCCCTTTTCGCTTTTGGATTTGTGTTGCAGGGAGAGGGTCTTTTAGGCATGACCTTCTCCCTCTGATGATTTAAAAAAAAATATAGGGGGGGGGGAATTAGCATTTGAACTGGACCCAAAGGCGTGTGTAGGTAGCTGCTGCTCAGGCTGCCCGACTACTGTAGCCTCTTTGAGCTGAGGAGATGAGGTTCAGGACTTGAGCGCAGAAATACATAAATCAATGCCAATTCAAAAGGGAAGATTATTTTAACCTTGAAATGTCACTTTTATATCTCAATCCATGGTCCATTATTTAACCTCCATGAAAGTTTCATTCTGAATCCCTCCCAACCCCCCTCCCTCTGTGTTCATTTGTTACAGCCAGACTATCTGGCTTGCATTGAGTGCAGAATGAAAGAACCTCAGTATGCAAAAATATGTAGATAGGGGTATGGGATGGGGTGGTGGGAGTGGGGGGAACACTGCCAAATGAAAACATACTTCTCACACATTATGGCACATCTGGCCCTGTCTTCTGTGAAGCTGAGGGTGAGGAGGTGTGTCTGCCTTTCAGAAACACTGGTCAGGGTAGGTACTGGGATATTGGGCCTCACCTCTATCTTTCCATCAGTGTAGGTACTGGGATGTTGGGCATCACCTCTATCAATGTAACAGCTCTAACTCTTTGCAGAAAGAAACGAAGTGAAGTGTTTGGGAAGTGGCCTTGCATTAATTCCCATATGGGTCTAAAGCCTTCTGATGCTAAGTGCCAATAATGCATCATTTGGGGAAGAAAAGCAATGGTCTCTCTCTTTTTATCCAGTGAGGTTCCAGCTCTACAGCCATGTTTTGAGCACATGTGGAGTAAAACCTGGGAGCCCCTATCCTGTAATGGCAATAAGAATAGCTGGAGTTCTCTTAGGCGAATCAGTTAGCTGAGTTCAAAGTACTGGCTTGCTATTGGCCCTGGCAGGATAGTTCAGTTGATTAGAGCCTCACCCTGATACACCAAGGTTGTGGGTTCTATTCTTGGTCAGTGCACACACAAGAATCAACCAATGAATGCATAAAAAGTGGACCAACAAATCAATGTTTCTTTCTCTCTCCCTTCCTCTATCCTCAAAAATCAATCAATAAATTTTGTTTTATGTTTTTATTAAATCTTTTTTATAGAGAGAGTAAGGGGAGAGAGAGAGAGAGAGAGAGAGAGAGAGAGAGAGAGAGAGAGAAATGTCAATAGGAGAAACATCGATCTGTTGCCACCAGTATGGCACCCCCACTGGAGACCTAACCGAAAACCTGGGCATGTGCCCTGACCGGAATTGAATGGGTGATCTTTTGGAGCACAGGATGACTCTCAACTAACTGAGCCACATCAGCTAGGGCAATAAAAAATTTTTTTAAAAAAAGTATTGGTTTGCTATCAGCAAGACCCTCCACCCATCTGCTCTGGTCAGCCCCCATTTTTTGAAATATAACCTTAATGCTTAAAAATTTACGTTCTTTAGACTAAAATATAAATGCTTCATATATCTTCATTTAAGGGAAAACCAACTCATTGGCAAGATAAACTAAGGATATGAGCTTTAAAAGTTTTGCAAGGGATAGCAAATATTTAAGTAGCTGACTCGCAACTTAGTAAATTTTATACTAAGAATGAAAGTAATATAGTGTGTTCTCTAGGTTTTTCTAGCTGACACTGTGACATCAGAGCCAACTAATTCTCATTATTTTGAAGGATTTATGATAAATCCTATTTTATAATAGATGTCAATACAAAAAAGCATTGTATTTTTATTAATTTTAGACATGATTCACTTACTTTTATTTACTTGTGCCAAGTCCTAATGTTTTGAAAAAGCTAGTATACATCTATTCAGAAAGTGTTTAATTATACCAAAACTTGATTCCTAATATAATTCTCCCTGGAAAATCTAAGTAAATGAGAAAATGTAAGATAAGCTTACTTAAGAAGTGTAACAAACTTTCCACACTTTTGACTTTAAATTTATTAACCCCAAATGATCTAGGCCTTTATGTTGAACTTAATCTGATGAACAAAGAATTGGGATTTAAAAAATGCATTAGCCCGTCATTTAATAAACACTTTTCTGAGTGCCTGCTATCTTTAAGGCCTCTGCTAGCACATGATGTCTCTTTGGGATTTCTAAACAAAAAGGAATAGCAGTAGTCAGGAATTTATAGGAAAGGAAAGCATAAACTAGAGGAGTGTCTCAGAATTTGTTTGTGCAGAGGCACAATTACCAGCACCGTATCAATGATAAGCTACTACGTATGAAAGGGACCCTCGTCAGTGGACAGAATGCCTCACAGCAAGTGATTACACCCCCAAATATTTGCTATTGGATGATGATGAGTCAATCAATAGTCTCACACAGGTCTCTGAGTCTTACTTCATTGCCAACACATATTCTTCTCCCTCAGTTGTGCTTCCTTGGAGAAGAAGCAAAACTGTCTTGCCTTATGCCTCTCAGATACTTCCATGTCAGAATTCCATCCATCCTAATTGGAATTTAAAAACCTTGGGGAAGTTAAAAGTGGCTTCTCATTGAAAGGTGGGGGACCCCCTGTTTTGACCTATGGGATGTAAATATTTGCTTGACATTTTAGTGTAGCACCTGTTGGTTTTGATAAGAAATCTATCAGTCATTATGTTACCCAGAGCTTCAAAGTAGCAAATAACTCTGTCCTCAGAGAAACTAGATATATGACATTATCAATGGTGAAATATAATTTTTGCATTAATTGTTTGCATGCAAATTTTAAAAATTTGAAGTGAACTTTTTTAATTTATTAAAAAAATCCTGGTTTTGAAAAAAAGATACTGAGCAAAATACTTTTCTTTGGAAATATTTTCAGTATGGAAAGATATTAAGAATATGTGATCATGTTTCAAGTCTGAGCAGTTAGGAATTAGTATGTGTGTTTTGTTTTCCAGAAATATGATCACATAGCCCTGTTTGGCTCAGTTTCTTGGAGCGCTGTCCCGTACACCAAAAAGGTGTGGGTTCAATCCCTTTTGGGTCGCATACGGGAAGCAACCAATAGATGTTTCTCTCTCACAACAGTCCCCCCTCCCTTTCTCTCGCTCTAAAAATCAATAAAAACATACCTAGGGTGATGATTAAAAAAATAATAAAATTTAAAAAATATGATCACATGAAATCTCTGTGTATATAATATGTGAAAAAAAGGCCATACCTTGTTATAATATCCACTAAGATTCTGCTGCATTTCTTGTGTTCCAGGAGGTCCCTGTATTAGAAACAAATAAAAAATAAAAACCTAAACATTTACCAAACAATGTGAATTTAAATAATATATCTAAGAACTCTTGAAAACTTAGTTAAGGAAAAGAAAGAGTATGTTTAGTCAAATATTCCAATTAATGGAGAATTACAGGAGCATTAACTCATCAGGTTCCTAAAGGTATGTCAAGGTTAAATCCTGCATGAATTCAGAGAGGTCCTTAATGAGAACATGTAACATTTCACCAGAAGGTCAGCATCAGCATATTTTTATTAAAAGGAATTGTGCCCATAAAACTCTTCAAGGGAAGAGATTTTAGCTTTAGTTTATTTTTGACACTTTTCACAGGGCTTTGATTGATGTGTTATAGAAATGTGTGGCCACTTGTTATTAACTTAGAAAATATGGGAAAATATGGTTTCTATTGCTTTACCCTTTTGAATGGGTTGCACATGACTTTCAGGCGAGGAAAAGATGTCTGCTCTAAGACCTCAGATTTAAGATATTTAAACATTCTTTTCAGTTTACATGGAAACATTTGCTAAGCACTATGGTAAGCTTTGGGGAGACAGCAAAGATGTAAAGGCATTTCCCCTAAAATTTGCAAAAAGAGAAAGAGAAGAGTTTTTTTAGTTTTTTCAGGGATTACACTTTGGGAAGAGAGCCATAAGACAATACAAAGCTTAGCATTATTTTAAATCAAGTAGTTCAAGCCAACAGAGAGGCCGCTATTTAAAAGTAAAAGATTGCAGTCCATTGGAGTGGCTCAGTGGTTGAGCGTCAACTTATGAACCAGGAGGTCATGGTTCAGTTTTCAGTCAGGGCACATGCTCAGGTTGGAGACTCAGTCCTCAGTAGGGGGCATGCAGGAGGCAGCCAATCAATGATTCTCTCTCGTCATTGATATTTTTATCTCTCTCTTCCTCTCTCTGAAATAAATAAAAACATTTTTAAAATATTTCATAGATCTTTAAAATGCCCAGGAGAAAATATTATAGAGAAAAAAATTATTTACATTTTACCATAGAAGATAAGTCAAAGAAAGATTATGATTGCGTAAACCAAACATTACTGTTGAATAAAGATTATTCTTTAAAAAAGGTATTGAAAGCTTTAAAAAATGGTGAAAAATTTTAAGGAACCATTGCCAACTGCACTCACGGATCTAGCTAACATTGAAAAAATGAACATTTAACATTTGTGACTGGTATTTCTTAGGAAAGACTTGTGACTAATGATCTCTTCCAATATGAAACCTTTGCATTGTGCCACTAAATGTAGAGGACACAGAGATGTAGTGATGGATGTTGGAAGCAGGTTGGTATAACTCTTAAGAAAATAATAGGCCTCCTGAGTAATGGGGCCGTCTGTGATTGGAAAGACAAATGATGCTGTTACCTTGCTGAAGTAAAAACAAAGCTAATGTCAGAAAAGAACTCTCATCGCATTATATATTGCTCATGTTTTTTTTTTTCTTTCTGTCAGCCAGCTTTGTGTAAAGTACCTAGGTCAGTTAGATGAAGTAATGAGGAAAGCAATCACTGAGTTGGAGATTGCTGCACAAAGTTTCCAGCCAAGAAGATTCAAGTTAAAAACTTGTTCTTGAAACTCATGAGACATGAGATTCCATATACATTGATCCATCTGCAATTATATAATGAGGTAAGAAGTTTTAGATACCACATGTAGTATCATTAACAGGTAGCTCAGGACTATATGCTTAGTAGGTGTTTGGTAGATGGTGAATGTGTGTTAATAATGCCAGTTAGAACAAAGAATAGTGATGCGGTGGGTAAATTTTGCTTTATACATATTCAATCTAGTTAATATGAGAGTCTTATAATTAGGGATCCCAAATGTGGCAGAACAATTAATAACAGAGTCTCTGAAATAGAGCAAAAGAATCAATAAAATAATAATAGCAAATATATAGTGCTTATTGTATGCCAGATGTTATACCAGGGGCTTTATGTGGATTAATTCATTTAATCCCCATAATGACACCATGAGGTACATACCATTGTTATTTCCAATTCAATAGTACAGAAAATGAGGCTTAAAATTGGTAACTGGCCCCAGGTCACACCACTGGTAAGTGGCAGGGCTAATATTTAACATAGGCAGCCTGGGCCCAAACTCTACCATCTTAACTTAAAAGCAGACTCTCAGCCTAAAATAATTTTTGCAGTAATTTCTTTATCATGCTGACCATGCTGTTGAGAATACTAGGTGATCACTCTCCCATGTTCTACTTCCCATATTGAAATTGAGAAAAAAAAAATCAACAAAACTGGTACTCAGCACTTCTCATGAGCCAGACCATGCTTGATGCAGGAGGGGAAGAAATAAGAACTTTGCCTGTAGATGTAGTCCTAGTGGATAGCTGTTCCTTGCATCTCCCATCTATCTGCATATAATCTCTCAAGACATGATAGGAAGATTATGCCTGAATATTACAAAAAATTCCTCTTAATCCACAACTGTACTAAAATGCATCCTATCTTTGCAGAGGTTAAGAGAGCAGGTGGTCAAAGGATATAAGAAGTGGGCACCTTCAAAGGGGGCCCTGGAGGGAGTAAGGAGAAAGAAGCAGAACATCAAACAGTGTGAGAGGGGTTTTCTGGTACAGAACAGGTAAATGGATGAAAACAGTAAAAATAACAGGATGGTGATAACTTTAAAAAAAATTGGGCGAGAATGGGTCTGATCTTTTACAGACTGGCTATCTGCCTATGGCACACAGGTGTATTTCATAAATACAGAATATATTCCTCATCTGGAATCCTGACCTGGCTGTTGAGTGTATCATTGGGGATAGGGTAGGAGAGCTCTGAAAACAATAGCAAGAGCATAGCTCACGGAACAGAGCCACTGGCCAATAGAAAAGTTTGAACAATATTATTCAGATATCCACAGGATTAATAAACCCTATAAAAGTTACTGCCACATTTTCATATGTTCTGTTCTTGCATTAAAATGTCATATCCACAAAGTAGTGCTCCAAATGGGGTCAATCTGAAATTTTAGTCTCCACTTGCTTAATTGACTGATGAGCATTTATGATGACATTTTCTTCCTTGTTCTTTTAGTCACTGGGATACTTTGGGTACCACAAATTTCAAGTTTAATGTAACAGAGATTTATAGCTAACAGCCTACCCTGCAGGCAATACTTCACACAAACTCTCCCAGGGGGCTGAAGAAACCCTGCAGCGACTGAAAGAAGATACCAGCAGAGTCCTCAGGCTGTCTACCTGTACGCTGACTGCAGTCAGTACAGCAGCCACTCACGGTTGTTCTCAAACTGTCAGAAGCAAACAACCTTGATCAATGTGGAGACAGTGACCACAGAGAAACACTCTGCACAAAAATGCCAAGAGCAACTCTGCTTCCTGTAAGAAAAACAATATAGACCCTGGGGTCTTGGAATTGGTGGCTGTCCTATTAGCCACATTCCTCAAGAGATGTGCTATTGTGCTATTTTCTATTCTGGCACAAAAGCACAGTTGGAGAAGATCCAAAGAGCCATTTGTTTCCTCCGTTAGCAAGAGCTGTCAGTCTTGTAGACTATCAATCAACTCTGAGGGAGGAGAAGTAAAGACCTGTGATAAGTGACAGGTCTCCTGGCATCACACAGTTTTAGTAGATGCTCCAGGGCACTTGGGAGGTCACTTTCTCTGAGGTTTGCAATTATAAGGACTCGTCAAAAGGATGCATAGATGACCCAGGATGAGTGGAGAAGAGAGGTCAGTTATGGAGGGCACATCAGTCTTGACTAATGCTCGCAGGAGCTCTACTAGGAAAACCATTTGCAGGTTTATAGAAAGAAAAAATGTCCCAAATCTTGCTCAGGATGGTGACCTGCAATATAGTGATACAGAAATCATGGTCATGTAGTGTCTATCTTTTATTCATTTCTGCTTCACTCTATTTGTGCTGGGTTGGGAGACACAGGACATCTGGGTTAAAGTGATGGGTACACAATTCTAGAGCAGCTTTAAAATGAATTTCAGAGAGATATACCTGTTCAGAATCCAACTTTACTTAGGTGTAATTACCTGAGAGAGCCTGTTGTTGTTTCTTACTGCAAAGAACCATATCTAGTGTGAACAAGTGAATTGAAGCTACATTCAGTTTGGGAGTGTATACACTCATCAATAGTTTAAGGAATTTTTGTTGGGGGGGGGGGGCGCTGAAATCTTATTAGATAAAGATGGAAAATAGAGAAATATATCTGACACCAGCATCATCAGATGGGTAGTGTAAAAATGAGGAGTTGCTTGCATGATCAAAGATTGGAAACGTTCTCAGTTAAAAACCATACTTCCTTAGTCCTGGTCCCAGCTGCATTTTCATTCCCAGCCAGTTGATGTAGCACACTTAGTTTGAAGAACTCAACTTTTGCCTTTTTTCCCCTTCCCTGATCTTTGCTATAAACTCTGTGCAAGTCAAGGTTCAGGTCCTTTGATTCAGCTTTAGCACACCGTAGATATTCTAAATCAAGATCTCCCTGGCTCCTCAGCCAACTATTTTATTCCCCCTCTGATCCTCCCTCCTGAACTATTTTCCTTTCTCCCTTGCGTCCTTTAGTTCTTCATATTGCTGGCTAGTCTCCTTGAGCCATCTGGGTGCCACTCTGCAGGCACCATAGCTTTTCAACCTCTTATTAGGAACTCCTTTCAGGGTTCACAAATATGAATTTTCAGGCTACACTTACCTGCCTCTGGCCCTGTGGGTTTCCAATTAACTTCAGTAACAACCTCTGAAATACCAAAAACCTCTGTGAAGAAAGTTGTACTAGTCAACTCTCTTCAAACATGCCCCCAAATTGCTTTGTTATAAGAACAAATAGAAAGTTTGTTATTGTAAAGTCATTTGTGCTAATTTTCAAGAAATGGTCCCAATTTTCTAAAAGCCAGTAAGAAAAAAAAAAGGCAGAGGTCAGTAATTTCTTTTCCCTTGGTACTAAAATAAATATTATGAAGCCTAAATTCATCCACAGGAATGGGAAGATGAAGCACCTTTCAATAGACAGTCTCCTGGAAAAGCTAATGTCAGAAAGTTCTTCTCTCATATAAATTTCCATCTCTAACATTATGTATAACTTGTACTCTGACTATAGTGGCTTATGAACATGCCTGTTTTTCCAGTTGGAATGAAAATTCCTCGCAGGCAAGGAGTATAAATTTTCTTATCCTATCAAATGTTTGTTTAATTCAGTAGAATAATTACTTGTACAAGAAAAAATCTGAGGGGAAAGCCAATTTCTTGCTTGTTGGTTTTGGTTTCAGTTAGAAATGGCAGCAAACAGAGCGGAGGTCTTGCTGCTTCCAAACTCACAGACAACAGGGCCAATAGATTGAGATTGATCTAAGAATCTGCCTAAATAATTAAAAACTAAGCTGCAGCGAGCTCCAGTTAAGTAGGAAAGAGCTTATGAATGGATTTAAAAATATATATTTATCTATTTCAGAGAGGAAGGGAGAGGGAGAGAGATAGAAATCTCAATGATGAGAGAGAATCAGTGATCAGCTGCCTCCTGCACGCCCCACACTGGGGATCGAGCCCACAACCCTGACCAGGAATCGAACCATGACCTCCTGGTTCATAGGTCGATGCTCATTCACTGAGCCACACTGGCCAGGCTGAATGGATTTTTTTTCTTTTTACCAGAATTACAATTTAGAAAGTTGTATTCTAACTCTGAAAGAAAAATCAATAATACGCTTTAGATGGAAAATATTTGGGAAACCAATTCCTTTTTCTTTTAAACACAGATCCTTTTATTTATCTTAAATATCTGCTCTAAAAGAATTTTTCAATTTCTCTTGGGACTTAATTATGTAGGTTAAGCAACTGTAATTTTGTAATGGGTTATTTTTTCTGAGAATGCTTCTGCTACAAATTTTTTGTGACTATGGAGATGCCACAAAATTGCTGAAAATGCTCAAACTGCAAATATTATTTCTGAAGTCAGGAGAAAGTTCACTGATGTTTATATTATGTTTACATTTCAATACAGAGACCTAAACTTCCCCTTCTGGGATTACAATGGGAATGTACCACATGTATTAGGTAAAATTTAAGGTTCCTGAGAAGGAGTTCTTGTTCCTCAAAGTATCCTACCTACTTTCTCTGGTTTATGCCTAAAACTCCATAAAGGTAGTTGGATTATTTGGCATTGGGTTTTATCATCAGCTCAAATGCAAATGTTCCTGGGAGATGTAAAACTAACCCTTCATATTTAGACAGCTCAGTATAATTCTAAAAGTGTTTTCACTTATATTTTCTTGGATGGCAGGGTGATGTGATTGCAAAACACATGATCTTATTTGGTGTTCTTAATACCAAAGTGAGGTGGATATTATTATATTCTCCATATGACATGGAACAAAATGAGAGATCCCTTCCCCAACCCAATCGCACAATAAACAAATGGTAGAACTAAGTCTAAGAGCTGTTCCACTCTAATATATTCCTATGAAAGTCAGATCCAGGGCCCTCATTTTCAGCATGAGGGTGTGAGAAATGGAGCTACTTCTGAATCAAATGTTGAGGTTAACTTTGCTTGTAAAAGGTGGGAACTCAGAAATAAGCTCTGGAAAAACTCCTATTTCAAGCTAATCAGAAGGGCATATAACATTCATTTAGCCAATACACTGACATAATCACAAAATTGGAAGTGCCCTCATCCTTAAGTAGATGCTTTCAAGTGTTGTTGTTTTTTCACATGGAAAATAGAATCTAATGAGTTTTTCTGGATGATGAATAAGTCAATGAAGGTATTTAGGTCAACATTCTTAGACGAAGTTTTTCTATAAAGACTTGAATGGAAGAAATAGAAAGAAGGAGAGCAAAGCAGGTGGAAGAAAACATTACATGAGAATGAGAAGGATAGAACTGGGGAAAGTATCAACACTTCTGCTTTAGAAATGGTAGGCCCTGGGCTAAGCCCTGGGAAAGAAATAATGAGCAGATAGCAGAGAATGATAAAATATTAATAAATAACAATACTTTCCCTTAGAAAGTAATAACTGTACATATATTATTACAATGCAATGAGGTAGGCATTATCATTATTTTACATGCAACAAAAGGTTAATCATCTTATTCAAGGTCATAAAACTAGTAGACAAAAGCTAGGTTTCAACTCAACTCAGCCTGACCCCATAGCTTTGATCTTTTAACTCTTTTGTTTATCTGCCTCACAGTAAGTGGGGTGACAGATTAAACAAACAAGCAAAATATAAATCATCTTAAAGCTGCTTTAAAAAAATCATGGAGGACATTTAATAGAATCTCTTAATGAGATACAGAATCAATAAGGGGCAAGCAAAGAGAGCTCTGGGACATGATATAGATACACATTTTCAAAGATATAGATGACAAGAAAAGATCAAGGGAAAGTGACTAGCATGAAAAGAAGGTAAGGAAAAGAGAACCACAGGCAGACACTGAGAACTGTTAAAATCTTGGAGGGCTTAGATTAGAGAGAGATAAGCAGAGAGGTTTCTGAGAAGGCAAAGGAAAGACGTTGGCAATTTTTAAAAATATATGTATTTTTTACTGATTTCAGAGAGGAAGGGAGAGGGAGAAAGAGATAGAAACATCAATAATGAGAGAGAATCACTGATTGGCTGCCTTCTGCATGCCCATACTAGGGATGAAGCCCACAACCCAGGCGTCCCCTGCCTGGGAATCGAACCATGACCTCTTGGTTCATAGGTCCATGCTTAACCACTGAGCCATGCTGGCAGGGCGACTTGGCAATCTTCATCAGCTTCTCAACTTTGAGGTTCAAATGACACCAAACAAAAGGTAAAAATTCACAGCATTTATGAGATGATAGAAGGAAAGGAAAAAGAAAAATGGACATAGTAGAAACAAGACTAGTTAACCCAGAGAGTAAATTGCAAAGGGATAACTTTGATAAGCTTAAATTCCTATGCGCATGAAACTGCAGTTAAGAACAGTTATGGGAAAATTGTCACACTTAGAGAAAATGAAATATCCTTCAAATAAGACTACAATAGCACCACTGCATTTGCTGTGGAGGAGAGATTTGTGTATTAGCATTCTGGGAATCTGAAGGATTTAAGTGATACAGCAATACACTGGTTTAAGCATTCGTCAAGGACATCTTCTGGGGACTTGTAAAGAAAGTAATAGCAGCTTTGTGGGAAGCCAGCAGCCACACACTCATTCTGGGTTAATCTCTGGAAGTCCTGAGCAGCACAGTGATCCATGATCTTCTCTCATCACAGCCAGTTTTCCCCTGACAGCGGCATCTACCTGCACCATGCTTGGAGAGATCGATAGCTCCTAAGCATCTCAGGCTAAGATATTGCCAGCATTCTTGGTTCAGAAGTTCAGAAGCAGTGCGATTAATAGGTGAGGAATTGCAGCAAAGGCAGCTTCTGAATCTTGAATGAGAATTTATCACATCTGCCACTTTGGACATTTTTCAAACGGTTCCCCTGTGTGTTCCAGGAAGTGCTCACTTGAGCTGGGTTTGTCTCTTCTGGCCTGCATACTGAGCTGTGTAATTGAGGGAACTCAAGCATGGGCTGTTTATGGTTGTATGAATAAGCAAAATACTCAATATGTGACCTGATTGTTTTCCAAGACTGCACAGTCCCCGGTTTTACTTGTCATTTTGGAACAGGAGTGGGAGGATGAGACTGACAGTGAATGCATTCAATGGGTATAATTAACCCATTTCATGAAAGCAGATTTTCTAAATTATGTTATGAAGCTCATAAAATTTTAACACTGTCTTTTCTACGGGGGGGGGGCATATTTTTTAAAGGTGCTTATTTTTTTCCTGATCTCATGAAACAAATCAATCAAATTGACATACAACTATTGCATTATTGATAAGAGTGGGAAACTTTTGACTGATTTCCATGACATGATGGTTAGGGAAAAAATGATTCCTCCTCTAATGCTGCCATTATGCTTATCCACCCATCAAATGTCTCATACTCCTCTCTCCCCAGTGTGTCCTACAAAAGGAAAAATATTATTTGTCAGCTTCCTGCAATATGAGTAGCAGCAGGAATTTTGAGAGAGCCTTGCCATCCCACAGAAGCAGCACCACTGACCCAGCACAAAGTGATAAAGCCACAGGGGCATGAAAACTAGTAAGGATGGAAATGAGTGAAACAACTTATTTGTATCCAGTGGTGTCCCCCAGATCTCACTACCAACAAAACCTATACCTGGGGAACAACTATACCTCTACCCACTTGTCTGACCTCAGGAATCTCTCACTATGCTACCCAAATCTGGATGGAAGTTGGCTCACATAGCAGCACCTATCAATACCTTGAGTTTCCATTTACTGTAATTAAGTGATAACATTTACTCTCTTTAAAAGTGTTGATAGAGCCCAGCAGGCATGGCTCAGTGGTTGAGTGTTGACCTATGAACCAGGAAGTCATGGTTTGATTCCTGGTCAGGGCACATGCCGGGGGTTGCAGGCTCTATCTCCAGTGTGGGGTGTGCAAGAGGCAGCTGATCGATAATTCTCTCTCATCATTGATGTTTCTATCTCTCTCTCCCTCTCCCTTCCTTCCTGAAATCAATAATATATATTAAAATGTTGGTAGAATGACAATGCTTCCTGTGCAAGGAAAATGCAATTCCCAGGGCAAATTGCTGGGACTTAAGATATCCAGGCTGATGGCCCTGGCTTATGCACTGCCAACAGTTACATAGACGCCAAGAGCATGGGCAAAATTTGAATAGCTGGGGACACTCTGAACAGCTCTGGGGAAAAAAGCAAAATGAATAATCTGTAGGTTTTACTGGGGTGGGTGTTTTGTAGTCTCCACTTTCAACTTGAATGTGTAACATCAAGGTTTCTCTCTGATCTATCAGTTATACCAATGATAAATCTGCAAATGACAATTGTTAGCTCAAGTGAGCACCATGGTTATGGAGGTTATACTCAGGGAAGTTCTAGTAAAAAATACTTAATTATTTCATTTTTAAAACACCTAGGCCTATTCCACAAAAGAGTTCAGTCAGAGGAGTAGACACTGACACTCTAGGCCAGTGAATAAGTAATTAGTGACATTAACCTTTGCTAATCCCATAAAATGATTTTTCTACTTTTGAAAATAAATTTAGAATATTTCAAGTATGCTGAAAAGTATAGAAAATTATACAATAAGTATTGATGAATCCACAATCCAATGTTGTCTGATCTGAAACATCTGCCATATTCACTTCAGATCTTTTTACTTTTTAACAAACATACAGATAGAACTAAAGCTCCTGCAAATCCTTTTTCTATCAAATTTCCTTCCATGTTTCAGACCCCCCTCCCGCCCAGATAATGCTGAAAACTTGTTGCTTCTCTAGTCACATAATTTTTTTCAGTATTTCCTTTGATCAGAACAGTCTCCTGCCATGTTCCAGTAGAGAAAACTGACTGTAGGGATTTAGCAAAGCCCCTTACTGTCCAAGGCCTAGAGTTTTCTTATTGTTAAAATGGACATAATCTGTTCTTGCCCACCTCACAGAGCCATACAGTGGTAAAATTAAATTTCTGCAAGGATACACTTTTGAAAACTCTATCATCCAATACAAACTATATGGTTACTTAGGAAATAAATCTCCCTTTCTTAATATCTTCTCCAAGGCCAGTCAGATGTTTTAAAACCTTAATGTCTACCCACCACAGAGAAATGGTGCATAATCCATGCCCTGGCCCAACTAATAATAAGTTTGGTGGCCATACCAAGGATTTTAAATATTCTATTCTATCATTGCTATACAGAATACATGTCAGTTCAGATGTCTTAGTAGTTGGTTTCAATAACATAATCCAAGATAAAAAAAAAAAGCAGGTAGTGGCTGTAAGATAAAATCCTTTTTCTCCAGAGTGGAGCTATAATTAGTAAAAAACCCAGGAAGTCAGAAAGTGGCTACTAACGTCCCACTGCTGCTGTTCAGGGAGAGAAAAAGAGTAATTAGGGAATCGGACCCTAGTGCTAGCTTTCAAATTCACAACCTGATAGCCTCAGCTGCCTCACTTGCATGTCTACGTATTCTGTGGCAACACAAGGTGACACTGGAATGTTAGCAATGTTGGCAACAGCTGTCTTGTCTGGGACCATGACCCTAGTGGGGAACAAGTGGCAATAAAATGATTAACTGGCCATGTCTCCATTTTATAGATCTTATGTATCTTTATTTTTAAATCTAAGAAAGTCATCTTAACTTTAAGAAATAAAATTACTATACCCATTGATTCAAATAAATGGTTAGGTTCATTTTTTCCCAAAGATATTATCATTACAGTACATGGCCTTTGGTTATTTAATAGACCCAAGAGACTCAGATTCTCTGCTGAGAGGAACAGTGAAAAATATGACAAAACCCTGATCAGTTCAAGGGTCCTGAAAGGGATGTTAAGAATATGACTTAAATTCCCAATTGAGACATAAGAGCCTCAAAATACATACAGTCATCTACCGGGTGTTTGAACAAGAAATCAAATGTTTTAATCAGACATTTATTTTGTCATCCCTCTTACTCAGCAGACCAAAATGTTTGGGGGTACTAATTTGTTTCGGAATTGGGCCTTGCTATATGTGGAAAACAATAACTTTGCACCTTGAGTGCGCAGTATATAATAAATAAAGTTGGAGATAGAAGACATACAAGTTGCGGATAGTGATAGGTCATGGAGTACAGGTACAGTTCTATGGTGTTTTGAAGGCATACATGTTCATTGCTATGGCTGTTCATCTGATCCAACCCATAACTTATCAGAAAGGAAGCAACAGGACAAAATGGACTTATTATATGTGATTAGAGTCTCCATCTTTAAGGAAAAATGCAGTATCCACTGAATTTAGGCAAGATTAAAATTAAATGGGCTACTAACAAAGCTTTGTCAGTTTTCTTGTTTTCTCTCAGCAAACAAACCAAGTCCCTGTGTATGTAAATACTAAAAATAATCTGTTAAAAATGATGTAGCCATTAGAATTATCAGTAGAAACAATGATGTTATCACATCAAAATAAAAATCTAACCATCTCAGGTACAAGCACAAATAACAAGACTTACAAAGAGAGATGTGACAGGTTGACCATTTTCCTTGCCTCTTATTACCATTAATACCCCCTGACCCCCCCAACTCCCATTTCTGCTCTCATTGGGCCCTACATGATAACAGCCACTCAGCTCCAAAACCTTTTCTGGTACTATTCTTCTCCTAGTTCCTTTATGTTTATTAAATACAGTCAGGTCTTTCCCACCTCAGGCCCTTTGATGCCCTGATCTTTCTGGGTGTGAAGTTCCTGCTCTAGCCCTCACATGGCTAGCTCCTTTTACTGTAATGTCATCTAGAAGTCACTCAGAGATACCACCAGGACCACCTTATCTACAGCAACAACTCTTCCTTCCAAATCATTCTCACATACCCACTCAATTCCCCTATACCTATAGCTCCTCATGCTAAACTGAAATTGTCTACCTATTGAATTGCTTATTAACCACTGCGCCCCCTCCCACACAACAGTGTAAGTTCCTGAAGGCAGAGGCCTTGTCTGTAGTTTGTGTGTTGCTATGATCAATAAGTATGTGTTGAATAAGTGAATTCAATTTCACACTCTAAATTTACTCTTTTAACTGTGTACACTGTGATATAACCATGACCTTCAGGACTGGGCAATGACTCATGCTTTAAAGGTGAATGAAGCTCTATACTGAAATTAAAGCTATAATAAAAACAACAAGGTTATATATATTTTAAACCATATTGTTGTTTTAGAAAAGAAGCATAACTTCTATTGGAGTCAGCTCCCACAAAATTAACACTGTAGAGTTTTGTCAGCATTTTACAAGAGATGGGCATTAAAGATCCATGAGCTAAGGGCTTTCACTTCAAGAGAGCATCTCATTGACATTGAAAATGACTGTAATGAAACAGCATTTGTATTTAAAATACAAGATAAGCAGAAAATGCAACATAACCCTAAAAATAAATTTTGAAAATCATGTAGATTTACAATTAAGCATCAAACACTGAAAAATTTCCATACCTTGGACATCCTTCAAAGGGCTGTGAAGTTTCTTTGCTCAGAGCTTTTACAGTGAAAACAGTAGAGGGAGCTGCTGCCCCACATTACAAATTTCTTAAATTTCTGTTTTCAACAAAAATTGCTATGCACTGAAATGTGACACATTTGAGCCCACTGCTCAATTCTCATGCTGCAATAATGAAACAATGCACAAAAACAATGCCAGAAAAAAGAGAAAGGAAATCAAGAGCCCTGCCTGGAACAGAGAGAAATAATAACACATCTTAAAATTAATGTGGTTTTAAATAAACACTTTTTACAGTGATGATGAATGAGAAGTAAAGTTAATGTCAAATGGATGGGCTAATTGTAAGTCCTTTAATGGCTCATTAGTTAAAGTCTCCTGCCCTCCCTTCTGCTTTGCCTCATTCTCAGCTGCTCCCTTCTCTTTTCTAAAGCAATGAAAAACCAGAATATTTTGAAATAAACTAAGACATTTCAAGTCTCAAGACTTTCCTAGTCTCATTATCATAACATAAAGCCACTATTTTCTGTTGCTTATTCTACTCAGATAACTAGAAGGCTTTAAAGAAAAAGAGAAATTTTTATTAGAGTGTGAGGGATGGTAGTTGAGACTTAGAGAAGATCACAACTAATAAAATGCAACAGCTCAGATCATGGATAAACCAGCCCCACAAGCAAGGAAGAGGCTGTAAATCAGAGAAGAAAAAACATCTCTGCATGCTTAGACCTGGTTGTTAGTACTACTACTACCTGATTGTGAGTAACTTTTATGTATCTCTTCGTGAGTAGATTTGCATATCTAGAATAAGTATTCCATGTTGAGCATATAGTCTTTCATTTTAGCAATTATTTGCAAGACATTCAAATGTTTAATTGAATTTTGAGAAATTGGTAAGAGAAAAAAATGTGTTGGCTCAGTTACAGATTCAAGACAATCTCTTCTATCTACAATACTATATGAGTGAATGGATGTTCAGAAAGAGCAATGTATTTTAAGTGTATTTAGATAGAGTCTTACATTTACAAGAAAGTTCTTTCACATACTTGGCATTTGATTATTCCAGCAACTGTGTAAAGTAGACGTGGCAGGTACTGTCATTTCAAATTTGAAGAAAAAGGAAGTCTAACATGGAAATGCCAAGCGAATTTTCCAAGCACACACTCGTGAGGAGGATTCGTTTCCTCACTGTCTTACACTGTCCCACTGTCCTATGGCTTTGCAGTGCCATGAGTTACCTTGGAAAAATCAAACCATTTTCTGTGTGTGGTGTGAAAAGTAAAGCTGATCTAGTAGTAATTGTAAACTGGAAACTTGTCTTTCACACCTGTGATCCAGTAGAATGAAGTTGGGCTTAAGGATCAGTTCCTGGGTGTTAATTCTGGCTGCCCCCACTTACACTGGTGTGACCTTGGACATTATAAATTGAGGATAATTTCTGCTTCTCACCATAGCTCTGAGGCTGACACAGGCAGTGGCAGGAGAGTACCCTAAGCAGAGCTAGTGCAGTAATAAGCTCTCCTGAGCCATTCCTTTCTTTTGAACTTATTTCCTTGTTAGTGCTATTTCTTCCCCCAGGGAGATGCTTAATGCTTGTATGCTTCTTCTATGAAAAACTGCTCTCTACCGTAATTTTAGTGTATTTGCTGGTATTAGCAATCCAAGACATCTCTACTTAATGGTTTCTCTCCAGTGAAGGATATTCATTCAAAATGAGTCGGCAGAAGTTATTCAGGGACATTTGGAAGCTTTCCCCCTTTATAGGTAAGATCAAAGAAAAAGCTGGACCAATGCTTTATAAAAAAATATGTTCATCATAAAGTGTTGTAGCTAGCTCTGTTAACAAGTTAGGTGCTCTTCAATTACAAGCATTCCTATTAAGGATAATCCTATATAATAAAAGGCTAATATGCAAATAGACCGAATGGCAGAACAACCGAACAACTGGTTGCTATGACGTGCACTGACCACCAGGGGGTGCGCACAGAACATGGTGGGCGTTGGCAGCAGGCGGCAAAGTGTGGAACATGGTGGGCATCTGCTGGGGCGGGGACTGTGGAGCAGGTGAGTGAGGGTGGGGGATGGTGGTGCCAGACCAAGGCGGGGCACTGATTGCTTCATCGGGGTAAGCCTCTGGTGGTTACTGAAAATTCTTTGCTCCTACGTGCCATGGTCCCACCTGATGCTCACACCCACTGCCAGCCCGGGTCCTGATGGCTCAGAGCTGTCAGCGGGTGCAAGCAGGGCCAGTGCCCTCAGCGCATGGGAGCAGCAGCAGCGGGAGTGGGGCTGCGGGCAGACAGGGGACCCGGGGCTGCGGCAGATGGGCCGAGACCCACCCCTGTGCCCACCACAGCCTCGTGGCCCACAGTTCCTGTCAAGGTGCACGAATTCGTGCACTGGGCCCCTAATTTCATTATATTTAGATTACATATGTGTAAATTTCAATTAAGTCTTCCCCAAAGAGAGGAAAAATTGCTATTCAATGTGGGGAGATGAGGAGCTTAAATGCAGGAATATGTATGGCTTTGATGAAACACCAATTCATCAAGACAATTTAATAACATTAGTTCACTAGATCTACTTTTAGTAAATATTTCATATAAGAATTTTTTCCCTAGGAAATATACTCTTTCAGGGGGAAAGAGGTTTTCCTCCCATAAATATATATACAGTATATGCTAAATGGAAAGTTGTTGGGAAAAATTATTCTTTGTAAACAACATAACTTTTTGGTACAAATCTTTCTTTAAAAAGTGAGAAAATACAAATTTGGCTTCAGAACCAAGATTCACAAGTAGAAAAAATTGGTTAAAATGTTTTAATTATGGGAGTTGCTTCAGGCCATTCAAGATTTCTTTTAGTTCTATTTTTAAAAAATTTCTTTGACACTCCCTAAATAACAACACTGTCTTTGATTGAAGGAACATCGCTAAAGCCCCACAGGGAAGAACATTTTCTTGAAGAAATTGAGCAAAGTATGCTGTTATCAAAGGATCCATGCCTCCTAATAACTCTTATTCTTCTTTGGTTCTTTCCAGATAATTACACTGAAGTTTTTCCCCTCTAACTTTTCTAAGGGCTAATTGCTTAAAAACACATACTAAAATTTTATACTATTCATTTGAGGGATAGTACATATTGTTTGATTGCTATTTTTACATTTCAAATTGTCTTAAGAAATTCTAACACGTGCTTCAGGGATCTCACACGCAAGCCACTAGGGTGAGTAATACACCATCTCCCAATCTCAACCAGAAGTGTTTTAGCTCTGACCAGCCTTTCCCTCTTTCTCGTATTACCTTCCTTCCTGCTGTGAAATGGGGCTCATGTCACATAGAGTCCAATGTTGAAAAAGGCAAACAAATAAAATGCAATATTTTGACTTAAACATGTTCACAAGTGTTAAAAAATACAAATAGTTCCATGGGACATCTTAACAGAGATAAGAAAATATTCTGCTGATACTTTAAAAATAGTAAATAGACTAGAAGAGATAAACCAAAGAACTTATACACTTAATATGCATAGCCCATGGATGTGGGCAACAGGATAGTGAAGACCTGGGGGAGTGGGTAGGGACTGTGAAGAGGGGGTTTAAGGGGAGGTGGATGGGAGATATCTGTAATACTATCAACAATAAAAATATATTAAAAAATAGTAAATAGTATGAGAGCTGCAATGAATGGTGCTTATTCTCTCAACAATCCAACTCTACTGTGCCACTAGAGTAACCTATCAATGCAATCTGGCATGGGATGCTCCACTTAGAACTCTTCACAGATTTTATATTGCTGCATGACCGTGGGGCTTGACATGAGGTTTACCAGGACCCTGCCTGGGCTTGACTTGTCAGTGCTGTGAGAGAACTGAGTGGGCTGCCCGCCTGCCGCCAGTCCCCAGAAATTCAGCACGTAATTGTTTTTGTTCAGGCTGTTTTCCTCTACTAACAGTACTTAGCTTGCATTCTCTTTCCCCTCTATTTACTTCACTGGAAAAACCTTGTCAACTTTTAATAAATAGCTTTATCAGGTATAGCTGATATAAAAAGAACTGTATATTAGTGCATGCAATCTGATGAGTTTGGACAAATGCACACAGTTAAGGGCAGACAATTTGAAATATAAAAAGATATACATTTTATCTCTCTTATCAAATAGCAATCAAATAATATGTAATATCCCTCAAATGAATAGTATATAATTTTGGCATGAATTTTTAAGCAATTAGCCCATGCGACAATCACCACAGTTAAGCTGACATATTCAACACCTCCCAGTTTGTTTCCCTTAGTTTTTCTGTTTGTTTTTGTAGTAAGAACACCTAACATGAGATCTATCCTCTTAACAAATTCTGAAGTGAATATTATATTGTTAACAATAGGCACTATGCTGTATAGTACAACTCTAGGATTTATTAATCTTGCATAACTGAAACTTTATATTCATTGAATAACAACTCTCCATACCTCCCTTCTCCTGGACTCTGGCGACCACTATTGTGTTCCCTGCTTCTATGAGTTTGACTATTTTAGGAATCTTATGTAAGTGGAATCATGCTGTCTTTGTCCTTCTGTGACTGGATTTCACTAAGTATAATGTCCTCCAGATTAATCCATGGAATTGCTTCTTTTTTAAAGGCTCAACCTTTATGCTTCAATTTTCAATTCCTGAAGGAAACCACCCCAACCATTATCTTTTCTAAATTGTCACCCTCTGTTCACATTTCTGTGAACTAAATTTGAATCCCTAAGAGACAAGGGCACTACTTTACTCATTTTTTTTTGCAAGCCCAGCTCCTAACAGGCTTTAAATAAATGTTTGTGAAACTGTTAAACAAGGTGAAGGAGGAACAGTTTCATTGCTTTTATGAGCTCATTTTCTTCAAATATCAGTTAATATGATCTTGAAACGACTGATTTCAAAGAACTCTGTTCATTTCTAACATTTGGGAAACAATAGTCAGTCCTCTTGCTAAAGTACATTATGCTTAGAAAATGAAACATGGAGGTGGCAAAGAAAAACGGTATTTTACCTTCCTGTCCAATGCTGCCCTGAGCTAATTCTTGTAAGTATGAGTAGGTGCTTCAGAGGAGTTTCTGCAGCCTGTTGGTACGCGCATCATCAATTCAACCAAACATGCAAACAACTTCAGAAAAATCCAACAGCCGATATAAACTGTACCTCAAGAGACAGTTTTTATAATTCTTGTAAAAGATATTTTAGTCAACTAGAGGAGTTATTTCAGAATAAAAAAAGACAAGGAGTTTCCATAAACCATAATTCTTAAGCAGAAAGTGAGGTGATGGTCTAGTCTCTTACTTTTTCTTTTAAGTAAAAGCTGACCTATAATAATAAAAAAAAATCTTCTCTTTTTAACTTAGTCCCCCGCCCCCTGCATTTTTGTAGGCTAACAAATTGGTTATTATATTATAAAAAAATAATAAACCATTTTTCTTTTAAATACTGTGGACTCAGGATTCAATGCCACTGTGTATTAGACCCATAGCTGAGTTTAAATTATAAATCTAATATTTGAAATAAAATAAATACCTCTCTACCCAAACATTCTGGAAATTAAAACCTGTGGAATTGAATATTATACATATTTTCATATAGTTGCATATTTCTTAATCTTCTAAATTCTCTAGTCAAATCATTTGATCTATAGTTGAGAACTCGTTCCAGGATTTGGTGTAATCCTTTTCTCTCTTGGACATTTGGCAAGCTTGTCATAAAGGCCTTCAAATTCAAATTCTTCCTTTGAGAAAACAATTATCCTGTCTTGACTGCAGCATCAGACATTTAGAAAACATATGAAGGTCTAATCTTGCCTGTTAGCATTCACCAGCTTTTCTTCTTTGTAGCAGAAGACAAGTATTGAAAATCCTATAATGTGTTCTCTGTTTTGCCAGAAACCTTGGAATAAAAATCAACAAAGCTGATTCCTTTGAAGACTGGGTTCCAGGGTGCCCAATTCATGCCTCTTTTGTCAACCCCTGCTTACTTTTATAATCAATATCAACGGACACCAGTACATTACTGGTAGAACAATTTCCTTGAATGGCTAAAGTGGATGAAATGACAGGACAACAATCATTTTTGGCACATGACCACATCCTACTGGAGCAGTGGTTCGCAACCTTCTGGCCCTTTAAATACAGTTCCTCATGTTGTGACTCAACCATAAAATTATTTTCGTTGCTACTTCATAACTGTAATGTTGCTACTGTTATGAATCGTAATGTAAATATCTCATATGCAGGATGGTCTTAGGCGACCCCTGTGAAAGGGTCGTTCGACCGCCAAAGGGGTCGCGACCCATAGGTTGAGAACCGCTGTACTGGAGTCTTAAAGTTCTAGATCTGGCCTGGAGCCCTCTAGTGGTGGTTCACGTCTTTAAAAAGTTCCTTATTGGTCTTCATTTTCTCATCTACAAAATATATTAATTTGTTTACTCGGGTCTTTAAAAAGTTCCTTATTTTTTGGTCTTTATTTTCTCATCTACAAAATATATTAATTTGTTTACTCGTTCATTATATAATTAATAACCACATGCTACATGCCAGAAACTTTGCTAGGCAATGGTGACAAAACAGAGGTTTAAAAAATTCACTGTGCAGTGGACAGACAAATAAGAAAAATAACAGTTGCAAAATCATGTGTTATATCTGTAGCAGGTATAATGTTATAGGATCATGGAAGATGACATCACACTTATTGAGAGCCCTGGAAAAGGCCATGTAGGAGAACTGATGTCTGAGCTGAATCATGAAGATAGAGGGATGCTTTTCTAGGTCTGTGGGAGAACATTTGCAAAGCATGGCATTTTTGAGATAGTAAAGGATGATTACACTGTAGATTGCAAATGAAGGATAGGCAAAGATGGGTCCAGGGCAAACTATGAAGGGTCGAGAATGGCATGCATAAAATGTGGAGTCCATCTTGAAGAAAAGAGAACTTATCAAACAGTTGTAAGCCAAAGAGTTACATGATTAGGGTAATGATTTAGAAATATTCATCCGCTTGTAGAAGGTAGAGGCAACAAGACCAGCTCCGAGATGGCTACGAAAACACAAATATGAATTGACAAGGGCCTAAACTAAGGCAGTGGCAATGAGAAAAGAGAGGAGGAGCAGGAGAAGGTTCATGGGCTACTGGGATGTAGAATTGACCTAATTTAGGAACTATCTTGATGTGGAAGAAGAGGGACAGAAAAAATTCCAGGATTATTATTAGTTTAGTTTGGGGCATGCTACTTTTCTGATATGTATGAGACCTCTAAGTGGAGATGCTGGAACTCAGGAGAAATGTCTGGGTTGAAATAAGACTGGGAATCTTTAATCCATGCAACAAGTAGGTAGGGGAAGAGGGAATCTTGGAGAGCACATGAGACTTGGTTGGAAAGTTTGTAAGGAGGTCATTCTGAGAAAAGGGAAGTGTATGGAAGGTCGCCTGCCCTATTTATCAGAATTCCGAATTAGAGGAGACTTAGGGGAGTGTCGAAGGTGGTGCCCCTAATTATTCCTTGACCTTTCTAAACAAGTCTGTGCATGTGCAGACCCCCAGGTGCTTACTGGAATCCTTATGCCTAATCTTTGGGTGCCCTTGTCTTGAGGACAATGCAAACAAATGTGTCCTCCAGAATTAACTCACCCTACTGATTGTATCTAAAGATAAAAACTGCAATAAAAGCCTAATGAGGCAGGCAATCAGGGATGTCTGGTTGCTATAGCCAGGCAGTCCCTTAGCCTCTCTTTCACAGCAAACATTGTGTCAGAGTAATCCATTCATCCATCGCTCAGGGCAGGGGTCCTCAAACTTTTTAAACAGGGGGCCAGTTCACTGTCCCTCAGACCGTTGGAGGGCCAGACTATAGTTTAAAAAAAACAACTATGAACAAATTCCTATGCACACTGCACATATCTTATTTTGAAGTAAAAAAACAAAACGGGAACAAATATAATATTTGTATTTGCATGTGGCCCGCGGGCCGTAGTTTGAGGACCCCTGGCTCAGGGTCTGCTGGTCAACCCTGGCAAGGGAATGTTGTTAATGAAGGAGAAAAATAAAAAGAATGGTCCCAGAGGTAGGAGGAAAAAATGTCAATGTCACTAAACCAAGAGAACGGAGAGTTTCAAGGAAGCAGCAGTTAACAGTGAAAATTCCTATATAGTGGTGAAATAAGATGGAGCTTGAAAAGTGTCCTGGGAATCTCACATCGCAGAGACCATTGGTAACTACAGAGATCGCAGTCTCAGTGGAGCAGCTGGGACATGAACCAGATTCTAGTGGGTTAAAGAGTCAGTAGAACCACAAGAAATGGAATACTTTTTCTAGAAGCTTGGGGTAAAGGAAAATAACAGCTAATTGGCTAGATCTTTATAGCTTTCTTTAACAACAACATTCGATGAAATTCTACTAACAAAATAATGTATCAAGAAACGGGGCATGCTTCCCCAGAGATCTCACTACCAGCCTGGCTGTTAAGAAATTGAGGAGATGGAGTCAGGTGGGTTTGGAACATGATTCATGTATTTGGAGCCTTGGCTTAGAGTGCTCATGCAGGCAGTATAGTTGTTTCTATGGTATAATGAGATGTGGGTGCAGTGTGCAGACAACTCCCTTATCTTTTGGTTGTTGTGGTGGTAAGGAGGTATAGGCAGTACAACCATTTTAAACAGTAGAAAGATGAAAATTATTACCTACAAGGGAGTAAAATAGCCCATAGATAAACACACAGAAATAAAGAGGGATTCTCCGCAAAAAACAGTCATCCTATTGTTTACTCACGGGGGGTCCTGGGGGTCCTGGTTTTCCTGGAGGACCTGTTTTTCCTCGTCTTCCCTTAAAAATCAAAGAGAAACAGACAATAAATGATGATTCCATTTTCTTCTAAGATGAGACAATATTAAATGGCAATGTTAAAGACAGTAAAAATTAACTAAAAGTTTAAAAAAAATTCCAAATCCACATGAACTTTCAATGAAATCTCAAAGTTATGGGCCAGATATTAACAATCAAGATGAAAAAAAAAAAAATTCCAAATCCACATGACCTTTCAATGAAGTCTCAAAGTTATGGGCCAGATATTAACAATCAAGATGAGAAAAACAGTGCCTGGAATGAATAAATCTTAATTGTTATTAGCAGTTCTGATACTCTAATAAAGTAGCATAAAGTATCTGAAAGATGGTCTAAGATTGGCATTTTATCTGATGATTCCGTGGTTTCAGATGCAATAGTATATGCATTTGTCATCTTAAATTGTTGTTTCTGAAAGAGTGGTCTGAATTCTAATTTAATAGGAGTTGCCTGAGGGTGGGATTGGATATTAAAAATGAATATTATGGGCTCCGTCCTAGACTTACTGGTTTAGAATTTCTGAAGAAGGAAGCTGTGAATCTGCATTTAAAAAATCACTTTAGGTAATTCTTATGCTCACTAAAGTTTGAAATGCACTTCCCTAAGTCATATCATAATTATATATGCTGTATAAAGTACATTAACTAACTCTTTTCTTCCCTTCGGATGGTTAAGCTGTTTTATAAGTGAACTAAAACATATACTTGCTTATTAATTTTCATTATTGTAACTGAATGTTAACTCTCCCAAGTCCACAACCAGATAAAGTCCAATTGCAAGAGTAAGAAAAATAAGATCGTGCTAACATTTAAAATTGTAACTGTTTACCAAATATCCTTTAAAGAGGAAAAAATTTTCCCTTTCTAATAGAAGGAAGTAAGCTTAGGTGTTGAAAACATACATTTTGAACAAGAAACATCTCTGAGCATGTTTTCTAAATATGGCCATGCTATTTCATTGTTACTAATATCTTTTTAATTGCCATATTGGTAGTATATTAATACATATTAAGGCTTGTTTCTACTGAAAAATAAAAGTATTGGGTTGATCTTTTAAGGACTTTTAGGGAGAATTATAAGCATAAAAACAGAAAGGCCCATTTCATTACTAATTTTCTTGCTCTAAGTTAGACGAAGTTTGATCACTCCGGCTTAGAGTGGGGTAGTAGGTCCAGTGCCACCTGGACCAGTGAAGTCAGCTTTGGGAGGTAAGTAATCACATACTGCACTGTGATTCTGTGGGAAATACTTCCATTGTGGCTGAAGGCAAGTTAAGTTCATACCACCAGGGCTTATAAAAACAGCAGCTGTTCCATAAATAATCCTAGCTAACATCTTCAGAACAGATTTTAAAACATTTTATCAAAAATAAAAATACAATTAGTGGTGTTTTCATCTACCCTCTGTTTTAGAGATCTGTGAACACTGGAGTTCCTTTGGGAGATTGTAAGATTGGAATAAATATATAATTTAATATTCTGCGTCCATAAAAAATGTTATACACATGTACATCATTTTTCTAGTCTTATAGTTTAACATTCTGAAAATCAATATATTGGGTCTTTCAGTAAATGTCAGTCAATTAGCCCCTGAGAATTAATCAGTGATAAAAATGTTTACTTAGAAAGTGGAAGCACTGTAATCTAATTCACAAGGGACAAAGGAACAAAATCAATGGCGTTCAAGTAGTTGTTCGTTTTTTTTTAGGTTGGGGTAAGTTAAATGCAGGATCAACGTTTGTGTGCATTCTCCTTTCTTTAAAGGAGACAGATTTATTGAGTTGGGCAGGAAGTGGGGAAAATGAGGCTGACTATTGATCAACTTTTATTGCAGAGTTAATGTTTAAGACAAACCAAGTGTCAGATATTGTGATATAGCATTGGCATGTCTTAAGATGAGGAGAGAAAAACATTCAAGATTCAGTATGGTTGGGCAAACGTCCAAATATCTTGACTATCACTGCTGATTTACACAATCTTTTAAGTCAGTCTTGCATTGTCGGCGTGCACCGATGTGTATGTCTAGAGTGCAGGGGAATGCCGATTGGGTTTACGCATCCTTGCTAAGAGTGTTCATGCAGATGATATTTTTGAGGCTGTTAAATTATTGGAACATATTGTGGGCAGGTAACTTCAGCCAGCACATGGTTTCAATTTAAATGTGGTTTCTAGTCTTGAATTTCTAGTAATACCTAAAGCAGATTTGAAGAATTTTTTTATTTATTTTTTTTTAATTTTTTAAATATTTTTATTGATTGAATTTCTAATAATACCTAAAGCAGATTTGAAGAATTTTTTTATTTTTATTTTTTTAAATTTTTAAAATATTTTTATTGATTTTTTACAGAGAGGAAGGGAGAGGGATAGAGAGTTAGAAACATCGATGAGAGAGAAACATCAATCAGCTGCCTCCTGCACACCCCCCACTGGGGATGTGCCTGCAACCAAGGTACATGCCCTTGACTGATAATACCTAAAGCAGATTTGAAGAATTTTTTTATTTTTATTTTTTTAAATTTTTAAAATATTTTTATTGATTTTTTACAGAGAGGAAGGGAGAGGGATAGAGAGTTAGAAACATCGATGAGAGAGAAACATCAATCAGCTGCCTCCTGCACACCCCCCACTGGGGATGTGCCTGCAACCAAGGTACATGCCCTTGACTGGAATTGAACCCGGGACCCTTGAGTCCGCAGGCCGATGCTCTATCCACTGAGCCAAACCGGTTAGGGCTGAAGAATTTTTTTAAAGATGTGCTTTACAAAGCAACACAGTCACCATTTTCTTAGTCATCCCACCAAATATATTTTAGGAACAGGGTTTGCCTTCAGTCCTCGTCTCAGCAACCTGTAGAAGGGGCTCTGACAAGACGGGGCAGAAGGGTGAATGGATGAAAAACATGGGTGGAAACTCCACAATGTAAGGCAAATATTGGGGGCCACAATTTAATAGTTCAAGCTATCAATATAATAGTTCAAGTCCATTCTCAGACATCATCCTTCCCTCCAAGAAGCCCCAGGAAGGAACTCCTTTGCCTTCTTCCCCACAATCAAGGCCCCCAGCTGCACTGAACATGGTCTCATAGATTCCTATTCCTCCAAAAGATCTCTCTTTTCACTTAAAAGCATCAGGGAAAGGCAAGACCCTACTTAAGAGACAAAGTAGATTTTTGGTAAGGTAAATTATATAATTTAAGCTGGGATAATTTGGGGTGTATTTTATTATTAACTAGAGTCCCGGTGCATGAAATTCATGCACTTGCAGGGTCCCTCAGCCCGGCCTGTATCCTCTCGCAGTCTTGGAGCCCTCTGGGGATGTCTGTCTGATGGCTTAGGTCCGGGGAGTGGGCCTAAGCCAGCAGTCAGATGTCTTTAGCGCTGCCGCAGAGGTGGGAGAGGCTCCCACCACTGCTGCTGCACTTGTCAGTCGTGAGCCGGCTCAGGGCTTCTGCCTGAGCAGTGCCCCCTGTGGGAGTGCACTGACCACCAGGGGGCAGCTCCTGCATTGAGCGTCTGCCTCCTGGTGGTCAGTGCGCATCATAGCAACTGGTTGTTCCACCAATCGGTTGATTTGCTTATTAGCCTTTTATTATATAGGATAATTGTGCTAAGTCAACAGGCATAAACTGCAACTCTCACCCTAGGGCTAAAATGAGACTCCTTCATTTTTCTGAGGAGAGTGTAACCAGTCAATCTCTGTTCTTTTCCTCATAGGGAACAGAGGAATTAGATGAGGCTACCTGGTGCCAGGGGCTGAGGCTGGGCCTGCTGCTGATACTGATGACAGGAATGGTTATTGCATGTTTGCTCCCCTTTCTGTCTCCTTTTACTTCAGTCCCTTTATTACAGGGCTCACTCGGGACCCATTCATTGTAATGTGAGACAAAAAGTAGGGAGTTGGCTGTGGGTGGGGATGAAAATCCTGGCAGATTACAGACAAATGCTGAGCTGCAGGAGGCCTTCCTGGTTAGGATTTCTGTTCCCAGGTCACCATTTGTTCATAAGCAAATTGGAGTCTGGCTGAATCTCCAAATGGATGGAGGTCTACTGTTCCAGCATAATTACACTTGGGTTAATCCAACACTTTTCTAAAATCTGGAACATAAAGCACAAAATACAGATTTATTGTATTAGGTTGCCCTAGAAACCTCCGTGCTCAACATGTCAGTTTCCTGCTTGGCAAAAATGGAAAGGTTATTAGATAGTAATTTAGATATTTGTGGAATGATTTAAGCCCAGTGGTGCTCAAACCTGATTGTGAATTGGCCTGGTCAAGAGGGCTGGTTAAAACAGATTGCTGTCCCCACTTCCAGAGTTTCTGACTTAGTGGGTCTGGGGTGAGGCCTGAGAATTTGCATTTCTAACAATTTCCCAGGAAGGCAGATGCTCCTGGCCTGGAGACCACACTTTGAGAAGCCCTGCTCTAAATCTCAAGCTCTCATTTCACATTTGAAGTCAGCCAATCTTATAGAGTCCCTAATACAGCGGTTCTCAACCTGGGGGTCGAACGACCCTTTCACAGGGGTCGCTTAAGACCATTGGAAAACACATATATAATTACATATTGTTTTTGTGACTAATCACTATGCTTTAATTATGTTCAATTTGTAACAATGAAAATACATCCTGCATATCAGATATTTACATTACGATTCATAACAGTAGCAACATTACAGTTATGAAGTAGCAACAAAAATAATTTTATGGTTGGGGGTCACCACAACATGAGGAACTGTAGGAAAGGGTCGCGGCATTAGGAAGGTTGAGAACCACTGCCCTAATACCTTGTAAATCTTGTAGCTCAGAACTCAAGAGCTCGAATTCTGTGATAATGTGGACCCATTGTCAAGTTCAGGAGTACCAGGACTGAAATCCAGCTTTTCTCTCTCTCTTTTTTAAAAAATATATTTTATTGATTTTTACAGAGAGGAAGGGAGAGGGATAGAGAGCTAGAAACATCGATGAGAGAGAAACATTGATCAGCTGCCTCCTGCACACCCCCTACTGGGGATGTGCCTGCAACCAAGGTACATGTCCTTGACCGGAATCAAACCTGGGACCCTTCAGTCTGCAGGCCAATGCTCTATTCACCAAGCTAAACCGGTTAGGGCAATCCAGCTTTTCTCTTATGGAAACTTTTAGTGTCAAGATGTCATTGCTGTGCCTGGCTGGTGTGGTTCAGTGGTTGAGCATCAGCCTATGAACCAGGAGGTCACAGTTCAGTTCCCGGTGAGGGCACATGCTCAGGTTGCAGGCTCAATCCTCAGCAGGACGTGCAAGAGATAGCTGATCAATGATTCTCTTTCATCATTGATGTTTCTATCTCCCCCTCTCCCTTCCTCTCTGAAATCAATAAAAATATATATTTTTTAAAAAGATGTTATTGCTGTAAAACTGGTACTTATACTTTGCAACAGGTTTGCTAAGATTAAAGAAAGAGATTATATATAAAATTCCTATCACACATCCACTAGGATGGCTACTTTTAAAAAACAGAAAATAAATATTGGTGAGGATGTGGAAAAATTAGAATGCTTTTGCACTGTTGGTGAGATTGTAAAATGGTGCAACTGTTCTGGAACACACTATACAGGTTCTTAAAAATTAAAAGCCGAACTACAATATGATCCAGAAATCCTACTTCTGGGTATATATCCAAAATAATTGAAAGGAGGGGCTTAAAGAGATATTTGCACACCCATGTTCATAACAGCACTATTCAGAATATCCAAGAGGTGGAAGCAAGCCAAATGTGCATTAACAGGTAAATGTATAAACAAAATATGGTATATATATACACACACACACACACACACAATGGAATATTATTCAGCCTTAAAAAGTAGAGAAATACTGTTATGTGCTACAACATGGATGAATCTTGATAACATCATGTTAACTGCAATAAGCACAGTGAAATAAGTCACTAAAGGACAAATACTGTCCGATTCCACTTACATAAGGTACTTAGAGTAGCTAAATTTATAGAAACAGACAGTAGAATAGTGGTTACCAGGGATCAGGTGGGAGGAAGGGAATTTGCTATTTTAGTTTTACAAGCTGAAAAGGTCCTGGAGACCTGTTTTACAACAATGTGAATAGACTTCACACTATTGAACTAGACACTTGAAAATGGCTAAGGTGGTACATTTTATATGTGTTTTCACCACAATTTTGTTTCTAAAAGCACTCCTACTTCAATGCCCTATACATGGTGGTAATAATAAATGTTAGTCTCTTTCTTTCCTGCCTTTCTAACATCCTGAATCTAATTCTCTCTTTTTTTTAAATTTAAAAAGATTTGAAAATATATCAAGCAAACCTTCTAAAATATGCACTGTGGATCAGTTTAAAAATGTAACCAATTCTTAACTATGCACATGGAATTTTTTCATCTAAAATAACAATCAAGATGGCCGTTGAGAGTAGAAATAGAAAAAACAAATTGTGGGTTATTCATACAATGGAATACTATATAGCAATGAAAATGAATGGAATATAACTACCTGCAACAGTGTGGATGAATCCTTCAAAACATAATGTTGATCCATTTATATAAGGAATTTAAACAGGCAAAACTAACCTATTCTGTTATAACAGGTTATTGATATAGGACTGGGAGTGATTGAAAGAGCATGACCAGTGTTTATGGGGTTGGTGACATGGATATTCTGAATTGTGTGCTGGTTTACAGGGGTGTGCTGAATTTGTGAAAAATCATCAAGTTGTATCTTTATGGTATATATATATTTTCTGAATATATGTTATACTTCAATAAAATTTTAAAAAATAAAACCAGATTACTACAATGAAATGATTTTATTTGAATTATCTAATGACTTTACCTATCTGCATTTACTATGTGCAAGGCCATGGAGTCTCCATTGTCAGGAAGATAAAAACAAATCAAGGCTTTTAAAATGAATAACATAGACAAATTTGCAGCAGTAAAAATAACCTGATGCTTCCAGGATGACTTGCAGGAGGAGAGCACGTGTATCTTAAATTAGCCACTTGATTTATAAACATTTGGCCCCCAGGAGCATTAAGAAGGGAAGAATGCAAATAATGGATGACTGGTACTCATCTGACAGATGGTTTTTGTTGATGAGGATGAGGATGATAAGGATACAGCAGTAATCGGACTTAAATAAAGGATGGTATGCAGACCCCAAACCCATGGAGGAGACGAGTGTAAATAGTCTCTCTAAATTGCCTGGTCTTGCTAATACAGCTGGCTCCTCTTAAATATTTCTGTCCCCATGTGTGTATTTAGCACACTCTTAGGCATCAGCTCAGTCTGAACAAGGTATCAAGGAAATGTCAAGGAAGAGGAGACAGGGCCTTGATTGGCACCCACAACTGTGAATGAGGTGTTAATTACACAGGAAAACATTACACACTATCTGGGAAGTTTCATTTTCTTTTTTTACATTGTGAGCGGAAGTAAGATTGATGGCCGATGTTGTAAAAAGTTACCACATTTTGAAATCAGTGATATGTGAAAAAAGGGGAATGGAATACTTATGTGCGCAATGAATAATATCCTAAGTGCATTTTATTTCTTAACAGAGATTTAAAAATACATATATGACAGCCACAACACTAGTCACAAAGGTCTCATTATTTCAGGGATCAGACAAGTGGCTCTTGTAAGGACATGAGAAGAAGATGTAATTCAGCATGAGCAAACAGTTTGAAATAGGTTTAGAGCTCAGGAAAAATGAATCCACACTGTGATGCTATTCTCAATATTGCCTTCCTCATTCAGGTTGGAATGACAAAACTTCTAATTCATTCCACAATTTCTCTATCTCTGTGTCCCTTTCCTTTCTTTATCTTGGGTGGAATCAACCAGTAACTAACATTGGCTTTTCAAAACAAGTTAGACATTGTGACATAATTACCTAAGCCCCCTCAGTGACAATTGAACAAATGATAATCTGAATAAATGATAACACTACATCAAAACAAGTGGTCTGGTCTGTGGTCAGTAATGTCAACAGTCACTGTTCAGGATTTCTATTAAGTTATCATGTTGATACCAACTTGGTCATGAAAATAAGTACAGCCAAGGTTTGACCTCTTAATGTCTTCTGACTGGATGAAACCAACAATCTACTTCCCTCTTCTGCCCTGAGCCATCCATATTATGCTAGGAAAATACACGAAAAGTCCATGATTAATGATTATTAGAATGGTTACCATTGATCAAATGCTTGCCATGGTTCAGGCATGGTAAGTACCATTTACGTGATTTCATTTAATTCTTTCAAAATCACAGTGGTAGGTAGTTTTGTTCCCATTTTACAGAGCAAGTTTAAACATCTAGCTCCAAATCACTCTCCTCTTACTTGGTGGGGCCAACATTTAAACCCAAGTGTATCTGATTCTAAAACCCATAATCCTCAGGATTAAGGTGTCATTGATGGGTATCTTGATCATTTACAGTTTAGGTTACTATGCTTCTGTAATTGTTGAAGTTCTCTTGTTTTCTCAAAATCAAGCCAGATTTTTAAATGTCCCACTTATTACTTTGCTCTTTGGAATCTGGGTCTTACTAGTTCTCACCTGCTCATCTGATTCCTGCTTGCCCTCGCCTCAGAGTCTACTCTGACTTCTGCAGGCCTGCCAACATGCCAACCACAACCTTCCATTTAGATTTGTCTGGACTCCTGGTTGCCTTGCCAAACCACCAACTCTCTCAGTCCTGATCTCTGGCTCTGTTTTCTGGGCCAGCCATTGTCAGTCTCTGCCAAAGCACTTGATTATGGGTGGGGCAGTGGTAGTGTGTGACTACACAACTTCCTGAACGTGCTGTGATATATTTTAACATCTTTGTGCCACATTAACAGGGTGGATGCTGGAAGTGCACTCTGAAGTGTCCTTTTCTGCATATTTGGAAGTTCCCAGCAGGCACGTCCCAGACTGGCGGAGGGGAATCAGGCCTTATATACTGCCTTCCTCATCTGAGAATTATGCTACCGGGCTGCCACATCACCAAGCACCTTCACAATGCCTCACGAATGCAGAATTTTCTCTTCCATTTTTATTGAGGGAATTGTTATATTTTTAATCTTAGAGTAGGTAAAATAACAGATAGAGGAACAAATGATGCATATAAACTGATAGTGTCTTATTTAATAGACTTGTTAAAAGGAAAACAATGTGGTGAGGTTCCTCAACAAACTTCAGACAGGTCAGAGTCTGGGCCAGTGAAACAGGAATAAACTCAGCCTCACTCAGCACGAAACAAAAAAATTACTAATGACATTTTGCATTTTGATTTGAGTTAGTAAAGTTATAAAGGGTATATTTTCAGCATTTTTTGAGTTCCCTACTTTAAAAGATGAAATATATCCTTAAGGGGTACAATTTTGGAAGTTCATTTTCAATGTGAAGGCTCAATATGACTAGCACCAAATGAATTCACAGGAATACATTTTGCAGCTATTCAATAACTGCTTGGTAAATGAAGAGAATTCCAGAGGATCTGTAAGATGAAACTATAAAGGTCACTCAGTTTTGAAACAGAAGAATTTCCCATGCATAATTCTCAATTCATTAATTTGAATTAAAAAATCTTTATTGTTGAAAGTATTACATATGTTCCCCCTTTCCCTGCCCCATTAACCCCTTCTAGCCTGCCCCCGCCCCCCACCCCAGGCCTTCACCACCCTACTTACTGGTTATATTTTTTCTGTGTCCATGGGTTATGCATATCTGCATACAAGTTCTTTGGTCAATCTCTTCCCACCCATACCCCCACCCCCCTTGCCTCTGAGATTCCTAAGCAAAATATGCTATTCAGAGAAAGACAAGTATCATGTGGAACCTAATGAACAAAATAAATTGATGAACATTAGTTTGAATTTAATGGATTAAACTGCATTTTGATTTTTGAATCAAACCCTATCAAAAAGGTGAATCTAATGAACAAAATAAACAATATAGAACAGACTAATCAATACAGGTAACAGACTGACAGCTGTCAGAGGGAAAGGGGTTTGGGGGGCTGGGTAAAAAAGGTGAAGGGATTAAGCAAAGAAAAAGAACACGCATAGACAAAGACAACAGTATGGTGATTCTCAGAGAAAGGGGAGAGGATATACTAGTAGAAGAGGGTAAAGGGAGTATAAATGGTGATGGAAGAAGACTTGACTTGGGGTTGTCAGCACACAATACAATATGCAAATGATGTGTTATAGAATTGTACACCTGAAATCTATATAATTTTATAAACACTCTCACCCCAATAAAATCAATGAAAATATTTTAAAAAGATGAGTAAATTTATTCAGCAAAATTTGATGGGCTGTGTTTTACATAAGGGAAAATACATTAAAATGGTTAAGTCTGGATCTTGCCTTCAAGGTAGAAGAGGAGGGACAGTTAAGCATAACAGCTATTGAAGAGACCTGTTCATTTGGTTATAGCTAAGCTCAGGAGTTCTGGGGAGGGACAGTGAGTGTGAAGTTCTTTCCCAAACTGATCATGTTCTACCTTTCCATAACTCTATCCAACCTTCCCTTTGGGAGGGGAAGGGGGGCAGTGGGGACATTGGATGGGAGGGAAATGTTGGCAGTGGAAGCTGTCTGTACGCCTTCAGCAACAAGATGGGGGACTAAACCCTGAAAATTCCGTTCAAATAGGATGCTTCTGCACTGACATAGATGTATGCGTCCTCTTTGGTCCTTTTCTCCTCTAAGACTTATCACCAGCCTTTCAATCAAGTGTGTTCAGAAGGTATTTCCTGGCCTGCCACTCCTTGATCTTACTTGATTGATATAAGTACTGGGAAAATGTATTAATGACCTTCAAAAACTGAACACTTGGGGACATGCCATTATACAATTACTGGTTATATTTTTTCTTGATTTGAATATTTTTCATTTCCTTTAACTTAACACTCAATGTCATTTAAAACTCACTGAGTAAGGCAACCTGGAGACTTCATCAATCTGTCTCCCACAGTCTCCTTCTCCTGCAGCTCCAACCTTTTCCCAGCATAAGGTTAGGGTTTCCCAGTCCCACCAGTGGGTCTCTTGATGAATTATGTTAATGTTTTCCTTTCACTTTTCCATCCCCTGTTGTGAACTATCTCACAGGTCAAAATCCTGGTTATATCTTGTTCTCTGCATCCTGCTACATGTAGTACACACATACACATACATACAGACATACAAACACATAAATACACACAGAGAGCCTAAACAACTCATCTTTCTCAACTGCAACATATTTCCATTATAACTTTTAAACTCTCCATTTGTTCACCTCCAGCTCTTCACTGTGTCTTTATAGGACATTTTTCCTACTCTCAGCTGGCACATGCCCAAATTCATTCATTAATTCATTCAGCAAACACTTACTGAGTCTCTACTGTGGCCAGATCCTTTCCTATACCCTGGAAATACCTTGTCTTTGTACAACTTATATTCCAATGGGCATAGTAATAGTAATAGATGATGCATAGTCCTTACTCTCTGCCAGACACCATCTAAGCAATTCACATCTATTTATTCATTAAGTCTTCAAAATACCTCTGTGGTATCTCTGTTTTACAGAGGGGGAAACTCAATGACAAAGCAACTTGTCTAAGGTCACATGACTGGTAAGTAGCAGAGTTGGGATTTGACTCCAACTTAGTTGTATTATCTCTGATCATTACCATTATGCTGTACTTATTGCATATCTGGTAACTATTGGATAGCAATAAGAATCATAAAAAATAAAGTAGAAGAAAGGGCATAGACTTATATAGGGAGGTGTGCAGTTTGAGAAAGAAAAATAAGGCGCAGACATTTGAACCAAGTAAGTCTGTGGGTCATGCAAGGTCTGAGAAAGAGCACCCTTCAGAGGGGACATCAAAAACAAAGTACTGGGCCCTAACCGGTTTGGCTCAGTGGATAGAGCGTTGGCCTGCGGACTGAAGGGTCCCAGGTTCGATTCTGGTCAAGGGCATGTACCTTGGTTGTGGGCACATCCCCAGTAGGAGGCGTGCAGGAGGCAGCTGATCGATGCTTCTCTCTCATCGATGTTTCTAACTCTCTATCCCTCTCCCTTCCTCTCTCTAAAAAATCAATAAAATATATTTTAAAAACAAACAAACAAAAAAAAAACCAACAAAGTACTGGGTATAGCTTGGTCAAGGAACAGCAAGACACATAGGTGGCTAAAGAGGAGCAAGCAGTGGGTAGGTGGGAGGCAGGCCAGATTATGCTGGGCCTTGTAGGTTATGGCGAGGGCTCTGAGTTTTATTATTTTCATTGTGATGAGAAGCAATTGGAAGTTTTGTCTTAAAAAGGTCATATAATACAGGCTGATCTAAGTACCTGCCTATGTAGATAATAGGCAAGGAGGTAAAACTGTAAACTCATAATTTACAGTTATGAGTTTCAATAGGCCAATTTTAGGTTATTTGACTTAGATTGCTTACGGCATCATTTCCTTACATTTATGCAGATAACCAGAAATTTATTATCTGTATAGCATTTTGTCATGGTTTATTTTATGTGTCAACTTGTCTGGGCCATAATGCCCAGATATTTGGTCAAACATTAATTTTGGCTGGCCTAACTCAAGTGAAAAACCTTGGAGGAATCAAGAGAGGATGTTTAAACCATTACGCAGAAATATGCAAATGTAGTTTATAATCTAGAATCAAAGCTACAAAGATCCTGAAAGTAATAGTGGTCAATGTTGGATCTTGGCTGAGAAACCAACAACTAGGAAAAAGTATAAATTTAAGTAGTTATGTCACACTTCCTCACATGTAATAAAGTATTTTTACCTGATGATTATTTGGAGAAAATCATGTTGTATAGACAAGATTCAAGTTCATTAAGAAGAGACCACATGTGGGTGAGGTCTATTTGATACTATCTCCTAAGGCAAAGAGAAAAATCCAATCACTTGCATATGTGGTTCTAAACATAAAATTGTTTGGTAATATTCACACCTTCATTTGTACATATGGACTCTAATGGACAGAATATGAATTCAAATCCTTCAGAAACATCAATAACTAAAACTAGAAGAGCTAATGTTGGAAACAGTCAAAATTACATATTTGTTTGCTACCTTACGGAGAAAGCAACTACCAGCAAATAACACAAATGAGTGGGAAAATAAGTAAACAGATAATCTTATGTCAACAATCAGCATTTGTGCTTTTATTAAGTGCTTAGATATGCTGAATACTGGTGATTAAAGAGATAATTAGACACAGATCCCATCCTTGAGGGATTTATAATCTAGTATTAGAATATTTCTCTTTTTTTCCCAGGGTAAAGTTTTTCCCCCGCCCCCCACACACAAAATTAAGGTTTCTTAAAGAGACCTAACAAAGGAGAACAGTAGTTCATCACTATTTTCAAGAGTTGGAAGTTGTATTAAACTTGGCCACAATGGCTTTGCATGCATGATTGGAGTAGCAGCATTTCTATTTTGGCATAATTTAAATAGGTGGTGCACCTGTTATCCATGGTTGTTTTTTATATTATACAAAGATATGATTCAGTTATTCTAACTCATATATTTATGACAAAATAACTGATAATTGGCTTAACAATAAAAATAGGATGGAAAAGTGTATGCATTGTATTAAGAAACCATAGACATGGCCACAACTACCTTCTCTTTTACTTATTAGCTTAGCTCGTTAAACCTGTCCAAGTCAAATAATCTCTCAGCCTTAGCTGTTTCCACCTTTAAAAAAAAACAAATACAAAGATACCTGCTGAAAAACAGTTGTCTGGAATATATGAACACCTGAGAAGTATTTAAGATAACTCTCTAAGTTCAAAAAGAGTTCTCTGTAATATTTTTCCCATTATTAGACAGTAAACTCCTTGAAGGAAGGGCTAGTGCCTGGCATTGAGTGAGTTCTCCATGAATGCTTAACCATTCTTCTACACAGAAGGTTCCAAGCTGGTCCAGAGAGGTTAAACTACATGGGGGCATGGAGAAGGTGGTCAAACACATCCAGAGGTAGAGCTAGTGGGTCAGTTACATTGGTGGCAAATACCAAGGAAAAAGACATCTCAAACACTCTTTCTGAAATTTAGTATTATTAGGGCTAACTTACTGGCCTAAAATAAAGCCGTACATAGAATGTGCTGACCGACACTAGCATGTAACACAATAGTATGATATGTCCACTGAAAAAAGATTTTCAAACAGTGGTAATATGCAGTCATCAGCGATCTAGTTCTCATCTCCTCTGAATATTAGTAAGAATTGGCAGGATGGCGGCAAATTACAACCAAAGTTTTTTAATATATGTAACAGCCTTTTCCTAAGGAGGCAGTCTCTAAATGAAATAAGTATTATAGACCCAGTCTCTAAATGAAATAAGTATTCTAGATTTTACAAAGGACAAAGTAGGGCCCTTATTCAGAGCAAAAGTAAAATTCCTTACACACACATACATATATGTATATATATGAATAAATAAGTAGTCTTGAGTATTTTGAAATTTGCAAAAATTATTTTTTGTATGTATTCTTTAACTAATTTTTTGGTACTCAATATTATATTTTTAAGATCAATCCTTGTTGAGGTGGGAAGAGGGAGAGAGAGAGAGAGAGAGAGAGAGAGAGAGAGAGAGAGAATAATATTTCCAAATGAAAATATTTACAAAGTAGCAAAATACAGAAATACAAGTGCAAGGCTGTTTATCATATTACTAGAGGCCTGGTGCATGAAATTCATGCACTTGGGGTGGGGGTGGGGGTCCCTCAGCCTGGATTTCGAGAGGGCGCAGGCCAGGCCAAGGGACCTCACGGGTGCATGATTGGAGCCGGGGAGGGAACAGGAGGTTGGCCAGCCAGGGAGGGACCGTGGGAGGGCTCCAGGGCGTGTCCAGCCTATTATGCTCAGTCCCAATTGGCCGGACCCCAGCAGCAAGCTAACCTACCAGTTGGAGCGTCTGCCTCCTGGTGGTCAGTGCACATCATAGCGAGTGGTTGAGTGGCCTTAGCATATCATTAGCATATTATGCTTTGATTGGTTGAATGGCCGACCGGCCCACCAGACACTTAGCATATTAGGCTTTTATTCTATAGGATAAGGCAAAGTCTCAATTTTTTTTTTCAGGTTTTCTATATTGGGGTCTCATGTTGCTAAAGTCTTTCACCCAAGAAAAGACCTAACAACCCGTGGACCCCAGAAATTTAGCACCATTTTATTTTCTCTGCTAGAAAAACTTTATCCTGTAAAATGTAGATTCAATTATTAACACATGGCAAGTGTTGCAGTAGCACAACTCACTTCCAGTATTTCAATTTATTCAGCTAAATGCTAAAACACCTAATTGGAAATCACAAGGGACCTCCAGTTACATAAAACATCAGTGGTCTCTCTAACAGCACCACGATGGCAAATATTTTTAAATGGCATTTAAAATGTAAACTGAGCAAGCTGAAATTAAATCTGGGTCTCCTGATCCAAAGTATCGGTTTCTTAGAGCTTTAAAATAGAGTATCCATTTACAATAAGCTTAATATATGGTGAGCTTAAAAAAAAACTTCTGTCATATTTCATAACATTAAGAAATGGAAGGAGAAAGAATAAATCCTTATGAAACATTTGCAGTCCATAAAACATTTCAAAAAGTACTTGTCAACCTGTTGTAGTTTACTCCTGATGTGCTGCTGAGTTTTACAAGCATCTCTACAATGACAAAGAGAAGAACCTCTCAAAACTGTTTGAGAATATCACCAGAAGTACAAATATCTTGGGAGGTAGGGAGCCAATTACACTACAAGTTTATTCATCTAGCACTTTATTAAATGGAAAAGTTCACCAAATGACACTTCCAAGCTCCTATAGGATAGTACTGGCTATTGACCCAGGAGATGGGGACATCAGTAAGGCTTTGTACTAATAACAAAAAGACACCCTGACCCTGGCTGCTAGCTCAATAGGTTAGAGCATCGTCCAATACTCCAAGGTTGCGGGTTCAATCCCTGACCAGGGCATATACCAGAAGCAACCAATGAATGCATAAATAAGTGGAACAACAAATCAATGTTTCTCTCTCTCTCTCTCTCTCTCTCTCTCTCTCTCTCAGTCAATAAATAAATTATAAATTTTAAAAAATGTAAAGAAAAAAACACCTTCCTCCTGGTGGCTTCAGCCCCACACTGGGGCACACAGTTGGTGTGTGGGGCATGGGCTGGACTTCAGCCCCCAAACACCTGTTGACTGGTTGCACTTCTTCAGGGCAATTGTGCTAAGTGACGAATCCACAAAAGTCTCTGGAATTCTGAAAGAAACACTAAACCTTTCCCATGGCTTTAGTGCTAGCAAATTTAATTGTGCTCAAGTACTTGGAAATGAATGTTGTGAGCATGATATCATAATTTAGCAGTTATTGAGCATCTGTATGTGACAGGACTGGTACTGGTTACTTTACATATATATTTTTCTAACCATCACTTTTGGACAGGCATCCTTAATATCATTTCTTTTGCATAACTGGAGAAACTGAGGTTCAGAAAGGCTGGGTCGAAGAACCAGGGCTGCAGAACCAGGGCTCTCCTAAGAGTCTACATGACTCCAGAACCCGTGACCTTTGAGGTGTACATTGCTGACATGATGCAGAGGTTAACATTTTATTAATAAAAAGTTCAAGGAACCAGATCTCTATACAAGGCATGAACCTATCAAATGATGAATGGCCATCCTTCCATTGGCAAGGTTTGTGGGTTGCTCTGGCTACCACCACCAAGGCCATTCTACAGCAGGAGGAATAGCATCTGTGTCACCAGCCAGCATTCATATGCTAAGTTTCAGGTCAGGGGAGAGAAGGCAAGTTGAACGGGTTAGTAGGGAAACGAATCAAGGCAGTTCCAGACAGACAAGGGGCTGAGCAGAGACAAATAGACAGAGAAGCTTCTGTACTAGTCTCAGGGGTGGTCTCTGACGCCACCCATTTCCCTCTACAGTGGTTACAGCTATTTTGTATATTCTATTGTATTTTTTTAAAAGTCTGATTGTGACCCATGCAGTTGATTTCTGACATGCTAATAGATCATGACACATGGTTTGGCTACTGCAGAACTAGAACTTGGCAATGGACATGGGTTAGAAATTACTACCAATTTCTTGTTCTGTGACCCTGAACAAATCACTTTAAATTCTTTAAGCCTCAGTGTCCTTATCTGAAAAGTGGAGGTAATACTCCTTAAGAGAGAGGGATGTTGTAAGTAACCAGGATAATATAGCATTACCATAAATGATATTTTATTACTATAATATTGCATATATTAATGTTATTGCTCTAACAACTGATGAGATGGCCCAATTTTTTCCGTTTTGTGACCAAGTCAGCTCTAGCCATGACAAAATTAGGCATGTTCATCTCACCTAACGAAAGCCAGTCAGCAGGAGCCTAAGCTCAGCCATAAAGTTAGTTATCTTCACAGACCCTTATCTGGATACCTTCCACTGTGTCTTGTTTGCCTGTCTGTACACCTAAATCCAACACTTAATTGCCTTTTTCTCTGTACTCTAGGCTGTTAAATTCTTTGTGTAAAATGCATCGTCAGATCTCAAAAAGGCCAGTCAGACGACTGTTCAGACTTTACCCATTAACTTCCATTTTATCTTCTTCTTCCCAAGGAGAAAACTGGGAGAGGAAGGGGCTTTTTCCTCTGAGAATACTTTTTCAGACATTCCATATACAAAATCACTTTTAGCCTCACAGGTTAAGTATCTTGACCTGCATATAGATTCCAAAAGAACAAATCTAGGTAGCCAGAAATAAAGCAATCAGAAGTAAAACACGTTATCCTTAGCCTAAAACTGTAACAACAAATGGGTGCCTGCATTCTAAGTCCTGGGATTACATATTGAATAGCTGAGAACTCCTTTTAATAGTTAATTATTTAAAAAAATTTATCTTTGCCCTGGCCGGTTTGTCTCAGCGGATGGAGCTTTGGCCTGCGGACCAAAGGGTCCCGGGTTCGATTCCGGGCAAGGGCATGTACCTTGGTTGCGGGCATATCCCCAGTGGGGGGTGTGCAGGAGGCAGCTGATCTATGTTTCTCTCTCATCGATGTTTCTGACTCTCTATCCCTCTCCCTTCCTCTCTGTAAAAAATCAATAAAATATATTTAAAAAAAATAAAAAATTTATCTTTATTGTTGAAAGCAT
>NW_005367989.1:2572471-2574127 GCF_000412655.1 Myotis brandtii
TAGATAGATAGATAGATAGATAGATAGATATAGATTCAGAGAGAAAGGGAGAGGGAGAGAGAGATAGAAATATCAATGAGGAGAGATTGATCGGCTGCCTCCTGCATGCCCCACACTGGGGATTGAGCCAGCAACACAGGCATGTGGCCTGACCAGGAATTGAACCATGACCTCCTGGTTCACAGTTGACCCTCAACCACTGAGCCATGCCGGCCGGGAACAGGTTAGACTATTTTTAAAAGCCTAGTTAGGTCCTGGCCAGCTTGGCTCAGTGGATAGAGCTTTGGCCTGTGGACTGAAGGGTCGCGGGTTTGATTCCGGTCAGGGGCACATGACCAAGTTGTGGGCTCGATACCCAGTAGGGGCTGTGCAGGAGGCAGCCAATCAATGATTCTCTCTCATTATTGATGTTTCTATCCCTCTCTCCCTCTCCCTTCCTCTGTGTAATCAATAAAAATATATTAAAATTAAAAAGAAGCCTAGTTAGTAATACTTAAATAACAGAAAATTTTCTGCTAGTGATAAAGGTTTTGTTGTTACAGTTTTAGGCTACTGTCAGTGCAATTCACTAAATTAATGCTCTATTGAAAAATTTTAAAATTTCCAATTTGCTGTGGGCTGGTTCTTTAATAAAATATAATAAAACGGAATTACTAGAAAAAAATGAAATATGGGCATACAAATTATAAGTCCCAATGTTTATTACTAAATTCAACAGACATAAAATTATATTTTAATAAACATAATCAAGGGAACCACCTATATAGTATTCCTGAAAAAAGTGCTTTCAGATAAACTGTAGTCAATCAGTGTTGAATCACAATCACAATAAAGAACTTAAATATGGAGTTATGTTATGGAAGAACCAACTATTGATAAACACACTAAACAGGATTAATTCTAAAAATATTGTTAATATCATTATTAAGTAGCTCAAATGAAAACTGTCTCAAATGAGAACACATGTAATATTAGATGTACAATAGTCATCATCTTGCACCTGAAATATTGAAAAGCAAAATGGAGACAAGGAAAGAAACAAGATGTAAAAGTGCACTACAGTATTACACTTTCATTCTTGATACTTATAATAAGAGCAAGTAAGTACACTTTTTAAAAAAAAAAAGTTAAATTAACTATTAAATAAATATAAATATATTATATAATAAAGACACCATGTGCGACAGCATGGATGGACCTAGAGAGTATTATGCTAAGTGAAATAAACCAGTCAGAGAAAGACAAATACCATATGATCTCACTTATATGTGGATTCTAATGAACAAAATAAACTGAAGAACAAAATAGAACCAGAAGTATGAATACGTGGAACAGACTGGCTGGTGCCCAAGGGGAGGATAAAGAAGATGAAGGAGGGAAGAAACCAAGATGGCGGCATAGGTAAACACTGGAAATTGCTACCTCGCACAACCACTTCAAAAATACAACTAAAAGACAAAACGGACATCATCCAGAACAACAGGAAGGCTGGCTGAGTGGAAATTCTACAACTAGAAGGAAAGAGAAAAGCACACTGAGACTCAGAGGAGGTGCGGAAGTAAAGTGCAGAGGTACGGAGGCGCATGTGGAAAGGGCTGGCAACTGAGGACGTGGTTGTCTTTTTCAATCGGGAGGGAGTCTCAAGCTCCTGACTGC
>NW_005367989.1:2576093-2579477 GCF_000412655.1 Myotis brandtii
GTGAACCGGGTGGAGGGGAGCTATGGGGGGAAAAAGAGGAACAACTGTAATAATCTGAATAAAGATTTAATTTAAAAAAGGTAATAGTTTGTACAGTAAAAAAAAAAAAAGTGAAGAAAATACCTAAGGAACATATATGCATTTCCCATTGACATAGATAATAATTGGTAAAGGTGAAGGAAGGGGGAGGTGGGTGAGGGTGGTGGTGGGCAAAATGGAGGCAGGAGGGGGACTCCTGCAATAACGTCAACATTAACAAATTTTTTAATTAAAAAAAATCCTTTGAAGCTTGTTTTGCCATTAGTTAGTTAGGGTTATAAATAAGTAAATAACAAATTTTACTTCCCTAACTTGATTAAAATAAAAATAAAATAATAGCATAAAGATACATGATTGCATTTCCTCAGATTTTTGTGTATTACAGTTGGGAAACTAACCTGAAAATGTTTCATGTTGTGATGTGGCCCTACTGCTCGTGACTTGTAGGCAGCAAGCACTGCTGTGACCCTCCATGTGAGTTCAACAACATACCACCTCATGTATAGTCTGTTCTACTGGAGGAGTCCAATAAGCATTAGATTACACAGAAATATTAAATTGCTTTAAAAGTTTCTAAACATGTATTTTATTTTATTTTTTTATTTTTATTATTTTTATTTTTTAAATATATTTTATTGATTTTTTACAGAGAGGAAGAGAGAGGGATAGAGAATTAGAAACATCGATGAGAGAGAAACATCGATCAGCTGCCTCCTGCACACCTCCTACTGGGGATGTGCCCACAACCAAGGTACATGCCCTTGACCGGAATCGAACCTGGGACCCTTCAGTCCACAGGCTGATGCTCTATCCTCTGAGCCAAACCGGTTAGGGCATCTAAACATGTATTTTAAATTTCTGTACTTCTTATGGTTTGGTAACACTTTGTGCATCACACTTGAATAGCATTGTACTGCACAGCGCCCATGGTTTATTAATTCCTATCTTTTGTTGGGGACAATCATCTCCATTATTCTGCTTCCTTTTACATCCTTTTAACTAAGTGGACAGTAGTCTATGCTTGAAAAGAAAACAATTGTAAGGAAAATGCAGATAAGGCAGGGTCTATTTTCTTTGACCTTGTCTCCCTTTCCTCTATCTCCATCACATAGATCTCCAAGGGACATTCTAGGCACATTGTCCACAATGGTCTTGTTTCATTGGATGACTTTTTCTCACTTAATTAATCACCTGTCTTAGGGTTGGTTTAGCTCATTTCTGTGTCTCTAGAAAGTAATAATGCTGACATTTTTGTAACAAAATCAAATTAAGTAAAAAAAATTCTAAGTCACAGAATATTATACAAGAATGTCCTAATTTGATTTTTCAAGGGAAGTCTATGAGAATGATAAAATCTTAACATGAACAGTAATAAGATCTGAGAAAATTTCATAAATCTGCTCATCTTTGGAACTGTGTTATTGCTAGAAAATGTGTCTAATTGTTGGAAATAATGTGGCAGAAATAGAAAGGCCATCAATTGTTTGTTTTTAAGAAAAGCCATTATAGGTAATTAGATTTGAAATGGAATAGCAAGATATAAAGAAGGAGTATAGAGGTGGAGTATGAGGGAGATAATTAAGAATGTTGCATCTCTTAAGGATAAAAGATTAGAAATGAAAGCCTCATCATACTAAATGCTGTGGGGAATTCACCAATTTAATTTTTGCTCCGGTTTTTCTTATACTAGAAATTATCCAATAAAAGCCTATTAGACACACTCAAGTCATGCAATTTTGATAAAATAAAAAAGAAAGGGAAGAGTGCACCATTTTAAATATTAAATTAGAAGCATAACTTCTTTTGAATTAGTAATTTTTGTGCCATCACATTTGAAAAGATTTTTATCTCTATGGTAACCATGCAGAGAAATACACCATATTCATTTCTATCAGCTCCCAGTGAAAAGTATTTTAAGCCCATAGTAAGTTAGCAGTATACCATATAAAAATTTATAACTATAATCACAAGGATTTATTGATAAAAGACACAGGCAGGACCACTTATCTGGTAAACTGGTCTCTTGACATTTCCTAGCCTGGGAATTATACTTAATTAGCATGCTTCAAAAATTTTATATCATTTGAGAAAAAATAAATGACAATTTACAGAATATGTACAGAGCTATAAAAAGTGAAAATTGCCAAAAGCAATAAAGATAAGAACAATTTAATTTTGGCAATATTTTACTCTGACATTACTTAGATTATACCAATAAAACTAAGTTTTCCAAGAAGTTAGAACTGTATTCTAGCAAAATGGATTTATAAAACAAAATAAATGAATTCAGACAAACGGCTGATAACAGAAATGTTCTAAGATACCCTTGATAATTTACAAAAGAAAGAGGGCATAGATAGAGGAGGTAAAGAGAAATGCCTACGTTTTCACCAGCTGCTTCAAGAATCTAGGAAAAGTCTGAAATTGCAGCAGTAGACCTTTGCTTCTCCAACTGCCCCACCCCTCTCCACCATTTTCAAGTTTGCTTCCTCTACTTCTGTAATTCTCTCTGCTTTCACTTGACTAATGGGTCTTGCTGTTCATGAAGGAAGAAAGCAGTAGCCATCAGAAAACTATGAACAGTCTTGAGACTGATGCCTGTTATGAACAGCAAAAGTTTTATTGAATTATATCTACACTGAAAAATTCTTTCTGTATGAGATGACTATGCACAGAGCTTTGATTCCTACTTTGCCCCCTAAGTGAGTGGCCATGCCCCTTTTCTCCTCCCATGTGTCCTCAAGGTAGAGGTGCTGATCCATATTTACACGTGTGCATTTTCTAACCTTCGCTGGTACTTCTGGATTATTATTGTTTCCTGTTGCTTGCACCTTCAGTTTCTCCCTACTCATTGACTTCCTTGCCTCAGTTTACCAATGTAGTCAATTACCAGAAAAAATATTTTCCTTAACCTCTCCAAATGTGATCTGATGCCAACTCTCTTTATACCCAGCTTCTGAAAAGAATAGTCTCTAATCCCCCGACTTTCTCAATACTTACCTCAATTCCCAAGACCTAACCTGTAAAATGTCCTATCCACCTCTGCGCAGAGCAGCGACTCTTAGAAACCAGCTTCATTCAAGATCACTGATGGCTTTGCTTCATACCCCAGCCCCTCTGATGCCTGAAGCATTTCCAATCAGTTGACCACCTCTCCCCTTTCAAAACTTTTCTTATTTCTCCATACTTTTAACATTTTCATTCACCTCTCAACCCGCTACTTTCAAGGTTATTTTCTTTTCTTTTTTTTTAAAATATATTTTATTGATTTTTTTACAGAGAGGAAGGGAGAGGGATAGAGAGTTAGAAACATTGATGAGAGAGAAGCATCGATCAGCTCCCAAC
>NW_005367989.1:2579491-2586812 GCF_000412655.1 Myotis brandtii
AACCTGGGACCCTTCAGTCCGCAGGCCGACGCTCTATCCACTGAGCCAAACCAGTCAGGGCTCAAGGTTATTTTCTTAGTTATTTTCTTTCTGTAGTCTCTCTCTTGGCCATTCTACCCACATGAGTGGCTTCAATTATCACCATAAATTGATGATTTCCTAATAGTAAACTCTGTCCCTTTCCTTATGATCTTAATCCAGATTTTAAAGGGCTGGCACATTTCTATTTGCAGATCCTTTCAGCAGATCTAATGCTATAGGCTTGGAATTGACTCCTCTTCCCCCAAAGAATGTTGCCCTCCAGAGTTTTCTACTTTGGTTAAAGCCACTATCACAATTTCAGATTTGATATGTCAGTAATCACTTTTTTCCCCTGTTAATCATCACCCGAGGATATTTCCCATTGATTTTTGAGAGAGTGGGAGGGAGGGGGGGAGGGAGGGAGGGGGTAACAGGAAGAGACAGAGAAAGAAACATCGATGTGAGAGACACACATTGATTGATTGCCTCCCACACATGCCCAGATGGGGGCCAAGGATCAAACCTGCAACCCAGATATGTGCCCTTGACCGGGAATCAAACCTTGACCCTTCAGTACTTGAGCCAATGCTCTATCCACTGAACCACACTGGCCAGAGAAGTAATCACTTTTGATACATAAGTCCATTGCCTTGTCTCTCTGCTCATTTTTCTCTGATGTCTGTCCCATCTTGTCCCATTTCACTCTGTTGTTTACAAATGTGACCTGATTTTAGCCTTTTATTATTTACTGATTAGACTAAAAGAACAGTTCTGTCATCTACTCTAATGTAAATACACCCCCTCTCTTTTTCTCTCTTGGTGGTGAGGTTAATATTATCAAAGTTTTCATTATGTCTTTACTTCCACTTAAAAGCCATTGTGGATGCTGCTTTGGTAATAATAGGGATTGTGTTTTATTCTGCCTCTGGTGCAGATGCTATTGGTGCCAAGTTTGGTTGGTACCCAACTACCATGGTGTTGGCTACTAATGACTTCTGCCTGCACCCCTCTGCCTTAGTCTACAGGAGCTGGAGATACTGAAATGGTACTTTCCCTATCCCCACCCAGTGTGTTTTTGGGTATCAAAGCCTAGCTCCTTGCTCAAGGTAGGATAAAATCTGTGATGCTTCTGATTGCCTTGTGGGATCAGGCTGAGACTAGACTTCTGAAACTACATTTTTGCCTGCATTATTCCTCTCCTTTTTCTTCTTTTCTCACTTTTTTTTCAGGTTTCTTCTATAAATCATGTGCACAAGGATTCCATCTTAGATTATCCTTTTAGGGAAACCCAACCTAAGTCACTTCCATGGTACCTCATACAAAACAGGCACTAAATTTATTTTGCAAAATAAATTACATGTGCTTTCAATAGCTCTACTTTTCCCTGAAAAATTGAATATAACATATTGAAAAAACTAAAGTACTATCAAATTAAACTTACTTTGAGAATTCTGTGCTGTCACCGAAAGTAGCTCAAAATACTATGAAATTGCACAAAATTAAGGTCTTATATTATTTATTAGAAACATAATTTGCTAGCTTTTAAAGTCACAAGGCCATAAAATATTTCAAGTTCCAAATGTTTTGCACTTCTGAAAACTTATGTTAGTATTTCCCAAATTGATAATAACGTGTAATTATTGGTTTTGGCAGCCACCCACACATGTATTCACTGTGTCCAAATGGATAAATAGCTTTGTACTTGACATTTCCAATGGTAAATGTACCAAGTAGCCACTTATGTATTCAGTGTGATGTACTGAGTAAAAACACGGATGCAGGAGTATTAGCATATCACCACTGTGGTGGAAAGTGTCCTCTCCTTTTCCATTCTCTTTAAGTGTTTGTGTGGCTTAGTAGGCAATATTTTGACTCCTTCAGAGAACACCTGTCACCAGGGTGCTTTCAAAGTGCCTGTGGCTTAATCCCATTATATACCAGAGGGCTGAATTATGATGAAACATAGATTTAGATGAGAATTTTGAGTGATTTGCTGGAAGTCACAAATTAACCCAATCCTACAGCTGATAAAGAGCAGCTCTGACTTCCATCCCTGTTCCCCACTGGTTAGGCAAGGCTGGTTCCCAACTGGTGCTGCCAGATAAGCAGGCCATAGGGACATAAATTGCATTCTTTACAATATGTGGAGACCCGGACAGCACCAACAGGACCTATGTACACTGTTCCTTATAATGTGTGGCCTTAATTAGAAAATAAAGTAGCTTTGGTTACAGTCTCAATATCCTCCATTTTAAAGACATGCAAATCTAGACTTTGGTTTGGGACCACAAAATAAAACATGGTGCTCCTTCTCACACAGAATAACTAAGACATGAATAGCCCTGCAACCTTGGAGAATGGCTGAATGTTTCGGGACCTCAGTTCCCTTATTTGGTGAACTGCAGTGACATTATAGTTCCCTTTCATCTCTAACATAAAAAATGTGATGTCTGCCCTGACCGGTTTGGCTCAGCGGATAGAGCGTCGGCCTGCGGACTCAAGGGTCCCAGGTTCGATTCCAGTCAAGGGCATGTACCTTGGTTGAGGGCACATCCCCAGTGGGGAGTGTGCAGGAGGCAGCTGATCGATGTTTCTCTCTCATCGATGTTTCTAACTCTCTATCCCTCTCCCATCCTCTCTGTAAAAAATCAATAAAATATATTTTTTTAAAAATGTGATGTCCCTGGTATGGGCCTTCCTCTCAGCCCCCCCCACCTCTGAAGTGGCTCCAGTCTCCCCAAACCTCAGGGCCTGGGTGTCTCCAGTTGGAAGGACTTCCCAAGAGATGGGATGCTATTCCCACAGCAGACACCAACCCTTAGGTCTGTTAATACAAACAAGCCATTCAGTGTCAGCATTCTATTTGAAAAACATGAAACATTGCCTCTTTACTAATCCAAATAACAGAGATAGCTTATACAGCTCTTCTGTTACACAAATAAATATTCATTTAAATGAGTAAGAACCCTAGCTCCTTATGGCTTAACACCTTATATATGTATTATTGAAACACAAACATTGGTTGTCATCTTTTTGTCATGGTTGTTGTCACGGCCTTCCCAGGGTCCTTTGTCTTCTGTTTCAAGTGTGCTGCAGAGACTCACTAATTAGAGGGAAGTTTACCACGGTGGACCACAGGCACACTGTCATTAAATGGCTGTGATATTTAACTTGATCTAAGGGATGGCCTACTCTCACAAAGTCTGGGCTGCATCTCCCACGGTGTCTCTTTTTCACCAGTTCTAATTAGAGTGAGCTAGCAGTTGTCTCCCAACACCTTGTTCTTTTGATTTATTGTTCCCACCAGTCATGGAGTGTGAGGCAAAAGGGGAGGATTCTTGTCCTTGCTCCACAACTACTCCCTGGTGGACACTTGTCTGACATTAACATATTTTAGCTTCTTTCCCTTCTTCCTGCCTTACTCCATTACTTCAGAAGCTATGTTTGAGGCAGCTTTGGGGACACCAAGCTAGAATGAGCAGGAGTGTCTGGGTGGCAGGACATTAGGAGAAGATTCTGAAGTACAAATTTTCAGATAAAGCAGACCGGTGTCATTCCTTGAAATTTTGTCAATGTTTTCTGAAATTCCGATTCTATATCTCGAGGGACATTTAACTGACAAGAACCCTGAAATGCTATTAAGAAATTTCACAAATATTAAATCACACCTAAATATGTGACACAGTAAATGTTGAAGTCACATGCTTAATACTAAATCACATGCTATTTGGGACCTCATCAGTTAGGACTAGCACAGGAAGGTAATTTGTAAATGATCTATTTTTGCTCTGAGAAATGTATCATATGACAAAGGGACTAAGACTAGTATGTAATTCTTCTATTCTATACTGATTTCTCACTTAATCACTGAAATGAGGAATAAAACAATGGAAATATATAGGTGACCTCATACACACATACAACATATAGCACCCAAAGCACATAAGCAAGAACTGAGTAAAGTCAGGTTACAAATATGTGTAACCTGTAAATATGATATAGAGTGACACAGATACTTACAGTGTTTCAATGCCCTACATTCCTAGTACAAATGGTACTTCATACAAAGAAAATATAAATGCAAAATAAATCATTGTATGATTTAAGATATGGTAGAATTTATACTACAGTGCATTTTTTCCTCTCTAGGTGATGAATTTAACTCAATAAGAGTTTTCTCAGTCATATAAAATCACCCTTTCATAAGAATTAATTTTAAAAGTCTCATAGGTAAACTGGAGATAGCTAGATAATCCTCAGTGATGAGTTTCTAGAAAGACAACAAGAGAAAGCCAGCAGTATCAGCCATTAAAACAATAGTGAAGGTTCCCCAAAGTGAGCTTCGAAGCTCTGCAAAAAGAAATGCAGTGATAATTGTAGATTTGATCATTTTTATCTTCTGACTCTCATTAGTTTTATAAATTCTAGTAAGGTATTGGGGAAAAACTGCAAATCTCTTGGGACCTGAACAGGGTACACACTTTCCCAGTTACCCATTAGAAATGTCAGATAGGATCAAAGTTGCTATCTCTTGTAAACTCTCAAGGCATCCTCAAGGAGACAGCCTCAGGAAATTTCATAGGAAGTAAAGTGGAAATTTAAAACATGCAATAAACATGAATTACTCATTGTTGAATTAAGAACCTCTAAAATGTTACATAAAATATGCACATTTACACATTTATATATGGATCCAAGCAAAAACGATGCTTCCCATCCCCCCCCCCTCACCCCTGTTCTACCTAGGACCAGAGCAGAATTATTATTTAAAACAAATTTCCTGTTAGCAATACAAATTCTTGGTACAAGGACATTAGTCATAGCTTTAGTGAGTGAGCAGAGTTTTTGTATATGCTCACTGTGCATTTTACAGGTCAATGTCAGTTTTAATACATAAAGATAGGAAAACAATATTCTATTTCCCTCTAATTAGACTGTGCAACTAACCAAATTACTTTGTGAGCTGAAAATTTATCACTGTTCATTCTTTTCTTCATAAGGCTCCTCCCCCAAATTCAGGCCCATGTAAAAGAATTTAATTGCAACTACAGAGAATTGTTAGTGGTTCTACCAGCCCCTGAACTTGCTTCGTTGAAACTCTGAGGTCATTTTATGGCTGTGGAGTTAGCACTGTGGAATAAGCTATCCTAGATCGAGAAGAAATGCTTTTATATTATGGGGGGGGGAGGGGGACACGACAGTCCTGACCTGCTTTACTGGCTTGCTGTGTTCTACGAAGCCTTCACTGAATATGGGTAGGCTATCTGGGTAAAATTTCACTTGAAAAAGATATCAAGTCCCATAAAAGCAAATAAGCTTATTTTGCTTAGATGAGTTCTATAGCATGTGTTGATTTCACAGAGGCAGTGATTTCATTGTCCTTTTTCCTAATGAGACTGATATAACTCAGGAATTATTAGAACATTATTTATATTACTTGTGTCTTCTTAGATAAAGGATATAAATCAATCCAGAAACAAGCCAAAAGAAGAACAAGGTTTTTCCATGAACACTTGGTGAATTTATACATGATCAGCACAATGCATGCACTAAATAAGCATTAAGGCCTCAGCTACTCCACGATGAAGACACCAATCCTCATCTCTGCTCCTTTAAATTAATTTTTTTAGATATTTCATTTTATTATGAAGCTGGATCAACACTGGGCCTCATAAAGCTTCTGGGGTATTAGAACATGGGGGAGGACATACAGAGAAAGTAAGAATTCAGGTAAGAGTTCAATAAGATGGGTTCAATGGAGTGGGAGTGAAAACAGTCAATTTACTTTATATAATTTTCTTGGCCAACTAGATATTCTCTTTAATCAACTCCTACTACTCTGAAGTTATATACTTTTTCCCTTCTATAAACAGCTTCAGATCACTAGTCTTGGAATGAGAATCATGACAACAGCTAATTCATAACCAGCACTCTCCTTCCAACAACTCTGGGGGGCGGGTAGGGTTATTACAATCTATTTTCTAAATGAGGACACTGAGGCACAGAGAGGGTGAGGAACTTGCCTAAGGTCACACAGCTAATGAGTGGCAAAGCTGGGACTTAAATTCAGGCTGTGTGGCCCTAGAGCCTAAACATCAACCCCATGTTGCTCATATCCTAAGAAGTCAGCAGGCCTCCCATACTTTTGCAGGATTGACCATCAGATTCCTACCTGTCGAGGAAATATCACCCATTCCTTTGCCATTAAGACTGGGCTGGTGTGAAGGGACACATCCTGTAAGGGTGAGAGCTACCTATGTTCAGGTTCTCTGTGCTATTTAGAATGCAGGGAATCCTGACCCCCCAGACACAGGCTTCAAAGCTAGCTTCGAGCAAGCACTTCAAAGGAAAGTAAAATATGCACAAAAATGTTGGAAGGAGGGTTAGTTGCCCTGAAATGAAAAAAAAAAGAGAGAAGGGAATGGGAATGGCTGGAGAAAAAAAAAGGCACAAGTATAGAAGCTAAATTGAGAGCATGATAGAAGGAATTTAAAACTTAAAAATTCTGTTTAGGACCCAGCAACAGAAATGCAAGAGTGAGGTGTCATTTTGGTCCAACCAAATAAATTTCTGTTTGTGGAAGTAAGTAGAGTTGATTCACCAAATGTTTGTGTGAGGTTGTTTTTTGTTTTTGTTTTTTCAGAGACCTAGAGCGATTTCTTTTTAAAAGGCCATGGTAGTTTTATACCAACCTTAAAATTAAGATTATTCAGTCATGCACCTTATGTAACTATAAAGGAGAAATCCAAGGTTATGTTAAAATAAAACTATTTTTTATATTTTGGGGGATTCTATTAGGAATATTAGGAAATCCTATAAGGAATCTATATCTTAGAGGGAATGTTTATAAATGCCAGTTCTTTTGAGATGTTCATGTAAATGTCAATGAATATGCTCAGCTCTGAAATTCTTCACTTTTCACTAAGATACTTTTCTGGGGTGCCCTCTAGTTTCTGCCCTTATCCCTCCACCAGATTTCCCACTGCTCTCTCTCCTTCCTCACAATCCACCATTTCTCTCATACCTTTTCTTATAATTTATGTTTCCAACTAGAGGCCCAGTGCATGAATTTGTGCACGGGTGGGGTCCGGCTGGCCTGCCCCAATTGGGGCCAATTGGGCCCGGCTGGCTGGAGGGAGGGGATGTGGGAGGTTGGCCACCAGGCTCTGCACCCTATTGGGTGGGGGCGGGGTGATTGGGGGCAGGGCTGGCTGGGGGGAAGGGCTGTGGTGGTTGACAGGCTGGCCCTGCCCCCTGGTCAAACTCCTAGTCGAGGGGACAATTTGCATATTAGCCTTTT
>NW_005367989.1:2587980-2607533 GCF_000412655.1 Myotis brandtii
TTGCAACTGAGAGGCCGGCAAGTGAGGCGGTGAACGTTGGAGTCTGCAGCAAGCAAGCCTCCCTGCTCGCTTCAGTGCCTGGCTGCCGGCTGCCATCTTGGCTGACAGTTAATTTGCATATACTCACTGATTAGCCAATGAAAAGGGTAGCGGTCGTACGCTAATTACCATGTTTCTCTTTTATTAGTGTAGATACTCTCCTGATTATCCAACTAAAACCTCTCAGCTGGCACCAATTCCAACCACCTCTTTTCTTATCCATCATCTCTATGTTACAAATTTAAATCCTATTGAGCCCTCCTTGCATCTTGAACCTCTCTTCTGTTGACTTATTGGCCCTACAGTGTCCTGGCTCTCTGTCCTCATGACGTTTTCTATTATAAACTCCAATTAAATGTAAAAATTACTGGCCTTACCTTTAAGTATGTGTGTATGTATATATATGCACACCCACAAATATATTTCTATGCCTAAAAGAGCTGAATTCTACCTAACTCTTGCACAGGGAAGAAATAGTGGCACTAATATGGACCTAAATGTAAATATGGAAGCATGCTCATTTCTTAAATTAATTAAGCTTTCTTTCTTTCAAGTAGCTTATAAAGCAGATTATATCACTGAGAATATTTAAAAATAATCATTTGTAAATGTGGATAATGTCAATAATACCTACTTGTAGCTACCTTTTCTTGATAAATAGAACATCTGTAAAAGACCAGTAATAATGACAAACCATGTCTAACAACAGCAGCTTTAAAGTCTGTTCTTGCCAAAACGGTTTGGCTCAGTGGATAGAGCATCAGCCTGCGGACTGAAGGGTCCCAGGTATGATTCCTGTCAGGGGCATGTACCTTGGTTGTGGGCACATCCCCAATAGGGGGTGTGCAGGAGGCAGCTGATTGATGTTTCTCTCTCATTGTTTCTAACTCTCTATCCCTCTCCCTTCCTCTCTGTAAAAAAATCAATAAAATATATTTAAAAAAAAATAAAGTCTGTTCTTTAGTTTCTTACACTGTGTCACTCTTGATAGAAGAGAAAATAAAGGTAATATAAAATGATCTGGACTCTGCATATTTATAAATGGAGTAAACTTACAGAGAACAGTGGTTGAACTTTATAATTTGAATACATTCCTCCACAATTATCATGAAGAATAGGTGTTTAATTTATTCTTTAACCCAACTTCTGAAATGTAAGCTTTGCTAGGGTACAATCTCAATTTCAAGCATTATTATTTTTTAAAAAGCCTCATTCGAATATTTTCCTTATTTTAGCTAGTGTGACAAAGACTCTCACAATTATCTTACAGGCCAAATTAAGAAATGTGGGTGGGAAGGAAGTAGAATTCAAATGTATTTGTAAGTTATTTGATTATCATGCCACAGGATATCAATGGTAGACAAGATGGCAGCCTTTGCTGGTGTTACATAGAGATGCCAGGCCCTGTTCTATTCAGGATTCATTAATGATTTGAATGAGTACTTAGAGGGGAGACTCATCAAAATTTGAGATATGTAAAACTGGGAGCTATTTCACTGGGGAAACAAAACAAAACTAAAAAGCCCAACTAACAGAATGGTATTATGGACTAATCCAGAAGATGAAATTTAACAATGACATGGATCAATTTCTACTCAGTGATTCAAAAAGGCAACTATACAACAAGATGGGTGACTATATGACTTGGCAGGATTTTTCATTAAAACAAAAGAGGAGGAACTGAATTGACCACATCTGTATGCGCAAAAGTGCAATACCATTGTACCCTTAAAAATCTGTTAAGAGGGTAGGTCTCAGGTTAAATGTTCTTCTCACATGCACATGCACTCACACACATACATGTACACACATGAGCTATGCCATCTCAAATTAGTTAGAAAGTATAAGTGTTTTTTTTAGTTAGAACTGAAAAATCTGTTTATTATTATTTTCTAGTTTATTGAGTTATACTTGATAATTAAAAATTGCACATATTTAAGGTGTACATCTTTATGATTTGATATATAATTAGATGTTGTGAAACATTCACCACAATCAAGCTAACTTAATCCAGCCATCATTTCATATTTACTTTTTTTCGTGTGTGGTAATAACACTTAAGATATACCCTTTTAGCAAATTTCAAGTATATAATACGTATCGTCAACCTATGTTGTACATTAGATCTCCATAACTTATTTATCTTGGATAACTTAAACTTTGTATCCCTTAACCAACATATCTCCAAATCTCTCTCCCCACCCCCACTAATCACCCTCTACTCTCTCTTTCTATGAATTAAACATTTTTAGATTTCACTTATAAGTGAGAATATGCAGTAGTTGTTTTTCTGTATCTGGCTTATTTCACTTAGCATAATGTCTTCCAGGTTCATCCATGTTGTCATAAATGGCATGATTTTCTTTTTTAAAAAAAAGCTGAATAATATTTAATTTTGTGTGGAAAATATATATCTTTCTTTATACATTCATCTGTCAATGGACATTTAAGCTGTTTCCAGATTTTGGCTATTGTGAATAGTGCTGTGATGAACAAGAATAAATATCCCTATATTATCTGTAGAAATTATAACATTTTGTCTTTCTGATAATAGCCATTCTAGTATATATGACATCTCACTGTGGTTTTGATTTGCATTTCCCTGATGAATAGCAATGTAGAGCACCTTTTCATATACCTGTTAGTCATTTATATGTCTTCCTTTGAGAAATGTCTATTAGGTCATTTGCCCATTTTTAAATAGGATTATTGATTTCTTTGCTACTGAGTTCCTTATATATCTTGGATATGAATTAGAGAGTATAAGTTATCACTAAATTTCCAGGAAGGAGTAGTTATCAGAAGGAAAATGTTCCCTGGATGCTGAAGACTGCATTTAATTCAGAAACAGATGCAATATACACCTTGGCCATCACTGTGAGAACACAGAATAAGAAGCTCAGAAATTAACTTCATAAGGTCATTTCATCTAGTTCTCTGCCCCAATGGGTTAAATGCTTAAGACAGCCCCAAAGCACAGATCTAAGTAATTTTTATCACCAAGACTATTTAAATTTTGATTCAGATAAATTAATGAACTCTTAAATGGAGAGGGGCTAGAGAGTTAAAGGGGAAACTACTGTACACATTTGTGCTGCCAATCTTGAAAATATATAGAATTTTCTGAATTGTCTGTCAAAATCTCAAATTTCAGCTCAAAACTCAGATTTCAGCCTTCAGACAGTTGATACTCTCTTTATGCCTCTCTGCTTACTATATTTTGGTTTTATTTCGATTAGTGTCAGAAATAAGTAACCCCTGGATTAGCAATGCCTGCCAGTTGTTCCAAGTTTACTTACCCTCTGACCCTCTTTTCCAGGTGGACCTTGGGGGCCTTGAATCCCCAGGGAACCCTATGAGGAAAAAAGGACACATGTTAATGGCCTGTTTCATGTACACCTGCCTCACAAAGAATGTTGTGAAAATTAATACCTACTGCACTGTTCAAACAAAACTTTTAAAGTGATTTGAGCTCTTTCAAGATTAGACTATGTAATATATTAATAAAGATGAACTGTCCTACTCTAAATGGTCTATCTTTATAGTTAACTCCAGAAAAGAAAAAAGGTGACTCGCAACCTGGTGAGAGGCCCAATGTTCACTGCCAGTGAAAACTCCCACGTGATCAGAACCATGTTTCACCAAACTAATGTTTGCAGGCAGAAAAATATATACTTAAACACTATAAATATAATTATATTTTCAGTGGAGAGTAGCTCTGTAAGTATCACTAAGAAAACACATGGTTATGAGAATGACTTCAACATATGTCTATTCATAACATTTAATTTTTAGTATCATAGACATTATTTAATACTTTCTCATAATTTTGCCAAGTGGTAGGGAAAATAACCATTTGTTCAGATCATAAAAAAGGCCCAGGAAATGCCTGTTGTTGTTAATCTGAAAGTTAAGTCTCCTGATTCTTACAGATAGTTACTGTTACACAAAAATTCCGATTCATCATGACACTCAAACTGCTGGTTATATAAAATCTTCAGCAGTTATTGCTAAGTTGTTACCGCTCTGAAAGCTCATTCTTAGTATCTCCTGATCTTCCTCCTTCCTTATTCACCTGCAATGGTTGGAGATTTAGGCTCTTTTTCTCTCAGTCCACATTCTCTCGTCAGTGGGCTTTGAATTCTCTAGGCTAATAATTCTTTTTTTTTTTTATTGCTTAAAGTATTACAAAGGGTATTACATATGTGTCCTTTTTTTTCTTCCCCGCCCTTGACAATCCTCTGGCCCCCCCTACCCCCCAGTGTCTTATGTCCATTGGTTATGCTTATATGCATGCATACAAGTCCTCCGGTTGATCTTTTGCCCCCCTCCCTCCTGCCCCCCAACCCTCCCTGGTCTTCCCGCTGCAGTTTGACAATCAGTTTGAGGCAGCTCTGCCTCTGTATCTATTATTGCTCAAAAGTTTATAATGGTCTTTATTATCCATGAATGAGTGAGATCATGTGGTATTTTTCCTTCATTGACTGGCTTATTTCACTTAGCATAATTCTCTCCAGTTCCATCCATGCCGTTAATTCTAAGATTTATAACCCAAGTTTATTTTCTGAGCTGAAGATCCACATATCCAACTGTCTGCTTGACCATACCCATGGTCTCCTCTAGCTTGTAGGCATTCAAAATGTAGCATGTAAAACAGCGGACTTAGGACCCTCTCTCAAAAGTGAGATCTTCCAGCATTCCTCAACTCAATAAATCCACACAACATCCTCTTGTGCTCATTACAAAATCTAGAATGCATCCTCCATACATTCCTGTCTCAAATTTCTTTTTTACATCCAGTGACCAAGTCCTTTTAATGCATTTCCAAAGTATATTTGGATCCATCTATATCTATTCTTAATGCTCCCATTATCAATTCTTGCTTGCTCATCTGTAAGAGCTCCCTCGTTGACACTAGACACAGACTCACCATTCTCTACATCACAGCTAAATTGACCTTGAGAAAACCCAGCCTGACCTTACCTGACTTTCCACATGAAGAGACGGTTACCTGTTTCACAGTCTCACAGTGTCTTATTCTTGTCCTTTAAAGTACTGGCCACAAGTTCATTTAAATGATTGTTCATGCAATGATCTGTTTCTCTCACAAGACTCTAAGGACCATAGCAAAATCTGTGTCTTATTCATCATGGGATGTGCCTATTAATGTCTGACTAAAAAATAAAATTCATATAAGGAAATCAATTAACTGCTTTTGGGTAAAGGCAGTAATTTTGAAATGATTTTGCAAATATTTATGATTAATTGATCATCTATTAAATGACTTAAATGGCTTGAATAAATGAGACATCTAGTACTATATATTGAAACAAACCTGGAATCACCTTCATTTTAAAATAAACATTCTATTGTTACCCAATTTAAAAGTAATTAGGATTCATTTTTATAATATGACCTTTTTATTTAAAAGTCATGGCTACTGTTAAACTAAAACATCAGATGTGCTTGTGATGACCTATTATTATTTATCATGTATATATTCAATTTTTCCTTTTTTCATAAAAACTAAATTTTCATAATGTTGTAAAGCATAATTTTACTATCTAGTTTTATTTTGAATAGAAAAAGGTTATAAGCAGGTTATTTTATTTTTTTCATTTAGTTAGGTTTCATTTGACTAAAGTTGTCAGAATTTAGTATGAATTGTTGAAACTAATTTTCTAAAAACATTAGTACAAAAAATTCTGCACATATCACCAACCCACAGTATTCCCTATAAATCTTTCAGACTCTTCCATAAAACACTAATATAGTGTAGGTATTTATAATTTTCAATTCTCTTATTTACTTTGGAAAAAGTTACTATTACAGGGATATATGGAGCCTATGTTTTATTGATTTAGGCAGGAATAAAATCCTGGGAATGAAAAAAAGTTCTTTTTGTTGCTATGAAAGTGTTATGTAACCAAGGAAAGTTGGCTTATTAGGCTAACATAAGGTTGGTAAATTTCTAATGTGTATAAGAAAACAAATGCTGAAAACCAAATATAATAAGTATTAATTACAATATAATTACAGGGAGTTGTGTCATTATTTACAAGAAGGACATAATCTTGGCTCTAGATTAAATGCTTCCCTCTTACCCTTAGGAAACTATTATAATTTCATGAATAGTCAAACTTATATATAACATTTTTGACATCCATCCAAATGCTGGCAGCCCTTTCAGTGTTTTTAAACACGAGCCACTAAAAAATACACACACCAAACATTCATCAGTGGAGTACAATTAGTTCTGAGCCACATATAATAAAAGTTCCCTTCCTTTACTTTCTGAAGAAGTTACATAGCAAAAGCTTACATAATGTAAAAATATTAAAATTGATTTAAAATGTATTCAGGAGAGTAAAAATGATATATGAGAACGTTTTGTGAGCAATGTCCAAACAGTAAGATAAAGTTCACTCACATTTATAACCCGCCTCTATGCCTCTTGGATCTTCGTGATTCTGAATCCTCCCTTCACCCTTAACCTCTGCTAACTCTAGGACCTATTGGAAATCATTTTTAATCTCCAATGGATTATTCACTATTTGAATTATTCATGATCAATTTTAATCCTAGCCACATTGCATTAATGTTCAGAATATTTTTGAGCTACCCTTTATCAAATATTAATTGAAATTTACAAAGAAAAATTATATGATATTGTCATTAGTAAAGCACAGGCCAACCAACTGCAGAAAAATCATATTTTTTACCATGCATTAAAATTTGGTGATGATTTATTATTTAAATTATCCAGCTCACTACTCCTCTCATTTAGTAAAGTCTAAAAATGGACTTACTTACCACATACTATGACAATTATAGATACATTGAAGCTCCAGCTTACTAAATTAAACTTGGGTACAGCTCAGCATTTGTCTCAGAACTCTCCCACAGTTCATTCTTACTATGGTCTTGTAAATGCCATTATGCATGTATTTTACTTATTATTTTAATTAACTAAGAGTTCTAGAGGATTACTTATATATTTGTTAATTAAATTGGGGTGATTTTGGTTAATAAAATTATATAGGTTTCAGCCCTGGCCAGTGTGTCTCAGTGGTTACAGTGTCAGCCCGAGCACCGAAGGGTCTTGGGTTCAATTCCTGGTCAAGGGCATGTACCTGGGTTGCAGGTTCGATTCCTGCCCCAGTCAAGGCATGTGTGGGAGGTAACCAATCCAATCCATGTGTTTCTCTCACATGGATGTTTCTCTCTCTCCCCCTTCCTCCCTTCCACTCTCTAAAAATTAATGGGGAAAAAAATCCTTGAGTGAGGATTAACAAAATACAACAACAAATTATATAGGTTTCAGGTATAAAATTATACAATACATCATCTGTATACTGTATTGTGTGTTTACCTCCCCAAGTCCAGTCTCCTTCCATGACCATTTATCCCCTCTTTACCCTCTGCTACCTCCCCCACCCTCCTTCCTAGAGGACAGAGGATTATTTTTTTCTATCTTCTACCACACACAGAAGAGACTCAATAAATACCTAGTAAATTGAAAGAAAACACAGAGATAGAAGTGGTGGTGGTAGGGAATAGGTTTCTGCTGCCCATATAATCATATTCATCTTCAAAACTTGGACTTGGACTTTAATACCACATTGGAGAGCCTTCAGTCTCCTCTTCATTCCTCATATAAAGTGATCATTTCATTCTCTGATGCCTCACAGTTAGTTTATTTAAGAATTATCATTTACCACCTATGACATCGCCTCTGTTACGGAACTTATTTAAATTTCTGACCACTACTTGAGATTTAACAGATTTATACCATTTCTCTAGTTAGAGAATCATATATCTTAAGTAACTTTGTGCACATGGCATATCTGCATAATACGTACATTATTTTCTTTGATTTAATTGGTGAAGAATAATGCCTATCCATTTCTTTCTACTTTTTCCATCCAGTTAGTCTGCTATAAAAATAACTGTAAGTTGGTTTATTCCCAAATTCCACAAACGTAAAGATTTATTGCTTTTTGGAAAGAGAAACTTGAGAATGTATTTAGGATGGTCACGATGTAAACATCTGCATGTGTCTATCAGGCTTTTTTTTTTTAAGTGAAATTCTGGACAATAAAAATGTTGACCAATAACAGAATTCATGAGGTTGCTACCTCTTTGGGTTAGGATAAAAATATGCACAAGCAGTCCAATCCAGCTAAGCCATTCTAAGTTCCACTGGATACCTATTACAGAGAGTTCCATTTCACACAGCCCTCTCTGGACAATCGGCTGATTATTTAAGACAGACTAGAGCTTATCATCAGGGAAGCTCCTGTAAATATTTAACTGGGAAATTACTTAGAATTAACTGGTTCAGAACATAATTTTGAAGTGTTTAACAAATACAGCAGATGTTTAGTAGAGTTAATAGGGTAGATTAATTGCATGTGAACACATCTTCATTTGTGAAAAGAGGCAAGCTATATTCATAACTTCTCAATCAAAGAAAGGAGCTCAAGTGAACAAGGAGAGTTTCATTTTAATGTATTATTTGCACTCCCTTGCCAGGAATGTTGAGGAACATATGATACCTAAAACTGACTTCAACAAAAATGTTATGCAAGTAAGTGTATTTTAACTGTTATGATTATTGCTTTAGAATATGCTTCATAAACTTGAAACATAAGATTAAGCAAAAACTGAATACATTCTTAACATGCCACTAAGGCATTTTCTATGTTTCAAATAGAGTGTATAAAATTAAAGTTGAAAACAGACTTTATCTGTTTTTATAGAAAGTTTCATGCTTTAATATGAGAACAATGGGAAAAAATTTTATAAGTTGGAAACATCAGAACAGACTACAAAAAACAAATAAATAAAAATATAAAAGGCATACAGTCCAGTCATGGGAAGAGATTTTCATATTAGTTCCGAGAAGTGGCATTTAAGACTTTATGCTTATAAATTAAAGGAGCAACCAGTTTTATGTTATTTCACAGAAGTATAATGACACAAGAAAGAATTTCCCTCAGGGTGTGTAAGTATTCAGAAAGAGAAATTCTATGTTATATTTCAAAAGCCTATCATTTTATCATAAGCAGTTGTCAGTGCATGCTAGGAAATAGATGTCTTTGAATAAAGAACAATAGAATCTCTTCCATATACTGAAAGAAGCCCTTCAAGCCTATCTAGTAACACTGACAAGAGAAAAATAAGAACTGTCACTAGAAAGAATACTCTATGAAATATCTGTGTGGACAGAAATGCTTCAATCATTATCATTTACAGTAAATAGGTTTCATAACTAGATGGACAAATTTACCCTACCTTTGACAATTTAAAAAATAGAGGTCATTTGTAGTGCTTTCAAAACTTAATTTCATTCTAAAGTCCTGGCAGCATTTTAAACATGAGACATAAATGAATTATGGTCCCATGTGGAAGCAGGGATAGATTTTAACAATAATCTTTCTCTATGCTTTTTGAACTCAGAAATCACATTTCTTTTTGTTATATAGATTCTGAAATAGCAAGTCCTCAGTCACTACCGATTCAGTCAATTAAACTAAATGTATTATAAATTAAGTAATAGAATATATAGTCTGTAAATTTAGATTTTGTACTTTCCTCTAACAATGATTTTTGCCCTTATTTGAGACATTCCACTTCATAAATTGTACATATTCTTGGTTCCTTTCCACTTTGCATATTATCTAGCATAATGGATTGCATTTAGTAGGTGTTAAATGGATGAATGACTGCTAAGATTCTGATTCTTTACACTTTTCTTGGTACTTCTGCTGTAGTGAGAACATTAATTGTCATAACTACAGAAATTCTGATTTAGAAACTTACATTATTCATCAAAGTAATTCAAGTATAATTCTTATACTTCTATATGGATAAGTTTGTCCTTCATTAGAGGAAGAAATACAACCTGAATTCTTTGATTTATCTCACAGTGATGAGCATTAACTACTTAGTTTTTGAAAAACAACATGAACTAAAAAGATTAAAGCGTCCAACCAAACCATTTATTAATAAGAAATAGAACCAATCAAGTTACTTAAAATGTTATCATTTAAAATAATGTAGTTTCACATTTGGTAATTATTCTTGATTTACTTTCATTTATTTGTCATAAGTAATTTCACATTTTGGTCATTTCATATTTATAATTATTCTTGACTATGAAAAACTGTGTAGATTTGCTTTATTTTGACGCCAACCTAATACATGAAGTCATTTGATTTCTGTGAACTCAAAGATCTGTTGACAAGTAAAAAAAATTGAAAGGCTATGGTCTGTCAAGTCTATTTGTATCATGTCTTAATGATTTATGAGGGAGAATATATATGATTGATTCAGTTTTAATGATTAGTCTGATCAAATAACAGTCTGTATTTCTGGACTGGATTTTCCACAGGTGAGTGGCCACATGGAAACATGGTTCCATTGCACAAAGAGGGAATAATCTACACACAGGCTGTTTTAAAATGTATTCTGATGTTTTCAGAGGAATGGACAGCATGATAGAAATGTAAGTCCAACTTTAATATCCTCAATAACTTTTGTGTTTGGGTTATGCAACACAAGTGACCAGAATGAAGAAAACATAATCTAGTAATTTCAGGGTTAAAACATAACTCATTACAGAGATGTTCACACATCACATGAAAGACTCAGGTATTAAATGCAGATAACTGTAATGATGATTTATACAATATCAGGCTAAGTTACAATTGAGTTAGCTGGTGAAAACCAAACTTTTAAGAGGGGAAAATGCTGCATACCATAATAAAAAAAGTTCAATATTAAAAACATACATTTAAGTACTTTTTCCTATGAAGTAAGACTTAACTATACAGTGCATTTTGGTAATTTATGTACTAACTAATCAGTAAAGTAGTTGCATTACCTATTTATCAGCTTTTTATAGATACATTTTTATATTGATAAAAAAGACTAACCCTTGAAAATGTTAGAATTGTCAGACTTAGTTAAATACATCCGAGGGATAACTTCTTTTTCCTTTTAAAAATCTTTACCTAAGGACATGCTTATTGATTTTAGAGAGAGAGAGAAAAGGACAGAGAATTTGATCTGTTGTCTTCTCATATTGGGGATCAAATCCGTAACCTCGGTATGTGCCCTGACCAGAATCAAACCCCACAACCTTTCAGTGTACAGGACGATGCTCTAACCAACTGAGCCACAGTGGCCAGGTCTCAGTAATGTACTGATTATTGTAGGTCAATGGACAAATCAGTTCTATATACATATTTCTTTAAACACAACCATTTAGAAATGGAGGAAAACATTTACCCTTCATAATCTCATCTACTTAATGACTGAATAACTCAAGGCTGTGTCAGAGTAACTTCAATTCAGTGCCAGTGGCATTAATAAGATTAGTTGTGATGTGTCATATTGACCCTTCAGGATGTTGTTCCTATGTCACTCTTCAATCTGCTGGTTTGGCAACACTATGTGTTTTCCAAGTAAGCAGAACTGATTTATCAAAGCCAGAAACAAACCACTTCATTTTCAAGCTACCGATCAAACACTAGACTAGAAAGTTAGCATGAAAGTAAATTACAATTAATGTTTTCATAATATTTCAATAAAATGGAGGAATCAGAAAGATATTTTCAAGCTCCTGAAAAAGAATAGTGTATCAAGGGAACAAATCAAGATAATTTGAGAGTCATTGTACTAATATACAGCTATAACAAACATACAAACAGTAGTGAGTAAAAAGACAATACGAACAACACATAAAAAGACTTTCATACTTGCACAGAACCAAAAGGTAGAAGCCCACTGTCATTTTAACAAATCATATGAAAACCTCCACACACTCACAATAGCAGGATTTGTTTTTAAAGATATACAATGCATATGAGAATTGTTGAGGAAGAAGTTAGAGAATTGGCATTGAGTACCTGCTATTGTCAGAAATCCCACTAGTCATTTTACATAAGTGATTTTATTTAATTCTAACAACCCTAAGAAATAGAATTTTCCCTTTCATTGATGAGAAAAACTTCCTAAAATAACACTGCAAATAAGAGGGGGACCTGAACTGAAACTCAAGCATGTCTAACCCAAAACTCTATCCCACTTTCAATGTATTCTACTTCCACTTCCAAAGAAATATTTGGAGCATAACATTTATGTGGAATATGCATCATCATAGTGCCTGAATGGAGTTTCAGGTCAATCTCACCAGATTTAAAACACAGCATCATCCTTTATGTTTTTATACATAAAGGTATTAAACTTTGCAGAATATATTAGGAAACTAAGAAATGGTTGTAAAACAGAGTGGCATTCTATTAAAAAATGGAATGAAAAATCAACAGCCTGATTGAAAGTAAAAATAGCAAAGCCCCAGAAAGTCATCTGAGGATTAGAATAGGTGGGGAGCTGAATGGGGCAGTAGTAAGGTTAGCAGTGTTGTGGTAAACAACCATTTGCTAGGATTTGTTTTTAAAAGGTATACAATGCATAAGAGAATTGTTGGTGACAATTCTCCATCGATTAGTTTGCATTTCCACTTGTCTTGTGAGTCACTAACTGCTCTATGTTCTGAACTATCTTTTCACCCTTCAGGTAGCTGTCTATCCAAAAGGGGACCTAGAAAGTTCCAACTTAATTCTGGCTCTGCCACCTAGATGCTCTTGTTGACTTGACTGACATGGTTCTAGACTAAAAAGATAATGGCCTCTTGGTTTAGCACATTGCTCACTCAGCACCCATTTGGCTAACGTGGGGGACAGAATAGGTCTCTGTAAGTTTTACTAAAATGTCCATGCCCTTGTTGATGAATTTAGATTGCTGCCTCACATCTAGGGGAAAGATCAATTCAGAAACTTGAGAAAATAATATGGCTTTCTAAGGTGAATTTGGGTAATTAATAGGATTTGTTCAGCTGGTTGGGTCTGGGATTCTATAGGTTGGCCTCATCTACTTGCTTGGGGTCATTAATGGTAGCCCTCATTAAATTCCATATGAGACAAACTGAACAGTTTTGGTCCCAGCCTCTGTTTGTAGGGATAATCAGAATGGTTGATAGAGTAGCATACTCACAGGAAAATTTGTCAGAAGTCAAGACAGTAACATAGAAAAGAGGGAGGAATATTGTTGGGAGACAATGGATCTTTCCAGGGTCTTTCATGTTCCTTCATGTCTTATGAGGGAGGTACTAAATGCCGTTTTGTTCTGAACTCTCTTTTTAAGGCTGTTTATATAGAAAAACAAAGGGCAGGTTTGCGTACTGTTCAGAATAATAAAGAGAATGTCTCCCTCTGGGGCAAAGAGAAGGTTCTCTTGTAAACCATTATGAAAGACTTGGGTTTCCTGAGCATGGAGTTCTTCATTTGTGACACAAACATACTGCGTGTCAGTACCTATGGATTACTCCTGCGGCCTGGCAGCAAGGCAACCAATGCAAACAGGAAGCTCATGCTCCCGCTGCCATGAGTGATCCTCTTTTCTCTCTGGCTCAGTCCATGAAACTGTGGCAGGCTAAACCGCAAGTAGGATAAAATTTCATACCTTTCACAGTTCTTGACACTGGTAAGTCAAACCTTGCTCTATAATAGGAATATATCTGATTTAATTAAACTATTCTTTATATTTAACCTCTAACCTCTTAAAATAATGTGATGAAATAGAATTTAAAGAAAAATTATTATTAAGTACAAATTGGCAGTTACAAAGTAGTCACAGGGATGTAAAGTACAGCATAGGGGATATAGTCAATAATATTGTGATAACTATGAATGGTGCCAGGTGGGTACTGAAAATATCAGGATGGCCACTTTGTAAAGTATATGATTGTCTAACCACTATGCTGTACACCTGAAACTAATACAAAATAATATTAAAAGTAAACTGTAATGGGAAAATTAAAAGAAGTATTATTAAAGGGTATCTACTAGATCATAGATAAATTAAATTTCTTTAGGGAATGTAAAAAAGGGAAGAATAGAATTTTAGAGTTGGAAATGACTTTTGAAACCATCTGTTTCAACCCCTAAATATTAATAGGTGACATGACCAAGGTGAATAAATAAACAAAAATAGTTGCATATCTCAGGGCAGATTTTGGGTTTCTCAGAGCCATTAAATCTTTATTTCTCAAAAGATGACTTTAATAATGGATTAAAACATAAAAAGCTTCTGGTTATGTCTGCAGTATACTGAACATAAAGTAGGATTCTTCAAGTAAGGAGATAATTCCAGTTGCCCACAAACATCATGACTCTCAAAATGATAAAAAAAAAAAAATCAGGGGTAGTAAGTGACATCAAGATTGCCATTGCTGAAAACTTTTAATATAGGAGAAGGTGACTATCTGCCCTAAAACCTGCTCTTTGTTATGATGTGTAAGTCAGAACTCTTATATTATCCTCTAGATATTTTCACTGCAGGATTTAGTGATATTTTACTTTAATAATATGTTCGTCAGTGAAAAATATCTGTTTCCCCTACCTATGAAGAAGACATTTATTGAGTAGCTACACTGCACCAACTACTTTTAATCTCTGGTGGTACAGCTATACATAAGATAGACAAGGTTGCTGTCCTCCTGGAGGTTATACGAGAGGTAAATGACAAAACTTAAATTTAGTTTACATTTAATAGTTTATTTCAAATGAAAGAATTCTACCCATAAAGAGACCACAATTATATAAAAATTCTCTTTGAACATTTCTCAGAAATTACTTCATGAAAACCTCTAGGTTTATTTCTATCGATATATCTACCACTGAATATTAAGCATCCTATATAATAAAGAGGGAATATGCAAATTGACCATCACTCCACCACAAAGATGGCGGTGCTCACAGCAGAGGCTGAGTTCCTGTAACGAGCCTTAAAAAGCAATCAGCAGGAACCTGAGGCTGCGCCCCCCTCTTCTGCCCCCATGGGGCTTGACAGGGGACCTCAGGCCATGCTCCCTACCCTGGCGCCAGGCTGGGGGACTTCAGGCTGTGCCCCCCACCCGGCAGGGTTTGACGGGGGACTTCAGGCCATGCCCTCCACCCGGTGAGGCTTGACGGGGGACCTCAGGCCATGCCCCCTGCCTGGTAGGGCTTGACAGGGGACCTCAGGCTGCACCCCCCGCCCCGGCACCAGGCTGGGGGACCTCAGGCCATGCCTCCCACCCAGCAGTGCTTGTGGGGGACCTCAGGCTGTACCTTCCCACCTGGTGGGGCTTGACAAGGGACCTTAGGCCGCACTTCCCGCCCTGACACTAGGCCAGGGGACCTGAGGTTGAAACCATGCCCGGCGGGGCTTGACGAGAGTGGGGCCGGCCGGGTCTGGATCTAGCCGAACGGGGGTTGGGTCGGCCAGGTCTCGGTCTCACGCAATTTCAAGGTGCACGTGGGTGGGCGGGGACTTGACTCCGGGTCCCATGCTGCGCCCCAGACTCTGACAGGAGGAAGATTTTCATATACATTTTACTAATTTTCTTTCATCTCTGACACTTCTATTATAGAGAAAGGGAAAATAGCAATATTAAAATATTTCCTCTAATTAATCCCCTTTTAATGTGCACAAATTTTATGCACCAGGCCACTAGTAATAACATAAGAATACTAGTTCAAAGTTAAAAAGGGGCCAGTCCAATGATACATCTGATAAAGGGTTATTACCCAAAATATATAAGGAACTCACACAACTTAACAGAAGGAAGAAAAACAATCCAATTAAAAAATGGGCAAAGGACCTAAATAGACATTTTTCCAAAGCAAACATACAGATGGCCAAGAGACATATGAAAAAAATGCTCAAAGTCAATGATCATCCAAGAGATGCAAATTAAAATGACAGTGAGGTATCACCTCACCTGTCAGAATGGCTACCATCAACAAAATTAACAAATGACAAGTGCTGGCGAGGATGTGGAGAAAAGGGAACCCTAGTACACTGCTAGTGGGAATGCAGACTGGTGCAGCCATTATGGAAAGCAGCATGGAGTTTCTTCAAAAAATTAAATATGGAACTGCCATTTGACCCAGTGATCCCACTTCTAGAACATATCCTAAGAAACTCGAAACACCAATCAAAAAGAATGTATGCACCCCTATGTTCATACCAGCACAATTTACAATAGCTAATATCTGGAAATAGTACAAATGCCCATCAGTAGATGAGTGGATAAAAAGCTGTGGTACATTTACACCATGGAATACTATGCAGCATTAAAAAAGAAGGCTTGCCTAACCGGTTTGGCTCAGCGGGTAGAGCGTCGGCCTGCAGACTCAAGGGTCCCGGGTTCGATTCCGGTCAAGGGCATGTACCTTAGTTGCGGGCACATCCCCAGTAGGGGGCGTGCAAGAGGCAGCTGATCGATGTTTCTAACTCTCTATCCCTCTCCCCTCTTCTCTGTAAAAAATCAATAAAATATATTTGGAAAAAAAAAAAAAAGAAGGCTTTCTTACTCTTTGAGACAGCATGGAGGGACCTGGAGAGTATCATGCTAGGTGAAATAAGTCAGTAGGAGATAGACAAGTATCACATGATCTCACTCATATGTGGAATCTAATGAACAAAATAAACTGAGGAACAGAATGGATCCAGAGACATGGAAGCATGAAATACAGTGTGGAAACTCGGAAGAAAGGTGGGAGAGGGTGGGTGGGTGGGAGGTAATCAACCAAGGCCCTTGTTTGCATTTGTGCACGGCCCATGGACATAGACAAATGGCGGTGAGGGCCTGGGGCAGGGGACGGGGCGGACTGAAGGGGGTAAATGGGGGAAAAAGGAGACATATGTAATACTTTCAACAATAAAGAATTATTTCTAAAAAATAAAAAGGGGCCAGTCATTGTTCAAAAAATCATACATATGCTAATTAATTTAATCATCACCACAACACTATGCAATAGGAAATATTATGCTCCCATTTTATAGACAATGAAACCAGAGCACAGAAAGGCCAAGTAACATACGGTTCAAATTACCCAAGCAGTCTGAATCCAGGGTCTGCGTAACTCCAAAACTACATTTTATGCATTTTTGGTTTGTTAAAACCAGTTGAATAGTTAATTGGAATAAATATAATTCTAATCCTTTTAGAGAGCAATCATTTTTAAATTCCATTTTATAGATCAAAATATTTTAAATTCTTAAATAAAGTGGAATTGAGTTAAAGTAATTTCTGTGTAGATTTATGACTTAAGTACACATTTTTATGCATATAATTTTTTAAAAAGTTTTATCTATTTTATAATTTTCTAATGGCATTTGAGATACATTTTAATGTTTTTTCTAGATTGCTAAATATCATAACATGACATAAAATATTTCTTTCATAAAAGTACCAAAATGCCAAAGTAGAGCACTTTTAGGATAGAAAATTTGACTGTTAAGTTTTAAAATACATAATTTAGAATTATGATGAAAACAATTTAAAATGTCTTTTGAAACAGAAGCAAACTATAAACAGAAGGGCAGAAGGAGCTATTCTCAAATCATGCATCTGATGGAAGATATATAAATCACCTCCCTGGCAAATGAACTGATGGTAGGTTTTCTACAATATAAATCTTCTCTCAGGCTAAACATAAATCTTTCTAGGGCCTTAAGCATCAACTCCACTATATTTCTTACAGAGTCAATAAAAATAGCTTTATAGTATAGAAATGCTTTCTATTTTAATCAACAAATTCATTTATATGTCTTTTGCCCACAAAATTTAGAAAAAGGTTGGATTTTTGAAATAATTTCAACTGCCTTCCTTTTTACTGGCCCACTCGTACCTTAAACATCATTGAGCTGGATCACCAGTTTCAGAAAGTTAATAAATTAAATGTGAATTCTGAAACATTTTAAGGCTAATAGTATTAATTCAAATTCAGGTAATTCATAAAAAGAGCATATAAATAACCCATATTTTAATATGTAAGAAATTTAAAACAATGCTAAATTGAACTGCCTGTTAATTACTATGCTATAGAACATATGTTTATTCTAGTCAGAACAGAAAGAGAAATTATGCTTCATGGGCATTTAACAAGAATACAATATTTCATTCACTTAAAAAGAGAAGGCCTGGGGTGGGACAGGGGCCGGGAGGAGGGGAGTAAAGGGGGGAGAAATAGTGGGACACCTGTAATACTATCAACAATAAAATAAAATTTAAAAAAGAGATGGTTATAGTTCCTTAGAAATTTTAGTAAAAAGTAATTATTTAGTAGTTGAGTCTGTGATTTAAATGTATTTAAAATGAATAACCAAATTATAGCATAAAAATTCTAGTAAAAATTATTTTTTCAGAAATAACTAAATGTTTTTGTGTAGTACAAGCATAACTACAGTTGTACAAATACTTGTAGGATATTTATGTATTAATTTCAAATGATCAGTTTAAAAATGAGCAATTTTATTACCAACTGGTTGCTTTTTCTTAAACCCAATAGGTTCCAAGAAGGCAAAGACAGCCAGTGCTGTTTGTGTGCCGAGTACCTAGTGCAGTGTCTGACACAGTTAGAATTTGAGTAACTGGGCAGGTTAAAAGGAGGGAGGAAGGGATGGAAGGGACCATTTTATCTACTGATCATTTCTGTACCTTGTTTATGCTAATTTATAAAAAAAACCCACTACATTGCCAGATTTCCCTTATATGAATACTGTATTGTCTCTTGTGCATTAGGGCCATCTATTAATTTGTATGTCATCTGATTTATAAATAAGCAGCTGAGATCTCCTCTCAGTTGTTTATGGTATTTAGGTAGCTTTCATAGGGTGAAATCTGTCCTCCATCTCTGTGCCTAATTTTCCCTTCAACTGGATTTATCTGGGCCCTAAGGAACTGGCATTTAAAGTCTCATTTAGTAAGCATGTCTAAGACACTTCTGCTGTTGACTCTCTAAACCTTTGGCTTCTGTGTAAACATTTGGTGCCATCTGGATGAGTCTTTAATAACTTCCCAGAGACAGGGCCAGAGCAACACAGTCATTTTCCTTGGGAACTAAAATTAGTGGGTAAATTATGTGAGGTAGCATTGTCCCACTTTTCTCCACCTGTCTCTTCTGACATGACAGGCAAAGGCCAAAGGAGAAGAGAGGGAAAGAAGCATTAACCAGTTGCCTCATTTTAGTAAGGCCTTGCTTCTGAACCTTCAGGTAAGGAATTTAGCAAAACCTGACTATAAAAACAGCAGTATATTTTATTTGAGGAGAAGCTGGGAACAGTGAGTAAATAGTAAGGACATAAAACTTATACACAAGTTTAGGAAGTTATAGGGAAAGACACACTACATTTACACAAAATTCAGATTTTTAACAACAAATGACAAAGAACCAAAGGACCTGTACTTATTATAGCTGCATATTGAAATGTAAGGATTTATAGTTATATTTAAACTAGAGGCCCGGTGCACAAAAATTTGATACACAAAATTTAACAACAAATGACAAAGAACCAAAGGATCTGTACTTATTATAGCTGCATATTGAAATGTAAGGATTTAAGGATTTATAGAAACTAGAGGCCCGGGGGGACAAAAATTTTGGCCCCCCGGGGGG
>NW_005367989.1:2609501-2613902 GCF_000412655.1 Myotis brandtii
GCATGGCTGCCGGCTGCCATCTTGGCTGACAGTTAATTTGCATAAGGATATGCTGATTAGCCAATGGGAAGGGTAGCGGTCGTACGCTAATTACCATGTTCCTCTTTTATTAGTGTAGATGTCAAGAAAAGGTTAATGTAAAACGCCAAAATTCAAAAATACAAATAAACCATAAAATCTTTACCTTTAATAGAGTATTTTTATGTGAAAATTTTCATGACTTCAGAATAATTTATCAGAATGTATCTTTAACATAAATTTTCATTATAATCTTTGATACATTGTTTTTGAAACAAATTTGGATGTTATTATATGTTTTCCTTATTCAGTGTTGGTATTAGTTCACATAAATATAGGGTACTGGGCTGCCAGTTGTATAAAAGTGTAGCACATAAAATTATGTACAGTACATAATACTTGATAATGATAAATAACTATGTTATTGGTTTATGTGTGTATATATATGTAAACATATACATATATATACACACACACACACATATATATATGTGTATATATATACTAGAGGCCTGGTGCATGACATTTGTGCACTGGCGGGGGGGGAGGGCCCTCAGCCCAGCCTGCAGCCTCTCGCAGTCCAGGACCCTTCGGGGGATGTTCACCTGTTGGCTTAGGCCCACTTGCACCGGCTGGTGGCCTGGGCCTCTGTCTTTGGGGCAATCGATAGTGGAGCCTCCCGATCGATCACCCTGCAGAGGGTGGCCTGGGCCTCCTTCTTTGGGGTGATCGCGGAGCCCCCTGATTGATTGCCATGTTGGCCGGTTACCTTCGCCTCCCTCTGCAGGGTGATCATGGGGCGATAGCGGGATCCCCCGACCAATCGCATCACACCCGCCTTGGCTGGCCTGGTGCCAGTGCAGGTCATAGCATGGGCATCCGGACGGTCGTTCTGCTGTTTGGCCGTTTGATTGATTTGCATATTATGCTTTTATTACTATAGATAATATATATATATGCATATATATTTTTTTACTGTTGACAGTATTACAGATGTCCCCTGTTTTCCCCACCTTTGCCCCTCTCCACCCAGCTCCCGCCCCACCCCAGGCCTTCATGACATTATTTTTCTGTGTCCATATATTTTTAATGGTTATTTTAGAGCAGGGATGGGGAATGTCCAGCCTGTGGGCTGTATAAAGCTCATGAAATCATTTGGTCTGGCCCTGCCAAGGCAACCACAGGCAGGACTCAAAATTCAATAAATCTAGGAGTTTTTTTCATAGCAACATAAATTTATATTAAGTGAATTATATTAAGCAATGATGTTATAAATATCCAACTGGCCCTTGGCCAAATAAAGGTTCCCCACCCCTGTTTTAGAGTATAGTCTCTTTCCCTATAAAAAGAAAAGTTTGCTGTATAACAGTAGGCCTTGTTACCCAGGCAGCAGTCTCATACGTCTCATACTTACTTTGTCTCTTACTCGCATCATTTTCTCTTGTACTTGATTTAATCTTATGTTGTTTGGTACAGTATCATGACATACAGCTTATAGCCTAGGAGCAATACACCATATCATATAGCACAGGTGTACTGCAGGCTATCCCACCTAGGTTTATGTAAGTGCACTCTAATATCTGCTTTGTAAATTATAAATGCCAACAGAAGAGACATTTTAAACTCATCAGTAAATCACTTTCCCCCCAGTTTTACTGGGATAAAATTGACATATAATATTGTGTAAGAGTCAGGTATACAATCTGATTTTATACACGTATATACTAGTATATAGTGAGATGATTATCATAATTGGGTTAGTTAACAACTCCATCACCTCACATAAATACCTTTGTGTGTGTGTGTGTGTGTGTGTGTGTGTGTGTGTGTGTGTGTGTGTTATGTGTTGATATCATTTAAGAGTTAGTCTGTTAGCAACTTTCAAATATCTAATACAGTATTGTTAACTATAGTTATCATGTATACATTTGGTCCCCAGAACTTACTCATAACTAGAAGTTTTTATCCTTGACCAATATTTTCCATTTCCCGTACTCTCCACCTTGACAACCCTCATTCTACTATCTGTTCCTATAAATTTGTTTCTGCATACAGGTGAGAACATTTAGTATTTGTATTTCTGATATATTTCACTTAGCATAAGACCCTCAAGGTCCATCCATGCTGTTGCAAATGGGAGGATTTTCTTCTTTTTATGGCTGAGTAATTGTATATATGTGACATATTCTTTACTCATTCATCTATCAATAGACACTTAGGTTGGTTCAATGTCCTGGCTATTGTGAATAATGCTGAAGTGAACATGGAAATACAGATTGTCTCTTTGAGATAGGACTACATTTCTTTTAGATATGTACTCAGAAGTGAGATTTGCTAGATGATATGGTAGTTCTATTTTTAATATTTTGAGTAATCTCCACACTGTTTTCCACAGTGGCTGCACCAATTTACAATCCCACCAACAATACACAAGGGTTTCCTTTTTCTCCACATCCTCACCAACACATTTTTTCTTGTCTTTTTATAATAGCCATGCTAAGAGATGTGAGATGATTTCTTATTGTGGTTTTAATTTACATTTCCCTGATAAGTAGTGATGTTGAGCATCATTTTATGTACCTGTTGGCAGTTTGTATGTCTTCTTTGCAAAAAAAAAAAAGTCTATGCAATTATCTGTGTGTGTGTGTGTGTGTGTTTGCTATTGGGTTATATGAGTTCCTTATATATTTTGGATATTAACCCCTTATCAGATATATGGTTTGCAAATATTTCCTTCCATTTCATAAGTTGCCTTTCCTTATTTCTTCTACACTTGGCTTCTCTTACTCCTTTATCCATCTCCTCCATTGAGAACCAATTTTATACAACCAGTTCTCAGGAAAGTATAACTAAGAAACAAAGTAACATTTCATTAAAATAGATGGATAGTTTTATATATTGGATTTCTGAAATGAAATGGTTCTACATGATTTTTAAAATTTAAAATAATAGCCAAAGTACAGTAATCCACAGGGACATGAAAATACCAGTGATAAACACAATCTTTTTCAAAAAGTCCTGTATCCAAAAGGATTACCCTGCATCAGTAAACTTAGTGTTTCAGTGTGCTCAATTACTATTGCTCTCAATTTCTTATTAAGCAAAATTCAAATAAAACCAAAACAAATATAGTGTGTATGCTTCAGAGGGGGAAAAAGTGTTCAGCATTTTTTTCTGTATTTATTCAGGGCAGTTCAGGTCTGTATGCTTGGTCTCTGGGGTTCTATGTGCTGTACTTGCCAATGCTGAGTCCCGCTCGAGACAGGGCTGTTGATGGACATACCAGTGGGTTGTAAATGTGCAGATGGAAGGTCATGGTCATCCTCTAGAATCAAGTAATCAGGAACCAAATCACAGGTATTAACAGAGAGTCTGCATTTCCTGGAAGTGCTTCTGAAAGTAATCAGGTTGGGTGTTTTTGATACAAAAGCTGAAGTAACGAGTAATTCTAAAATGCTTGCTCAGACTCTGAAAGAGGAAGCTGTGGAGAAAAGTATTCGACACGCCTTCAGAGCCTTAGTTCTCATCCTTGGCTGCACATTGGAAGCGCTGGGGGAAAATTAAACCGACCAGAGATTCTCATTTTTTTTTTTTTGGCATAAGGTACAGCCTGGGAATTGGAGCTTTTAAAGCACCTCAAGTGGTTCTAATGTGCACTACAGGTGGAGAAGCACTGATCCGTGGAAGGAAGCAGAGTCTGCAGCACAATTGGATGTTAAGCCCTGTGACTCCAGGTGTGGTCTGAGGACCAGTAGCATCTGCATCCTCTCATTACAAATGTAGAATCTGAGGCCCCCGCCTCAGGCTTATGGAATGAAATATGCATTTAAACAAGACCCTTAAGGTTCCTATGCACATTAAAGTTTGAGATGTCTTCAGTCACCTGAGCCCACAGGAGTCCTTGAATGGTTAGGTGAAGGTTATAATTAAAGATACTTTCCTAGCCCTAATTTCCTCCACTTAACCAAACAGGCTTCAGTCTTAATTTAGTTTTACTATTATGCCTCCCAAATGGAAAGAGCTATTTCTTTATTACAATACATTAAGTTGAATTTAAGATGAAAGCTAGGCTTCTTCAAAGGTCTCAAGGAATTTTCCAAGTAGAGAAAAAGCTTGTTCCATTATAGTGCCATAAACAGTGGCTTTCAACTCCCACTGCATATATAACTACCTGGAGAGCTTTTTAAATGTACTGGTTCCACATCGTATCTATTGAATTATAATTTCTCGGGGTGGAGGCACACATTGGTATGTTTTAAAGCTCTCCCGTGGAGTTTAGTGTGCAGCTAGCTATGAGAACCACCGTGGCTGAACTCTAAGTTTATTGACTCCTATATATTGGTGCCTCATTTCTTTCTTTTTTTTCTTTTCTTTTTTTTTTTT
>NW_005367989.1:2613982-2624728 GCF_000412655.1 Myotis brandtii
AATACCACGTGCGGGCGCGCACGTACAGTGCGATTAAAACTTCGTGGCCCATGCGCAGAAGTCGGTATTTTGTGGAAGAGCCACACTCAAGGGGCCAAAGAGCCGCATGTGGCTCGCGAGCCACAGTTTGCCGACCACTGCCCTAGGATATTTTTCCATTGATTTTTAGGGGGAGTGAAAAGGAGGGAGGAAAGGAGAGAGAAAAATAGAGAAACATCAATGTGAGAAAAGCACATTAATTGGTTGCCTCCTGCCTGCTCCCCAATTGGGGCTGGGGATCGAATCTGCAACCCAGGTATGTGCCCTTAACTAGGAATTGAATACACTCAAACCATTGAGCAACACAAGCCAGGGCTCGGTGCCTCATTTCATTCAAATATAGTGGAGTCCATCATTGTGGCTTCCTTGAGACTGTTATCAATCACTTCATTAAAATGTATCAATTTGCATTATAAGATGAATTAAATATTTATTTTGCATGGTAATTTGGCATTCATTTAAGTTCATCCCTATTTCATAGTTAACAGTTGATTATCTACATTAATAAAGTAATGCCAAGTATACAGATGGTCATATCCAAGAGGTACAGATTTTTTCCTTTATGAAATAAAACTTTTCCTTTCATTGTCTTTTTGCCTTGACATATCCTTAGTTAAGTATAAACATTAGCTTGTACCCTCTCAGTATCTGCCAGCTGAATAGTGCCAAGAGACACCTATAGGGTGCTACTTGTCAGGAAGACATCAGCCGTCATTAAAAATCCACAAAACTGATACAGTCCAATACAACTTTCTGATTACAGAGTCAAAACTGCATATGCGGTGAACTGATACACATAAACTGCATTTTGCTCTTCAAACACAAGTTGAAAACAACTAGGAAATCAGATAACTAAAAGGAAGCGGTTGAGCAAATCACTTGATTGAAGAAAAACAAGCAGGGGACTTAAGTAAAATGAACAGGCTTAACCCTAAATCACTGCCAAATAATTTTAAAAAATAAACTCCACCTAGTATAAAAATTGAATAATATACAGTTAAAGCTTCCTCTAAATACACAGATTTTATTTCCATCTTGAAAAGAAAAGCTTCAAGTACAGAATTCCATTGCAAGTTGAATTTGGTTATTCCTAAGAAAGTCATCTGTTTGGTTCCTTAGATTTTCTATTTATACTTTTCCCTTAAGTAAGCACTGCAAAGACTATTTGTGTAAGACAAGCATGTCAAACTCAAAGGCTAACACGGGCCAAATAAACAAAGTTTAAGTTTATGTGGGCCGCAAAAAAACAAAAGCTTCAATTTTCATAGAAACATAGGTTTATTTCGATAGTGACATGCTGAATACAAAGGGCTGAAATAAATGAGCAACTGTTAACATAAAATAATAGAACATTTTCATAAAAATTAATATTTTTTTTCTTGAACATTAACTTACCAGACACTGAATAACTGCACAAATTAATAAGTGTAATACAAATAAACCCATTTTTCTTGTTCTCCAAAAGCGAAATATTTCCTGTTGTGCACACCAAACAAGTCAGTACAAGACTAATGACGTGGCAATTGGCTGCTAAAAAACTAGCTGCTAGTATTAGTGAAGAGAAATGGTGCGCCAGCGCATAAGGCGCGTAAGGGAAATGAATGCAACATGATTACAGTAATCAGTTATTAGCAAACATTTTAGTTTGTTATTAATAATTATGTATAACAGGATATTGTAAAAATTAAATTACAAAAGTTTTATTAAAACATTTCTTACATACCGTTATATTGGCTGGGCCACATGCGGCCCGTGGGCCACGAGTTTGACATGCTTGGTGTAAGACATTACTAAAGTATTGTCCAAAATGACATTTTCCAAGTATAAAGCGATATGTAAATGTTATTAAAGCCACACACAGCCTTTGAGATTCCTGTTATGCTCTGTTGGGAAAAGCTCCATCCAGATGCTAGAAGACTTTTTTAAATGTGAGCTTCTATAACCAGGACAGGTCTTTGAAAAATGATGACTTAAATTTTTAACTTATGTCATTAGGTCATACCAACATTAAATTCGAGAGACCTCAGGCTACAAATGATCTTATTTTAAATGAAAACTTTTTTTCTTTTCTATTAGGCTTAGAGTCATTCTTAAATCAATTCTTTAAGTTAAATGAGAATCCTTAATGGCCTATGAACAAAATTTATAGTAGTAAATTGTATATAAATATAAAACGATTACATATTTATGATCAAATTCTTAATAAATGAATGAACCATTTAAATGAGAATAATCTCATTATGTGCACATTATAAACTTTTCTCATAAATCTGTTTCTGAAAGATCACCATTTTATCACTTGCAAATCTTAGAAGCAAATCATATAGAAAAAAGCAACAGTCTTGCACAGGTGTGGGGGAATGTAACAATCCACTTAAGTAGGTAGCTGTTCTTACCACTGGGTGATTATGGTTTGTTTTGTTCTTTTTCAGTTTGTAGAGTACGCAGAACTGTCTCTGCATCCATTAAGTTTAAATGTCCCGTTAAGAATGTATAATCAAACATCTAAGGGGTAACATTATGAACCACATGGAAGGAAGGTAGAGAAAATTGCTCAGGATAGGTACTGCCTCCAAACTTTTCTAGTAACTACCTATGAAACCTCAGTTCAAGTACTTCACTACTGTGAGCAGATGCCCCATCTTTAACATTTGGAGGTTTGGCTAAATCCACCTTGAGGTCACTATCAATTCTCAAAATAGCCTGTGGCTTAAATTCTGGTTTAGCCATGATGTAGTGTAAATAACAAATAGGATAACATATTTCGATTTTGCATTTTGATTTAAGAATACTTACAGTTAAGGCTGGTGGTCCTGGAGGTCCTGTTTCACCCTAAAATAAATTAAAGAAAAGTTGCAGTTATCAGTAGCCTCTTTTTACACATAATATTTGTAAATTTTCTGAATAGATAGAAACAATATCTGAATAGATAGATAAATCCTGAAGAAAAGAAAAGTAGAAGTTTATCTTGATAAAAGCACAATGAGAAATGTATCATGTGCTTTGAGCTCTCATGATGTAAGTATCACCTGGTGCACTCTTATGTTTTTTTGCAGGACTTGTTTTGAAAAGCTAAAATAATCTAATTTCTATACTTTTATCCACTGAACCAAAATTAGAAAGAATATTTCTTCAAATATGACTATTTGCCAATGGAGCAGCTGGGACATGTCACAATGACGGACAATTTTTCTGACAAAGTTAGTATGAGGATCAGCAGAAATAATAAATGGATGTCCCCACTTCATGCCTCCCAGCTGCAAGAAGTGGTCCCATGGCCTCTTCTAATGCTCTGCTGAATTGGCATTGCACTTGCCATCAATTGTAAAAGGCTTTGCCCATATTTATGTATTTTTAAATACTAACATTGCTTTGCTGATGTATGTGAATACAAATTACCAGATGGATGTATTGACAAACGAGTCAAAGTCTTTAAAAAATGGTTCATCTAAAAGTTCACTATTTTCTGATATGTAAATACTAGTGGCCCGGTGCACGAAATTCATGCACATTAAAAAGGAATTAATTAGAGGAAATATTTTAATATTGCTATTTGCCCTTTCTCTATAATAGAAGTGTCAGATGAAAGAAAATTAGTAAAATGTATATGAAAATCTTCCTCCTGTTAGAGTCTGGGGCGCGCCACGGGACCCAGAGTCAAGTCATTAAGACCAAGCATCATGGCTATCATCCTTATTTAAGTGGAGACTATGGAGAGCATACGCTATGTGGCATGGGGCACTGGGACCTTGTATTCTCAGATTGAAACTATCTCTATAACTTTCTCTTTTCTCATCTAATACAGTCATCTCAAAAGTTAAGACAGCATTGTATATTCATTATTTGGGGGAATGATTGAATACAAATGACCAATCTTTGTTAAGAAACATTGATGTAGCTTATATCACTCACTGAGGACCGATTTATAAGACCAGCTTTAATGCAGAGGTAAATATTGACGACAGACAAGGATTTCTAAATGTGCTGATGGTGGAGAACTACATATAGTGCAAAACACCCATGCATACAATTCTCATCAAATTGGGATCATCCAATGACCTTGCGCCAAACGACTCTTGCTTTTACTATTTCTTAATTCTCTTTTCAAGGTCAATTGCCAATATGCCACTATAAAATGGCATATAAGAAAAGGTGGCAGGAAATGGAGCATTTAGACGAAGATACTAAATTAGCCTCCTTTCCCCCAAAGGCCACCTGCTTCACCATTACAGTAGCAGCTCAGTGCTACTGGCAAAGTTCCCTGATACAGGACACGGTTGCTAATTTGGTGATGGAATACCTAATGCTGTTAAGCAAGAAAGAGAAAAGGAAAATCTTATAAACACAAATTAATGTTGACTAGCAATTGTGCATTTAGTCTCTTCAAACTAATTAAATGAACCAAAAAAAGGCTTTTCTTGTTCAGATGCTTTTAACATAACAGCCTTTGGTTCATTTGAACAAAATTAACTTTTGGCAGTTAAACAGGATCAATGAAAAGTCACTGCGCAGGTCAGGTTCTCAGGGGTTTCTTAAGATCGGCACTATTCTCGGTGAGCATGATACCTTTTCTCCTTTGGGGCCAGGTGCACCACGAGGACCCAAGTCACCTTTCAAACCCTGTACAAAAAATAAAACCAATGTGATTTCTATACACAGTGCACAGAAAGCTTCCATTTATAACGAGTCATTAGTCACAAAATAAATCATAATTTACTGAGCTCCCAAACCACATTCTGCAGTGTGTGGAATGGAGAGAAATGGAGACAACTGGCAGTGAAATGACAAGCAACATCTGCGCTGCGGTGGGTATAGATATGTTAAATCAGTGTGAGTCCTCCATTGTGCATATTTGTGCAACTTTGCTTCCTGCTAAAATGACATTAATTCACCATCTGGGAGAACATCACTTAGATCTATATGAGCTTTTAAGTATCCACTTTGGATTAAACTTGGAGATGTTGTAAATACCTCTGATTTAGCATTGATTTGCCCCCAAAATTCAAGATTTAAATTAAAAAAAAATATTTTTATGTCTCTATCAAGAAATCTCATTGTTGGGGGAAAAGAAATGAAAGATGTATTCTTTTCCAACCACTCACAAAGCTGAAGCTAAAATGTAATCTCTTTTCTGTTTTAAAGTGTGATTTAGTTCTTGAATTTCTCTCTTTTTTTTAAACCTGGATTTATAAAGCTATCAAATGAAACTATATAAGATACAGCATATCAGACAGTAAATGTATTCATGGATTTAGTTCTTGAATTTCTTTTTTTTTAAAAACCTGGATTTATAAAGCTATCAAATGAAACGATATAAGATACAGCATATCAGACAGTAAATGTATTCATAAATCTCCTAGACTCTTGGGTGTTTTAGTGGGCCTTTAGTTGATTTGACTCAGAAATGACAGCTTTCAGAATATTACAACACATTTCACCACAGGAGATCAATTCTACAGTGGAATGTACTCACAGTGTAAATACAAAGAAAGCTAGACAGACAATACCTTGACTGTGTGGTAAATAGGAAAAAATATCTTTCCTTGTACTTAATTTAACACATTGAATGAGGGAAGAACAATCATGGAAAAAGAAATATTCTGAAGCCATACAATGCACAGTAAATCTAGGTGTCTTACTGTTCCGGAAGGGTCCAGCTATCACTGCTCTGACATTTTGTAGTAAATAAACAATGCCCAGTGCCATCACCTGTAGCTTCCTCAATGCAGAAGCTAACAATAAATTTAAAGGAACAAAAGAAACTGGATACTTAAAATCTTGTTGCAGAGAGTATGTGAAAACTGTAGTCTTATACTTTAAGGAAAAAAATGAATGAAAACAGCATCTAATTGGAAAAAGAAAACAACCCTTTGTAATTGCATAAACACAAATGTAGTTTATAGCGATGTAGTTTATAGCGATGTTTCTTTCATCATTACCTTGGAGTAGTTATAGACCAAAGATGAGTGAAAAATAAATCATCTTTGAGCTGTCATATTCTCTTATTCTTTGAAATATCCATTCCTTCCCAACTCAAGCAGCACATGCTCTATTTGTACATGCCTCTGGAGTGAAACTTTTAACCCACATATTCTGAACACTTGTGGGAAGAAAACTACCAGTTCTGTAACCAGTTTTTATTTTTAATGCACTCCTTCATTCATCCACTTAGTCAATAAACATTTATTGTATGCCTGGTTGCAGTCACTCTTCCAGCCTTCAGACCTGCACTGTCCAATACAATAGCCATGAGTGGCGTGTAGCTTTTGAGTCCTTGCAATGTGGCTAGTCTGAGCTGAGATGTGCTGTGAGTGTGAAATACTATTGGCTTTTTGATATTTGGTACAAAAAAGGGATGCAAATTACTTATTAATACTTTCCATGTTGATTATACGTAAGCAACATTTTGGACATGGGATTCAATAAGATATGCTATTAAAATTAGTTTCACATATTTCTTTTTAATTTCTTAATGTAGCTGTTAGAAATGTTATATATTTACATATGTCTTGCATTTGTAATATTATATTTTAAAATAATATTATATACATAATATTATATAATACACAACATAATGTAGTACTCTGATATAGAGGTACAAAAAAAGAGCAAGAAGTTCACAAAGACTCTCTCCTTGACCAAACTTTAGTCAGGCTCCTCTGAGCTCTCTTCTTGACGAGGCCTCAATCTTGGTCCCCAGCCTGCCCCCCATCCTTGATATTTGATCAGGCTCCTCATCCCCCACATTTGATGTCCTTTGGCCTGCCATTAGCAAGAATCCCCCTACCCTTGTTGTCTGTTCTTAGTAATTTTCCATTCACTGACTCATCACTCTGTGGGTTGGCTATAAATCCCACTTGTTCTATTTGTATTTAGCGTTGAACACAATCTCTCTTCCCTATTGTAATACCCATATAAGCAATAGTCTTAAATAAAAAGACTTCCTTACCATTTTAATAATTTTTTTTCCTTAACAAAAATCAAGATCTCTGCCCTTATAAAACTCATGCTTTAAGATAAAGGTGATTGACAATAAATAGGTCAACCGGCTGAATGTGATAAACGTGAAGGAAGTGAGAACTACTACTTCAGCAGGGGTGGTCGGAAACAGCTTCTGTGTGGAGGTGACATTTGTTGTTTCAAAAGATCCAGCCATGCAATGATCCTGGGGGAAAGCACTGGGGTTGAGGGAACAGCTAGCACAGAGCCCCGAGGGTGAAAGGAGTGTCATGAGTAAGCAGGTCAGGAACCAGAGAATAAGTAAAGGTTAGCCAGGGGTCATGGCACACAAATTGCTGGCCATGGTAAGAAGGATAGGTTTTGTTGTAAGTACAGTGGGAAGCCACTTATTGTTTTAAACATGGAAATGACCTGATTTGACTGTGTTTCAAAAGTAAACCACTGGCTACAACATGAAAATAGACTAAAGGCAGCAAGAGTGGAAGCAGAGAAGGCGCTATAGCAGCTTTTCAGGCAAGGGAGCAGGATGGCTGAGACAGGGTGGTGGTAGAGAGGGAGAGAAACATCGATGTCTGAGAGAAATATTGACCAGTTGGTTTCGCACCTGTAATGGGGATTGAACATGCAACCTAGGTATGTGCGCTGCCTGGGAATCGAACGTGCAACCTTGTTGGTGTATGAATAACGCTCAACCAACTGAACCAACTGAACCAACCGGCCAGGCAGGAGTCACATTTTATGCATAACCTTTAGTAAGTTATTTAAGCTTCCCTGTAAAACACATTATAAATAATAGTTATCTGGAAAGCTTGTTCTGAGAATCATATGTTGTAAGAACACTTAGCACATGGTAGGTACTTAATAAATGCTGCTTCTACTTTTCAAGTCCACGTTGAATGGCTAATTAGTAGTTGAGTTTTGTACTCATGTTGATGGATATGTACAATTGTGCTTTAACTCACATAAGGATAAAATGCAATTGAGAAGTATTGCTTTCGTCAAGCTTCTGCTTTTATGGCCACTGAAGTGGGCCCATGTAACTCATGTCTTCCTGTGACAGAGTACAATGTTTTTAAGGCCGTGGCATCATAATAGGCTCTGAGAAACAGATCTGTAATGCTTTTCTCAAGTGCAATTTTTCTCCTCATGTCACACTGGTGCTGCTATCTGTGGTTATTGAATACTGGGGAGAAAAAGACATAGTGCTCACCATAAAGCATAAAGAATCAAATGGAACAGACTCCGAATTCAATATTGAATAAGGTAGGCATCTATTACCAAGGTTCTCAATAAAATTCATGTGTATAAAGATTCTCAAAAGTACAGTAGTTGATTCTGTATGCGAAGCAGAGACAGGACTTCGTCCAAAGGCAAGTGGAAAGCTGAAGGACGATTGTAACCACATTTATAAAAGCAGGTAGATGATGAAATTAGTTTTTATTGGAAGATCTACTCATAAAATTTAGCATTTTTGAAAATCAGAAGATGATACAAAATAATGTTATTTGTTAAAATTTTTAACCCATCGATGATGCTTTACCCATCTTCCACTGACTGCATCTTACTCCCCAGCAATGGCACCAGCTATTTGCTTTGCTATTCCAATATTTTTTTTATTCAGGATTGCAGATTGCATTGGTATAAGGAGATTAACATGATTATTTTAAGGACATCAGTTGCTGTAATTCTGATAAGGGATGTTTGAAAGACAATAATAAAGATGCAGAGGAAGAGACTAAACTCAATGATTGAAATCTACTTTCCTAAGATGATATAACCCCACAAAAACAAATGAATGAATAGCTATTTCTATTAGAGGTAGACGTGTTTTATTTAACAGTTTCTAAAAACAGCAAATGTTTACATAGCTCTTACTGTATGTGAGTCACTGTTCTACATGCTTTACATAGGATATAATCCTCAGCAAAAGCCTTTAAGTATTATTAATATGAAGACCCCATTGTGTAAATGAAGAAACTGAGTCCAGAAAGTATAAGTAATGTACCAAGTAGTATGACAGCCAGGCAGTGGCTGAGCTGGGATCTGAGCCCAGGTAGTCTGGCTTCAAAGGCCACATTAACAATGTTGCAAGTCTCCCTCTCAAGTCTGTTCTGAGATGCCACTGTTGAATGTGTCTCACAGTAGGCCACAATCAAAATCATTTAATTATAAACTAGAATGTCTTAAAGGTGGGGTCTTGTATTTTGAAGGCTAAATTGTAGCAATTCAAAAATTTGACAATTTCAATATATGTCTGCCATGCATTATTTAAACTATATTTGGTATGCAATCTATAATAATAAAAGTGTAATATGCTAATTAGACCGGACAGCTGAACAACCTTCTGGACGTCCTCCTGGACGACCTTCCGGATGAAGCTGGGGCTGCGAGGGCCGAGCCCCTTGCACGAATTTTGTGCTTTAGGCCTCTAGTATTTAATATTTAAACTGTATGTGTTTAGTCAATACTGTTGGTCTAATACTCAAATATGCTAGAGATCAGTCCACAGTTTATACACACACACACACACACACACACACACACACACACCCATACACACACACAAACACACACAGGGAAGGAGGAGGAGGAGAGAGGGAGAGAGAGAGAAAGAAAGAAAGAGACTCAAGCTTGAACTTAAAAAGATGTCAGGGCCTTTTCTGTCCTATTGACTAAGATTTGCCACTGGTATTTAGTTAGTGAGCTTCAAGGATGCTGAACATTCTGCTCTTGTAAGACAGTCCCACGTGGCAAAGAAATGTCTTGCCCCAAATGCCAACATTATCCCCTTGAGAGAGATCGAACCACTGCACCTTCCCCTTTAAACAAGGTTTACACTTTCTGAAGTGAGCTTGCACATTTTGTAGGAAAGCTGGCACAGAAATTATTAAAAGATACATTTACATCAAGGTATATGTAATATGCAAGAATAAAGACTATAAAAAGGGCCTTTGGTTCATGTACTAGAAATATTAAATTCTTCCAATTTTCTCTGACTTGGAAAGAAGCTGGAGTGAGCTGGCCCATTGATTTGATTCACTACACATCCTAACAGAATATTCCTGAAGTTATAATCCCCATCACGGCTTGACTTCGATTCAAATGGAAATAGCGATTATAATAGCCTTCATTCCCTACGAATGTGTACCTGTGCTTATGGAAAGTCAAAGTCACTGTCATAAGTGCCGAGTGATTTTTAGCTTGCAGAGTCTGTTTACTTTGGAATTGAAAAATAGACAATAACAAGGGTGGCATGAGTTAGTGGAAAATAAGAGACTTTTCAGTTAAACATGTAGGGTGAAAGGGGCTGATTTTTACCATTTTCTAAAAGAACGTTGCTTAATTTCCCAAGCCTTTATTTCTTGACTCTGAAATAGTCTAGCTAGCCCATAAAGCTAGGGTGAGGATCGAATTTCAAATTCCTCATGAAAACAGTTGATAAACAATAAACAACCACCATCAACGCTATAATAGCTGCACACTTGATTCTTCACTCTGATTCGTGGTAAAGGGGAAGGAGGAGAACTTCCATTACTTTCCTTATTTCTCTTTAGTCATGACTCCTAAATATCTTTGGCAAAATTAAGGAAAGGAAAATAATATCATCTACATGTTAATTAAGTAACCAACTGAGAAAAGCTAGTCACTGTGCTTTGTCATGCTTTATGATGTACCTAATGAGCTACACTAAACAATGATGTGGTTAAAGAAATGGCAGCCTGTGGCTGGGGCATGTGAAGGACACTT
>NW_005367989.1:2625319-2652023 GCF_000412655.1 Myotis brandtii
TCCAAAAAATTTATGAAGTAATAGGGATTTCAAGAAAAGGTCTTTGCTTTCATGAAGAGTATGATAGAAAAACAAACAAACAAACAAAAAACACAGGCAAAAGCCCCAATTCTCCATAAAACAAATCTTCATTTAACACAGCTTGGACCATCTCTCCCCTCTGTGCAGAGGAGGAAGGACAAGCATCCTCACATACATACTTTCCACACCGTGGCTCCAGCTATAGTCCTCTTTTATTGTTCCCACAATGCCTTACATGTAGCAAGAATCCCAGAAAACCTGCGTGGATGCTTTAAATTTCCTCATGCTTTCCAAATGTACAACCTTAACCTCTTTGAAGGAAATCTTAATTATGGGGGCTTTAGGATCTATTTGTAGTTCATCACTTTACAGAATCTGAGAAGTAATTTTTCTCAGCTGGTGGCAGAGCTGGCACACAAACTGGACCCTGGCTTTCCACTCCGGAACCAGTCCCACTGCATCAGGGACCCCCAATGACAGGGGAGGGAGGTGAATCAGAGGCTCCATTTAAATGTGTGGGCCCAGGGCTGCGACAGTGCAGGTCCTGATGTACAGCAGGAGGTAGAGAAGAGGCAGAGGCTCCCCTCGCTGCAGGCCACCGGTGCCGGCTCCTGTTCTCTGGTGTATAAATATGGCTTCAAAGGGGAGAGGAAAAAGAATGAGGGTCACACTGCAGATGCAAAGGTGGCTTCTCAGGAAGTAAATAAGAGTGAAGCCCTGTGGGTCAGGCCTCATGCCAGTGTTCACCACTAACTCTTGGGGCTTTGGAGGAACCCTCCACGCCCCTGGGGTGAACCTCTTACTTTGTCCAAAGGCCCCAAAGACTGTAATGATCAGCCTCTCTTCCCACGCAATGACCTGCTACAGGCAAGATGGGGTTTGCTATAGAGGGATCTGATGCCTCTATGGCATTAAGGAATCAAATCTAGCTTTGTTACTCTTTTATCCATAAAGCAGGTAGTGTGGCCCTTCAGAGCCTTTCAAAAATGTTTTTCATGCAGGTGAAAAAATAAAATTGCGGGGAATAAAACGATTCTCATTGTGGACACTTTCCCTGGTAAAGTTAGCGTATCCGTAGTAAGTGGTGAGGTTGATGACCTCAAGTAAGATTAATCTACATTTCAGAGAAAAACCCAGATTTGGGCCCTTAAATTTCAACATAAGAATCTAAGTAAAGCTCCAGGAATAACTGTCATAAGGGGAAGGAGAGGAGATAGTAGGATCGGAGGGTATTACAGTCAAGGGTATCCATGAGGTTGAGGAACTACGGCAGGGGAGGGTGAGCAACACAGATACACGTTTCCCTTCCTTTCTGCCTTTTCTTTTCACCACTGTGATCTTACCTTCACAGACCCTCAGTAGATGGAGATTTGGGGGAGGATGAAAAGTGACCTCTGGATAAGAACACAGGCCACAGCAGAATGTAAGAAGCGAAAAGACAGAGAAAGGAAGACTAGACAAAATGCAAGCCAGAAACAAGGAAGAAATGGTTGTTAAGGGTAACACAACGGCTTTGAACTACACAGGTCCATGTGTACAGGAATTTTTATGTTTTTAATCTTTATTATTGAAAGTATTCCATATGTCCCTCTCTTCCCCCCCACTGATCTCTTCTAGCCCGCCTCCTCCCCGCCAGGCCTTCACCACCCTATTGTCTGTATCCATGGGGTATGCATATATGTATGCAAGTTCTTTGGTTGATCTCTTCTCACCCACCCTCCCTCCCCTGTCTTCCCTCTGAAATTCGACAGTCTGTTCCATGCTTCTATGTCTCTGGATCTTTTTTGTCCATCAGTTTATTTTGTTCATTAGATTCCACATATGAGTGAGATCATGTGATACTTACCTTTCATGGACTGGCTTATTTCACTTAGCAAAATCTCCAGGCCCCTCCATACTGCCTCAAAGGGTAAGAGATCCTTCTTTTTTACAGCTGCAGAGTATTCCATTGTGTAAATGTACCACAGCTTCTTTATCCACTCATCTGTTGATGGGCACTTAGGCTGTTTCCAAATCTTAGCTATTGTAAATTGTGCTGCTATGTGGATTGTTTTCAATAAATACCTGTACTATTTCTGATCTGTGGTTAGGAGCCCATGCATGTGGAGGGTCACCTGTAAACATTGATCTATGCCATTTTATCCAGAGTACTTGAGCATCCTTGGATTTTGGTACCCACAGAGGCAGTATGTGTGTGTGTGTGTGTGTGTGTGTGTGTGTGTGTGTTTCTGCACACACACACACACACACACACCGTGGAACCAACTAAGTTTTGGGGCAGTCAAAAGTTATATGCACATTTTCAACTGTGCAAGGTTTGGTACCACATTGTTCAACAGTCAACTGTATATAAAGTTCAGGAACAACCTGTAGTGAAATTAAAACCTCTGGGTCTCTACTAAGCCATGTGAAAAAATTGCCTTTATTCTTACACTGTAGTTGAATCTTAATAGCATCAGGTAGCCAACATATTTCAGTAGCAAAATGTAAAGTCTACTAGAAAAAAGAAAGTTGGGCTTACATCTTTTCCATTAATGCCAGCCAGACCTGGATCGCCTTTTTCTCCTTGTTCACCCTAGAAAGAAACAATTTATACAATGGAAAATATTATATATATAAGAACCTTTACTAAGAAAAAACAAAAGAGTTACACTGTTTGGGTATTTATAAGAATGTGATTACTTTGTTAATCCCTTGAAAGAAACATTTCCTTAAAAAATAATTCTGAGTTCTAGAATCAGAGAGGGGTTTAAAGGTCCAAGAAAAGCTGCATAAAAATGATTAGAGTAGAAATAAAACAGGGATTATTTATTTGCCTCTATAAGCAATAAGGAACTTTCTGGAGGGCAATCTGGCAATATATATCAGGGTCTTAAATCTGTTCATTTCATTTGGCTCAGTGATTTCACTTCTAAGATTGTATCATAAGGAAATAATACAAGTAGGAAAAAGAAATGCAGACTAGGTTATATTACTACAGTGGGTATAAAACTGGTAGAGGAATGGTACCCAATGGATCAATATCTCACACTTATCAAGTTCTCTTAATCTTGGCATCATTGACAATCCTTTGTTTAGGGCTCTCCTCTCCATTGTAAGATGTTTAGCATCATCTCTGGCTTCTATTCACTAGAGGCCAGTAGCCAGCTTCTCCCCAAGCCCCTCTACCCTCAATCTTGAAAAATAAAAATATTTCCAGACATTGCCAAATTTCCCACAGAGGGCAAAATTGCCTCCAGGTGAGAATCACTAATATATTATACATCATGAAGGTATATATAACAGATTTGTAATATGAAATGCTACAACAGACTGGAATGATATACTATAATAAACAACATGGACATTATTAAGAATAAATGTGCAGTCTTGTATTTAATTTAATTCTGTATAGGTTAGAGAGCCCACTTAGAAATGAAAATATTAAAGGAGCAGAAGAAAATATAAGTGAACATGGCTTAGAGCTCATGGTAAGTAAGAGGTCTTTAAGCATGGAACCTAGAGAAGAAATTTATAATAGAAAAAATTATATATGTGACAAAATATTAATTATACTAGAGGCCCGGTGCATGAAATTCGTGCATGGGGGGGGGTCCCCTCAGCCCAGCCTGCACCCTCTCCAATCTGGGACCCCTCAGGGGATGTTTGACTGCTGGTTTAGGCCCGATCCTGGGGATTGGGACTAAACTGGCAGTTGGACATACCTCTCACAATCTGGGACCACTGGCTCCTAACTGCTGACCTGCCTGCCTGTCTGATCACCCCTAACTGCCCCCCACTGCTGGCCTGGTCAGCCCTAACTGCCTCCCCCACTGGCCTGGTCACCTCTTACTGCCCCTCTGCCAGCCTGGTCGCCCCTCACTGCCCCCCTCTGCTGGACTGGTTGCCCCTCACTGCCCTCCCTGCTGGCGTGGTCGCCCCACGCAGCCTGCTGTTCAGTGGTTTGGTTGCCCCTCACTGCCCCCCTGTGCTGGCCTGGTCACCCCATGCAGCCTGCTGTTCAGTGGTTTGGCCGCCCCTCACTGCCCCCCTGCCGGCCTGGTCGCCCCATGCAGCCTGCTGCTCAGTCATTTGGTCGGCCCTCACTAACCCCCCTGCCAGCCTGGTCGCCCCACGCAGCCTGTTCGGTCATCCGTTCAGTTGTTTCGGATGCAATGGTAGCTTAGGCTTTTATATATATAGATACTTGCAAGACAACAATAAATACCACAAATTAAACTAAAAGGCAAGTGAAAAAAATGGGTAAGAGTATATGGTGGCTTACTAGTTCACACACAGTTTTTTCATACATAAGAAAAAGAATAATATCCCAATTGGTAACTGAGCAAAGGATATATCAGGTAATTTACTATAAGCAATAAAAAAGAAATGCAACATGACATTAATATTTTAACTGGTATTAATTCATCAGGTTATATTTGGGACTAGGTGAACTCTAAAGAATCTCCATTGTAAATTCTATCATTCTTTGGGGGGTAAAAAGGCAGAGGGAGTTCTATATCCAGACAAAAACATAATGATATTCAAGCATTGCATACTAAATAACTCCTAAACAAAAGAAAGTTGACAATAGTAACCAGCTGTTACTTTTTTATTCACTGAGAAGAAAATGAGTAAAAACACAGCACTACAGATTTAAGGTAGAATTAAAGGAAATTTTATTTGCCATCAGAGGTTGTTGGAGAGTAGATGCATTTAGATTGCTTTTCAGTGTTTGGATAAGTTCAAAAGCAGAAAAAATTAAAAATACAAACCCAACAGAACATCTCTGAAGATTTCTTGGAAAATACAATAAATCATTCTAGACTGATAGAAACTTAAGTGCAATCCCAACCACAGGAAAGAGGATGAATGGGAATTAGATTACATTTAAGATTTTTCCAATGCCTATTCTTTGATGAAACTAATTTCAAAACTATGTGAAAAGTTAATGTCCTTCCCAACAAAACCACAATGCTTTGGTATTTAAACTATTACATTTAGGTAAGTAGTGAAACCTTTTTATAGAGGTTGAATTAATCAATTATTATCCATTATGCAGGTACAGTAGTTACTAGCATTACTAATGTTTCAATAGATACCAGCAATAATATATTAGCTCCTGTTTTATATACCTTACTACATGCCAGAATCCATGCGAAGTGCTTGCATAGTAAGGACTCTTTTAAATTCTAGCAGTAATTATAAGTGGGGGTTCTCAGCTCCATTTACCGATGATAAATTCACATCTCAGAGGACATATGTAACTTGCACATGGTCAAAGAACTCCTCCTATTATCTCACGTTATTTGCTCAATTACTTTGATTCACAGGGACTTTCATTCAATTGGTCTAATTTGACCTTGTACCACATGTCCTAAGCTTCCTTCAGTTTTCAGCTCAAGTTGTGGTGTTCAGTTCCTATGGAGTCTTGGGTGCTGTCCACATTTCACCTCAAGCTCAACTTTCCTTCCTATCTTTGTGTACCTGACTGTGGTGTTTCTGAGGCTGGAGTATTTTTTCATCCCCAGAAGGCAGCCTGGAAGGAAGGTAGGGTAGGGGAGGGTATAAGATCCCTGGAAGCAGTCTTCCACCAAAGAGTGACAGGGGTTGGTGGATTCATGCGTCCATTTCCTAGCCTATAGAGACAACTGCAAGGCATGTTCCCCATGATTCCTCAGAGGGTCCCCAGCATAACTCAGTCCCAGTTCTCTACAATGATAACCAGCTTAAAACATACCCTTTTATTAACTTTTTCTTGTTTCTTGACTTATCCTCCCCACCCCTTAACACCTGTTTCTTGAGATCCCTCTCAGATAAACTACCTGCCCTAAGCATTGTCTTGAACCTTGTTTCAGGGCAACCCAAGTGAAGGTGATGTCCATCAGCCCCCAATGTCTGCATTTTTGTCCATACTCACGATCTATCCTTCAACTGCTCTGTTATCACTACTCTATACTAGTATACCCTGGATCTTCTCCGTCTTCCTGGTGGCGCCAAGTTCAAAGAATCTAACTATCCATCTTCTCTCTTGTTCCTAGGCTGTTGACTAATTCAGGAGAAAATTATATAATGGGGCAGTTAAGCACCATTATAAATTCATGATAACTAACCTCATTCTAGGTTGTTAAACTACTCTATTCCCTTCAAATCATTAGTATTAGGGTTTCTGCTCTTACTCTCAGATGGCCATGCTTCCTACAGAAAAAGCAGAAGCCATCCAAGAAGCTTTTCCCTTAATGCCTTGAAATCTATGAATTAACTTACATCTATACCACCATTCCCTCTATTCTTATGCATAGAAGAACTGTTTCATTCTCTCTTTAATACTTATCCCTCAACCTGCGCTTTCAATTTCATCTATTTCTTCTCATGCAATTTATGTTTAAACTAGAGGCCCAATGCACGAAATTTGTGCATTGGGGGGGGGGGAGGGGATCTCTCAGCCTGGCCTGCAAAGATGCCAGCATCCCTCACCTCAGACTCTAGCCTGAGGCCCCCTGCCCTCCCCTCTCTTCACCTGGCCAAGCACACATGTTCAGCTTTAGAAATTATTTACTTACTGATGGTTAGTAAATAACTTCTAAAGCTGAACCCGTTGCCGCGAGCCCAGCGTTCCTCACTAGGGACTCCAGCCCCAGGCCCCTCCCCTCCCCTACTTCAGTGTGTCGCAGACGCTGGGCTGGCATCGCAGTGAGCCCAGCATCCCTCGTCGTGGACTCCGGCCCAAGGCCCCTGACCTTCCCTCCCTCTGGCCGGGGCGCAGACACTGGGCATCCCTGGAGGTGGACTCTGCGAGCCCAGCATTACTCGCTGCAGACTCTGGCCCAAGGCCTCTCCCCTCCCCTCCTTCGGTGTGGACGCTAGGCTCACATTGCTGCGAGCCCAGCATCCCTTGCCGCGAACTCCAGCCCAACGCCCCTGCCCTCCCTTCCCTCCATCCAGCCAAGGCGCAGACGCTGGGCATTCCTCGAGGTTGACTCTGGCCCGAGGCCCCTCCCTTCCCTTCCCTCCATGCAGCTGGGCCAGACGCTGGGCAAGGGTTGCTGGGGCAACACCGCCAGCGTCCCACCCTGGCCACTATGGGCGCCACCATCTTTGTCACAGAGTGACGGTTAATTTACATATTACTCTTTTATTAGATAGGATTGATGCCCTTTCCTCTGAATCCTCAACATCCTTCCTCCTACTCACTTCTTTCCAACTACAGTGAAATGTGCAGTTGAATCTTTTATGGAAACAAAAATCTCTCACTTGCATCTCCTGTCAGTTTCTGCTTCATCTGTCTCTGTCCATTTTCAGATAAACATTGAAGCAGACCTCCCAGACTCTTTGTCTGCATTCCATTGCCTCTCACTCACTTCAAAGTCCACTCCAGATTGCCCTGTACCCTTCCTGCTCCTCAGAAGCTGGTCATTCCAAGGTCTCAGGTGCCACAATTAGACACCTTTTGGTGTATTTTCTTCTTTGAGCCACTTATAGCATTTAGTATCTTTTATTTTGACCAGCACCCTCTGAGAAATACTTGCTTGCTGAGACACTATAATATTTGGTGTTATTTTTCTTTCTACTTCTATAGCCACATTTTCTCATTTTCTTTTGTGCTGGGTGCTCTAGGCATTTCTAGTCCATAGGGATCTGTACCAGGTTCTTAAATTTTCCCTTTCAATGGACTTTCTCTAGGTATCTTCTCCACTTTTATAATTATAGTGACCATGTATATGCTAATGAGTCTCAAATTCCTACTTCCAGACTAGATATCTTTTTTTATTTTTAAAGTACAACTTATACACCATAATAATGACATGTTTTACATGTACAGTTCAATGAGTTTCATTACAATTATTTCATTGTGCAACCATCACCACAATTCAGGATGAAAATATTCCCATCATGCAGAAAGTTTTCTTGTGTCAAATTTGTAGTCAGTTGCCCATCATATCTACAGCCCAGGCAATCACTGATACACTTTCTCTCTCTCTCTCTTTTTTTTTTCTTTCTAGAAATTTCATATACAATATGCAGCCTGTCTTGGTCTGGCTTCTTTGATGCAGCATAGTGGTTTTGAAGATTACCCATGTTGTTACAAGGATAAGTAGTTCATTACTAATTTCTGAGCAGTATTCTTTGTATGGATATATGTGCGGCATTTTGTTTATCCATTCACCAATTTCCCATATTTAGCTATCCTATATAATAAAGGGCTAATATGTAAATCAACCAAACAGTGGAACGACTGGTTGCTATGATACGCACTGACCACTAGGGGGCAGACATTCAATGCAGGAGCTGCCCCCTGGTGATCAGTATGCTCCCACAGGGGGAGTGCTGCTCAGCGAGAAGCTGGGCTCATGGCTGGCAAGTACAGGGACAGTGGCGGCAGTCTCTCCTGCCTCCACAGCAGCGCTAAGGATGTCCGACAGTCGGACATCCCCCGAGGGCTCCTGGACTGCGAGGGGGTGCAGGCCAGGCTGAGGGACCCCCCTCTTCCCCGAGTGCATGAATCTCGTGCACCAGGCCTCTAGTTCTAAATAAGGTTGCTATGGACAATGACATACATGTATTTCAACTTCTCCTGGGTAAATAAATATCCTGGAGTGTAATTACCAGATCATATAATAAGTGCATGTTTAACTTTTTAGGAAACTTCCAAACCTATTTCCAAAGTGCCTGTATCATTTGACATTACCATCATCAGCATATAAGGGTTTCAAATTTCTACTAATCCTCACCAACAGTTGGTATTGTCAGTCTTATTTTATTACAGCCATTCCAGTGAGTGCAAAGTGATACCTCACTGCAGTTTTAATTTGCATTTTCTTAATGATTAATGATTTTTTTCATATGATTATTAGCCATACACATATCTTCTCTGATGAAGTGCACATTCAAATCTTTTGCTCATCTTTAATTAATTTGCCTAACTTATTATTGAGTTGTAAAAGTTTTTTACATATTATTTATACAAGTTCTTTAGATATTATCAGATATATAATTTGCAAATATTTTCTCCCAAAATATAGTTTGGCTTTTTATTTTTGCAATGGTATTTTTAAACTTTAATATCTTCTACATCTTTATTGAGGCATAATTGACATACAATAAACTGCACATATATGATGTATATAACTTGATAAGTTTTGATATATGTATTTGCCCATAAAAACATCAAATTAAATAACAAACATTTCCAAGGATTTAAAACTTTTTTTGCTTTTGCATTTCCTTAATGACTAATGTTGAGCACTTTTTTAATGTGTTTATAGAGAGTGTTTATTCAAATTATTTATTCATTTTTTAAAAATAGGATTTTTTAGAGTTATTTATATATTTTGATAAAAACCCTTTAATGATATATGTAATTTGCAAAGATTTTCTCCCAATGTAGTTTGTTTTTTCATTCTTTTAGCAGAGTCTTTAAAAAAATGATTTTAAATTTTTATAAACTCTAACATATCAACTTTTTCTTTTATGGATTATCTTTTTAGTATAATATCTAACACTTTATTTATAAATAAATTTAGTTATTTTATAAAGTGGCTATATGCACCTATAATGAATAATGTGACAGATATGAATTGAAATTCTTTTATTTAAAAAAATAAATATTTAATTGTTCCAACAGTTTTGTTAAAAAAAACTATCCATTATCTAGTGAATTGTCTTTGTACCTCTTTTAAAAGTAAGTTGTCCATCTATATGTGGGGTTATTTCTTGGCTCTATTCTTTTCCATTTGTCTATTTGTCTATCTTTACACTAACATGACACTTTCTTTATTACTTTATCTTTATGGTAAATATTAAAATCAGATAGCATTAGTCCTTCAGATTTTTCTTTAAAAGTTGTTTTGGTTATACCAGGTTACTTGTATTTCCACATGACTTATTTTTATATTATTTTATTTTTATAAGAGACAAAGGAGGAAATTGTTAAAGATACCTGCTATTCCATTTTCACGTAGGGAAACTGAGTCTGAGACAAGACTCCCAGCCCGGTGCTAAGAGAGCCAAGCTGTTCCATCCACGATACATGATTTTCACCTCCATGACAGAGTTGTCTTCACTGGGGCGCAGGAGATGATTTTTAGAATACTCAATGCATTTAAATGGATATCAAATTCACTAATGCATCATCTAAAATACAGCCTCCTTTGATTTTTTTCCTCCTTTGATTCTTTCTCTACCTGTTTGGTTTAATCTTTGATTATACCACTTTGCTGGACTTAAAACTCTATCTCCCAAGAGCTTTAATCATGTCTCCACATAGCTTCTCTCACCACATAGGAGAGGATTAAAGATGAAGAGCAGCAACAGGCTCGATGAGGTTTAACCTAGTCCTGTAGAGAGCAGCTCAACTTGCCTTGGCCACGGCAAAGCCTTTCTCCCTGCCTCTCTCTCCACAGATCCCTGCAGTTTTGCACAGATCCCTGGGTTCCAAAGGGCCATGCTAGAATTTAAATCACCTGAGGCAGTGGTTCTCAACCTTTCTAATGCCGCAACCCTTTAATACAGTTCCTCATGTGATGACCCCCAACCATGAAATTATTTTCTTTGCTACTTCATAACTGTAATTTTGCTACTGTTATGAATCGTAATGTAAATATCTGATATGTAGGATGTATTTAGGCGACCCCTGTGAAAGGGTCGTTCGATCCCCAAAGGGGTCGTGACCCACAGGTTGAGAACCGCTGACCCGAGGAGTGGGTCTGCATTCTCCTTATTCACTGGTTTATCTCTAGCTCCTAGCTCAAGAGCTAAACTATAGCACTTTCTTGCCCTGGCCAGTGTGGCTTAGTTGGTTGAAGCATTATTCTGCACACAAAAGGTGGTGGGTGCCATTCCCGGTCAAGGCACATGCTCACGTTGCAGGTTCGATCCCTGGTCAGGGCACGTGTGGGAGGCAGCCAATTGATGTTACTCTCACATTGATGTCTGTCTGTCTGTCTCTCTTTCTCTACCCCTTCCTCTTCCTAAAATCAGTTAAAAAAAATAAAATGAACTACCGTAGTTTCTCAATTAATTATTACTGAATGGATTCATAAATTAATAGAATGGCCCTAGCCAGTTTGGCTCAGTCTATAGAGTGTTGGCCCGCAGACTGAAGGGTCCCAGATTTGATTCCGATCAAGGACATCATTGATCGATTGCAGACTCGATCCCTGGTCCTGGTCATATGTGTGGGAGGTCATCAATTCATGGGTAGCCCCCATGTGTGTGTGTCTCTCTCTCTCCCCTCCCTTCCTCTCTCTCAAAAATCAATGGAAAAATATCCTCCGGTGAGGATTAACAACAACAAAAAAATAGAATGGATTTTAAAAATCTGACAAGGAAGCTTAGCTCCATTGTCCCTGAAAATTCTTTTGACTTGATGGGCCCACAGCACTGGAAGCCAAGATTTCTGAATGGCATTTTGTTCAGTTGTAGACCTCAGAAGATAGTCTCTGTCCTTCCAGCTCGGGGCGGTGGGGGGGGGGGGGATTGTGGTGATTGTGAATAAATACATAAATATAAATGTACATAATCAAAAATTCTCCTTGAATTGAAATTTAATGTCCCATTAATCCCATTTTAAAGATGAAAAAAAGGCATGAACATCTAAGTCAAGCATTTAAAGCCACTCATGAGTGACTTGCAGGATAGGTGTCCAGCTGACAGACATGGAGGCTCTACTGCCCAGTTTTCTTCTAAGAGTAAGTAAACTGCCCATATGACTTTAGATCACATTTAATGTAATTTTGGTATGGAGGCTACCCATGTGCAAAAAAAATAATAATAATAACTTCAGTCCATAAATCTCATCCTACAAGAAAACGAACTCAAATGAAATTTAGACTGAAATATAAATCTAAAACTATAATTTTTAATTTCTAGAACGAAACATAGAAGAAATCCTTTGTGACCTGGGTTAGGTAAAGGTTTCTATTTTATTATTTAATTTCCATGTGCCTCATATCATTTTAATTCCTTTCTTCTTTTTTCACTGCCTTCATTTTATTAAAAATATTTTTAGCATGCCATTTTAGTTTTCTCTTATGAGTAGCTTTTGTGAGAGTTTTAAAAAGTATTTGCTCTAGCACTTACAATATGCATCTTTAACTTATCACAATCTATTTCAGCTAATACTGACTTAATTTCAGTATACTATGGCAAATTTGCTACAATTAAGCAAAAAATTAATTAAGAAAATAAATTATCATTTATTTTCAGCCTGAAAGATTTCTTTAGTAACTCTTATAGGTCATGTCTGCTAGCAAAAATTCATTTTACTTTTTGTTATTTGGAAATCTCTTTATTTTTGCCTTAATCTTTGAAAGATATTTTCACTGGATATAGAATTTTTGGTTGACAATTTCTTTTTGAATATGTCATTTTTACTGTTTTCTGGTCTCCACAGTTTCTAAAGAGACATTAGCCACTATTATTATTGTGATTCCATGTACGTGATGTTTTTCTCTTGGTGCTTTCAAGATTTACTGTTTGTCTTTGGCTTATCAGCAGTTTCACTATGATGTGTCTAGATGTGGTCCTCTTTGTGTTTATCCTACTTGAGTTCTATTGAGTTTCTTGGATCAAGAGACTAGTATTTTTCATCAAATTTTGGAAGTTTTTGGCTCTTGTTTGTATCTTATTTATCTCTTTCCCCTCCTCCTGGGACTCCCATGACATAAACTGATTTCCTTGGGATCACTCCTGTGTCCAAATAGTTTAGTCATCATCCAAGGGTTTAGACAGAAGTTGTGTTCTAGCACCTCAAGTCCATAAGGCTCCCACCCTTTTCTGATCAATCTGTGGATGGGCTGGAGAATTAATTTAATGTTGTAGCCCTTTGTCAGATCTTTCTTTTCCCTTCTTTGCTGGCTTATTCAGATTTCCCCTGCATATGTACATGGTTTCCCAGTCATCCTTTTACCCTGTTAGATTACATATATATTTTATGTAAAATGCAAATATATTTTATATTATTATATATGAGAGCAATACAAACTCTAAGAAAATAAATTTATAAATTTTATAAGAAGACTATGAAACATATTATTCTCAGCTCTATTGGAATAGAAATAAATCTACTTAGTTTAGGAGATCAGAAACAAAACACATTTCTTTGGTGAATTATTAAGGTGTAAAGATTTAAATAAACTTACATAATTAGTTTTTCAGTAATTTAAACTATTAAAATATTTTGTTGATTATAAATACACACACATAGTATACTAGTGACCCATATATATAGATTAATCAAAGAAGTTATAAAACAGAACTTTTCTAAATAAATTATTTTCTAAGATAAAGGTATCTGTGACTTATACCTTATAACAGATAATAATTTACTGCTTTGTTGTTGTTATTTATGATGATGAAAAATAAGTGACTAAGTATGTCTCTGGCAGCTAAATATATACTGAGAAATATGATAGATTTTCAAAAACTGTCAAGCCAGAGCTTGAGGTTCTAACTGTGATCTACTGAACTGAGTCTGGCACTTGGAAACAGGAGGTCTGAGTCTAATAACATGTCTGTCTCTGCAGCTGTGTGAATCTTCATAGTCTTTCCCATTATTGGCCTTTTGGGATTTTATTTTTTTTAATTTTATTTATTTTTTATTAAATCTTTATTGTTCAGATTACATTTGTTCCTCTTTTTTCCCCCCCCATAACTCCCCTCCTCCCAGTTCCCGCCCCACCCTCTGCCCTCACTCCCCACCCACTGTCCTCATCCATAGGTGCACGATTTTTGTCCAGTCTCTTCCCGCATCTCCCATTCCCCTTTCCCCCCCAAGAATAGTCAGTCCATTCCCTTTCTATGTCCCTGATTCATTATAATCACCAGTTCATTCTGTACATCAGATTATTTATTCACTTGGTTCTTAGATTCACTTGTTGATAGATGCATGTTTGTTGTTCACAATTTGTATCTTTACCTTTTTCTTCTTCCTCTTCTTAAAGGATACCTTTCAGCATTTCGTATAATACTGGTTTAGTGGTGATGAACTCCTTTAGCTTTTCCTTATCTGTGAAGCTCTTTATCTGACCTTCAATTCTGAATGATAGCTTTGCTGGATAAAGTAATCTTGGTTGTAGGTTCTTGGTATTCATCACTTTGAATATTTCTTGCCATTCCCTTCTGGCCTGCCAAGTTTCTGTTGAGAAATCAGCTGACAGTCGTATGGGTATTCCCTTGTAGGTAATTGAGTCTCTTTCTCTTGCTGCTTTTAAGATTCTCTCTTTGTCTTTTGCTCTTGGCATTTTAATTATGATGTGTCTTGGTGTGGTCCTCTTTGGATTCCTTTTGTTTGGGGTTCTCTGCGCTTCTTGGACCTGTAAGTCCATTTCTTTCACCAGGTGGGGGAAGTTTTCTGCCATTATTTCTTCAAATAGGTTTTCAATATCTTGCTGTCTCTCATCTTCTGGCACCCCAATTATTCTGATGTTTGTACGCTTGAAGCTGTCCCAGAGGCTCCTTACACTATCTTCGTATTTTCGGATTCTTTTTTCATTTTGCTTTTCCGGTTGGGTGTTTTTTGCTTCTTCGCATTTCAAATCTTTGGCTTGATTCTTGCGCTCCTCTGGTCTGCTATTGGGTGTCTGTATAATATTCTTTATTTCAGTCCGTGTATGCTTAATTTCTAGTTGGTTCTTTATCATAGCATCGAGGGTCTCATTAGTTTTCGTGACTCTCTCCTCAAGTTTATTGACAGCTTCTAGCACATTTTTGCAAGCCCTCAAAATTGCGATTTTTAGCTCTATATCCTCCATTTCTGTCATGTTTTTTTGTCTCCGCATTTTTTATGCTTTCTTGGTGCACCCCCTAGTGGTCTTTGTGCGCAGTCTTGTTCTAGTTGAGCCTTGATTGTTGTAGTTAATACTAGAGGGATTTGACCACCAGGCCGACTGGCTGTGTGAATCAGCTGTGTCTGCCGCGGAAAACTTCTGTCCTCTGGGGAGGTGCTAATCTAGCCTTTGCCTGAGGCGATCTGGCAAATGGCTCTGCGCAGGGCTTGGGCGGGGCGGGCTCAACAGGGCGGGCGGAGGGAGCCGTTATGGTGCCCTCAGTCCTGTTCCCAGAGGCTCTGCTTCTCAGAACCCCCGGAACCGCTGCAAACCTCGGAGGGAAAGCTGCCTTCCAACTGATGCCAGACACTCCCGCTTCTCCCGTTTGGGTCCGAGTCCCCAGCGATTCGCCCGTATCTGGAGCTCAGAGTCTGAGACTCCCCCCTGACCGAAAACGACAACCGCGCTCTCAGCCACCAGCCCGCTTTGCGCGCGCACCTCCGCACCTGAGTATTTTCCACACTGCGCCTCCTCTGAGCCTCGGTGTGCTGTTATTTTTCCTTCTAGTTGAAGAGTCTCTCCTCAGCCAGCCTTCCTGTGGTTCTGGGTGATGTCCATTCCGTCTTTTAGTTGTATTTTTGAAGTGGTTGTTTGCGGCAGCAATCTCCGGTGTTTACCTATGCCGCCATCTTCTGGCCTTTTGGGATTTTAACTGGCAAAAGCAACTAACTTCTTTTTTAAAAAAAATATTTAATTGATTTTTTACAGAGAGGAAGGGAGAGGGAGAGAGAGTCAGAAACATTGATCAGCTGCCTCCTGCACACTCCCCACTGGGGACGTGCCCGCAACCAAGGTACATGCCCTTGACCGGAATCGAACCTGGGACCCTTCAGTCCGCAGGCTGATGCTCTGTTCACTGAGCCAAACCGGTTAGGGCGCAACTAACTTCTAAATTTACCTAAATAGTATTGTTATAATGCTGAGATGAAAAAAAATTATATGTAAGGTGCTATATTATGAATTACATGGAGGAGGTCAATGGGGGTGGGGGAGGAGACACCTGTAATACTGTCAACAATAAAAATAACTTTAAAAAATAAAACATGACTTAACACATACAGGATGCATAAAAATAAAGGCTGAGATAATTTCGTGTTTAGAGACCAATGCCCCTGCTTTATAAAGCTTCAAAATGACTGTCTTGATAGACTTACTTATTATGTCACAAATTGAAATTCTTTTATCTAAATGGATTACAGCCAAGATTACTCACCTAATTGTTTTTGTGACATAAATCTAATTAAGTTATCTCTCCAAGGGGAAGAACTTAATCTAACAAAATAACTTCTATAAAATCAGTCATATCAATTTCCTTTAGTAACTAAACATGCAGATTTATTAATAATTAAGATTATAAACTTATTGTGGTTCATATTTTGTATATGAAGAACAAATAGTTTTTCAAGAAACACTCTCTACAACTCAACCATGGGAAGACAAACAATCCAATTAAAGAAATAGAAATAGTCCAAATGCTAGCAAGATGGTATGCTACAGCCCACCCTCCTACTTAGCTTAAAATTGTGGTCACTACTTTAGGTATGACAAATAATATGACCCAAAGTATTTTCAGATTAGCTGAAGGGGCAGTTTGGGGAGAGGAGAGACAAGGAGAGGGGAGGGGAGGGAAGGGGAGGGAGAATGAATGAATCCTGGGAAATGTGATATAACAAGAGAGTGCCTCTTTAGGGAAGCCAGGCCTAAGGCAATGTCTGAGCAGGTGAATGGAGCATGAGCAGGGAGTGGCAGGATGTGAGGTATGCTGATGTAGGCCCGCTCCTCATCAGTCTGGTCTGCCTCTCCTAAGATGCCATAGGCAGAGACACACAGTAGGTCTCCCAAAAGTACTTCTGAATAAAACATCATCAAGATGAATTTCAAATTAAAAAATGGCATTTTAAATGAGAGTCCTTCTGGCTGATTTGGAACTCATTCCATATCTAGAGTGAATTCTCAAAACTGCAAAGTCACCTGGGAATTAGTGTAAAAATTTCTGCATTATAATAATATATGTAATAATACTTCAGGCCCTTTTTAAAATTCTCTATGTCATTTCATTTTGCTGATGAGGAAAGAAGATGAAACTTTATACTCATCGGAGAGAGACAGTTCGTTCTGTCACGGCTGCTGCTTGGAAATCCAGTGAGAATGACCGATCTAGAAGGGAACTGTCCACACTCATCACAGGCAAATCGAAACGAGGTCCAAGGACCCATTCCTCTCATGCTGTCTGTAACTTGCTTTTTGTTTGACCAGGATGCATGGACTAGAGAGTTTTCTTCTCTGTTTGCTTTGGCATTAAATCTATAAACTTTCTACGAGGTCTCACTCAATTAGAGTCAGCAAGATTTATAGAGGGAAGAATTTAACACCAGTAAAACCTTTCAGGGCGTCAGTTTCCTTATCGATAAACTTGCCTAATAATGTCATCTATCTCTTGGCATTATTTTGAGCTGCTGCCTGAGAAATGTGTTTATAAAGTGTGCATAAGTGTTACTTATTTCTGTTAAATCAAAACATGAATTAATGTAACCTTATAAAACTGATCATTGTGATTATGTAAGGGAATATCCCTACTTTTAGAAAATACACAATGAAATATTTAGAGATAAAGGGCCATGACATAAGTAACATTCTCAAATTACTGGTATATATATTTGTTTATATATAATTATATATAGTTATATATATAAATACAAGAGGGAGGGAAGTAGGGAGAGAGAGAGAGAGAGAACACAAATGATTTATCATTTGAGTTAAAGGTTATATGGATGGCTTCTGTACTATTTTTTTTACAACTTTTACTAATATTACTATTACAAAGTTTGTGGCTTGATTTAATTTTACTCATTGAATCTTGACTGAGGAAAAGCAATCCAATTATACACGCAAGACCAGAAAATGTCTTAACCGACCTTAGAATCTCAAACCCCATACTAAGTAAAATTATTCCCATTAAATTCTTGAAAGGCTTATAAGTTTACCTGACTAAGGTAGTATAAAGTAATCAGAGAAATTGATCACATAACAACTCTATGCAATGTCTTATGCCAAGCACTGGGGATATGAGGACTCAACGTTGCTATTTAGAGAAGACCAGCCTCTGATTATTGACAAAGGAGCCCACAACTTTGAGAGCCACAGGGATTCAGTGGTGAGGTAGGTACTGTGGTCATTTGTGGTCAGAAAGTCTTCGTGTTGGACATGAAAACTAAGTTAGGCTTTGAAATATAATTAGGACTTAAATAATGTGCAGGAGCCTGGACCATGTTATCCTAAAGCAGTGGTCGGCAAACTCATTAGTCAACAGAGCTAAATATCAACAGTACAATGACTGAAATTTCTTTCGAGAGCCAAATTTTTTAAACTTAAACTATATAGGTAGGTACATTGTTATTAACTTAATTAGGGTACTCCTAAGGCTTAGGAAGAGCCACACTCAAGAGGCCAAAGATCCGCATGTGGCTCGAGAGCCACAGTTTGCCAACCACAGTCCTAAAGGTAGAGAGGATTGTCAAAGATGCCTGGTTCATGTCAAAGGGATTCAGAAGCTAAATGGAAGAGGTTCCTACTGACCAAGAGTAAGACAATTTGAGGTCAAATAGGAAAATTACAATATATTTAAATACGTTCATAATACTAAAAAATAAACAAATGAAATAAAACATAATTGGTAACCATTGAAAGATACTAGAGAATCAGCTCATTATTTTGAAAAATGGTTTATCAATGGAAAGAATAAAATATTTATCAGGACTTTCCTTTGTGAACCATACCACCACTGGGTAATCAGAGAATAGATGAGGGAAAGTTTGCCCTCTAGACATATTCCAGCTAATAAATGTAGTGGAAGTGATAAAATTAAAATATTGTTATTTTTCAACCCTAAGTGAGTTAATGAGTGTAGGTATTGATGATCAATGGCTGCTATCATCACAAAAAGAAATTTTCCAACGTTAGGTCACTTATGATAGAAGAATGCCACACCACTTATGAAGTAATCTTGCCCAAAACATCATACTTAAATCTGATCTAACTACTCATTTAAAGGAAACACAGAGATGAGGAGAATATATTAAATTACATCATGGAGAAGTAATAAAATCCAGACTGGGAAATTCTTCAAGACAAACAACACTGCTTCCTTAACAAATAATTTAATGAAAGCAAACAACAAAACAACAGAGACAGAGGGGATATTACAGATTAGTAGACATATAAAAGCACAGGAACCAACGGGAATGTGTGAGCCTTTATTTGGATCCTGACTAAAGCAAATTGTTTAAAAAATTAATGACTTTTATTATACTGTTGGAAATCCAAATACCAAATGACTATTTAATGACATTAAGAAATGACTGTTAAAGAGGGAAAGGGGGGTGGGGAGGTAGGAGAGGGTAAAGGGCGGGTAAGTGGTGATGGAAGGACACTTGACTGAGGGTAGTGAACACACAATACAATGTACAGATGTAGAATTGTATACCTGAACCCTATATAGTTTTATTAACCTAAAGGATAAAGGTTAATAAATAAATTCAATAAAAAATTTAAGAAGCCTAAAAAAAAGGAAATTACTGTTAGATAGAACAGAGGTTATATAAGAAAATGTTCTTACCATTTAGAGATACATATTAGACTGTCTGGAATTGCTTCAAAATCACAAAGAGGTCTAGCTGAAACAAGATTGGCCATGAGTTGAGCTAGTTGGTGTATACATAGGGATTCCTTATCCTATTCTATATACTACTGTTTGTTTGAAATTGTCTTTAACAAATTCTTTAATATGCCTGACTATAGGTTCTTTATTTTACATAAAGATAAGTGAAGTATATTTTTCATGCCCACAAATAAAGAGATGTGTTATTTATACATATCTTTAATTAAACTTTTTAATACCTAAATAAAAACTTGCTTAAAGGGTAAAGCCCTAGAAATTAAAGTTATTCATTCACAAATGATGTCTAGCATTAGATCTTATAAGCTTGAGACACTGTTCTCAGAGCTTTAATTTATTTACCTCACCACAGCACCATGGATTAAGATCATGTCCCCAATTTTTAGCTAATAAGTTGGCAGAGCCAGGGTTTGGACCCAGGCAGTTCTACTCTATGGCTCAGGCTCTTAAACTTTAGTCTACATTTAAATTATGTACCTAATTATTGGTCAAGTTCCCATGTTTTAGGCAGGATCTAGGTCAAAAGGAATGAGGGGAGGCTGCTCCAGAACAAGGGAAAGGTAAAGTAAAGGCACAAACATAAGGACCAGCAAGTTACTTGGTTTGAGGCAAGCACAGGATTCTGAACAAGAGAAATGCTGTGAAATGAAGTTGGAAAGTCAGACAAGACTGGATTGTGACCTACCATGGAGGACAAGTTAGCAGTGTCAGGACAGCCTTCTATAACCATTTGGGAGGCACTGACTCTTGGAGTGGAAGATTGACACTATACTATTTGGAGATTAATGGAGCTTAATCTGTAGGAGGAATTATTGGGAGAGTTGAGATTAGAAGTAGGAATTCAGTTAGGCGGCTACTCCAACAGGTTAGTCAAAAGCAAGGAAGGCTGGAATTTAGGGTCATTGTGTGTGGGAATGAAAAAGGGCAACTATAAGAAATGAGATGCTACAGAAGCAAGAGACAGAGAGAAATAAGAGTTAACAGAAATGACAAGTTTGGGGCCTGGGCAAAACTTGGGAGGATGGTGATGTCATCACCACTAACAGAAAAGAGCAAAATGCAGAAAGAGAACCAGATGTGAGAGAAAAGAGGAATGATTTTGTTTTGAATACACTGAACTAAATGAAATAAGCCATCCAAGAAGACAGGTGTAGTAGATAAAAGGGTAAAGTGGATCGAAACCTGGAGAGAACTCAGATGTAGGGTGTAGATTTGGGACTGAGAAGTGATGGTTGTTGAACTGATAAGACTAGTTGAAACTGCTGAAGGAAAAAGGGAAGGTAGTTTGAGTGTTTTGAGTCTTTTTAAGATACATGAATGTTGTCTTCTATTATTTCCATTCCTTTAGCACAGAATTCAATAAACTCTCTTGTCTGATTCATGAAGAAATATGAGGTGCTAACAATCTTTTCATAACAGTGTTTTGATCTCCCAAATGATCCCAGTACGGCATTTATTTATTAGTAGTGAGAATGGTTTGATTTCTCACTGTCCCATCTGGGAACCAACTAATAGGGAAAGGACAAATCTCAAAAGCAAGCTTGTAGTGGAGGACTAAAGACCCTTTTCAGATAATTCAGACATGTAATTCTATTTTAGGTGGAGGCATCTTTATTTTCTGGCCTATATTTCTCAATAATGATAGTGTCACAATTCACTATTGAATTGTTAGTCAAGTCTAACTAATAAGAGGAGTAGAGAAAATGACACATAAGTTTTTACTTGCCTCTAACATAATAAACCACTGATATATATAAGGCTGTAGTTAATTGAGAATGAAACCATAGGAATGGGGAAAGAAAACTGTAACAATGCTGGACTTTTAAATAATTTCTAATTTAAGTTTAAATTTTTCTTAAAAACTAAAATAAAGATCTGTTTCTTACAGCAAGGCCAATAGCAAAGCATCGCTGTCTTTTGCAGAACCCATATGAGTCAGAATATTTAGTCTAAAGCTTTAAGGATCCAAATAATTATCTTTTTTCTTGGTTTATTCCTCCCATGTCAAAACTTGAAGTTCATACTTCATTTCAAACTTTTCACATTTTCCATTTACTGCAACCTTGGGCTGAGAAAGCCCACTATTTGCCTGGATTTTGTAGGGTATTAACAACTCTATTCAGTAGGGGTTCTCTACAGCAGAAGGAAGAATATTAATCAGAGCTGCTAAGTAAGCACAGCTGGGAATCCTTATCAACAATCAAGAACCAACCCCACAGGGCTGTTAAACACAGCTGGGAGGCCCTCTGTCAGGTCCAAGTCTTAGCAGCCAGTAAATGGAAGAGCCATGATACAAATGGCAGTGCTTATGGCTTTAACTTTTAGAAAACCTCACAAGAACAAAGATGATTTGCTCATTGTGAAGCAAGTAACCAGGCAATTCTTTTAAGGACTTTAAGCCGGCAGTGTGAGATTTGTTTTACTTTTTTTTTTCAAGCATCATAGTTGATGCTTCTCAGTAGCAAATGAATTTTCCTTCAATGTAGCCTTGTATCTGTGCCACAGATACACAAAAGGTGCTACTGTTTGGACTACTACAATGAAAGAAAACAGGGAGAGAAATGTAGAGATAGGGTTATTAGTTAATAATAGAATTCCACTTTTTCATAATTCCATTTTTGAGGAAGACTATAGAATAGTGGTTCTCAACCTTCTGGCCCTTTAAATACAGTTCCTCATGTTGTGATCCAACCATAAAATTATTTTCGTTGCTACTTCATAACTGTAATGTTGCTACTGTTATGAATCGTAATGTAAATATCTGATATGCAGGATGGCCTTAGGCAACCCCTGTGAAAGGGTCGTTCGACCGCCAAAGGGGTTGCGACCCACAGGTTGAGAACCGCTGCTATAGAATGAGAAATAACATGACAAAGGGTTTTGGTTTTGCTGTCTTTTGTGTTGGTATAGCTAGTGGTGCAGTTAGATAAGAGTTCGTTATAATCACGGAGTTCATCCATAGGCCATAAGTGGTCACGTCTGGGGTGATGCCTTTTGATTTTGAACCACCAAAATGATTTTTTTAAAACATCCAAAGTCCTAGCAAGAGGAAAGGATTTCCAATAAACAACTGTGCTCAAATCTCTACTCTACACATTTTAAAACTGCTACTACAAAGTTAGAATTGGGAGACTTGGCATTTGACCCACAAAGCTCAGTGGCTTCTCATGTAAATCCAACGTGGGTAGTACAGATCAGGACTGGTTTCAAAATAAGTGTTCCTGGAAGAATGTTTAAGGAGTTATAGCCACACTCTGCAGTCAGACTACACACCCAGCTAGCAGATTTCAGTCTAGATAAGACTCTGGGTGTGGACTACATTAAGTGGTTGGGTTTGTAGATTAAGATAACCACTTCTTTCAAATCTCAGTTGTTGTGCAAGAATCTCTAAGGGAGTTCATTAAAATACAAATTTCACTGCACATGCCTAGACTTCTTCTCAAGTAGATCTAGGGACTTAGGAGAGACAGGCATTGCTAAACACCCAGGAGATTCTGATGTAGTTGTTCCGTAGACCACATTATGGAAAACACTGGATATAATTAATCTATGATCAATGCCTTTCATGAAAGTATATCCATTGATAAGTAACAATTAATAAATAACCTCAGCTTAAATTGAAACACACCTACCCTCACTCTTCTGAAACATGAAAGGAGGATTTTTTTTTATACACAGTAATCTGTGTCACTAAACACTTTTACAGATGGATTATTATTATTATTGCTATTTTTTTTTCCTGTGTTCCTGGGCAGCTGCATCACCCTTGACAGGTCACAGTACCCTGGGCTGTTTCTGTGGCAGACGGAAAAAGCATCTGCCTGGGACTGCATCCAGGTGCAGAGTGAGTCTGCATGACAGATAGTACTTTTAAATGACACTTTTCTATGTATATTCTTGGAAACAAAAAACAATGTAATTGATGTTAAAAGTTGCTTTCTTCCTGCCTTTGTAGACTGTCTTACTGAAAAAAAAAATACTTTCCTATTTTTCTTTTTCTTAACTAAGTAAAACAAACATACCCAAGCCCTAGGTTACCAGAGCAAACTCTCTAAGTGGAATACAACATGAAGAAAATGTATGCTTTAACAAGGCCCTAAACTGTGTTTTCCAAAGATCCTAATGGGCCCATTGTAGTTGCTATAATCTATTAAATTCAATTTATGTAGGTGGAAAGCCCTTTAATATGCATTTTATGATAATATGCTTTTTAAGATGTCTCCTGATATATATTATACACACTACTGAACCATAATGACTATTAACACAGTAAAATTAATACTACGCATTTTTAAATGGCCTAAACTTTCAAAGACACTCAGGAGAGAGACACTTTTCTGAGTAAAGTTTTTGAAGTAAGAGACATTTTTACAGTTTTGTGTACAAAGAAATAGATGATGAAGGAACTTTTGAGGATGTTCAGTAATGGTGAAGGGTTCCAGGACCCACCTCTCTGCTTTCCCCCCTCTATGATAAGGTTCAAGAGGTTAAGCTCTGTCTCCAACAGATCTACATGCAAAGCCTCTGAGTCTCCCCTCATCCTTTGTCTCCTCTTCTAATGGTGCTGAATGCCCCACTGGACCAGCGACCTCTGGATGGTAGGAAGGGTGTTTCTATTGAGAGGAAAAAGTAGAAAATGATTCTAATGCCTCTCTGTTTGGCATTAGTCACTCTCCATTAACTCATTGAGAGTTAAGTCTCCTCCAATATAAAGTCAAAACCTAGCTAACTTAAACAAGGGGAATCACTAAGCTCAAGATTCCAAAACCAACCCACACAACAAAACTCAGGTTAAATACTTCTAACTTTGTACTATCAAAATTTCAATAGCGAGCAGTTCATTTTCAAGTCTTCTAATGCCCAAGGAACTATGTCTCCTCTCAAAGACATCGTTTCAGGTATACTTTATGTGTGGACCCCAACTACAAGTAGAGAGACCTGTACCCACCCAAATTAAATCTAAAAAAAAAAAAAAATTCCCTTAAATACAATCAGCTCTTAAACAAAGCCCTTAAATTAACTCAGTAAAATTAATAACATGCACAAAACATTTGATTCCTTCATTTGCATTAATTCCATCTTTAAAGTGAAGAAAATTATTAGTTTCCTATGAAAAAAGGTAATGCTTGTTATAGTCCCTTACCATTGAAATGTTTAATTTTTATATGTCTAATACAACTGTCTTTTATTTTACTCTATAGTCTCTGAGTTAAAAGTCTTGATTAGGTATACCGTTCCCCCTAGCTTGTGCATATGCAAAATATATACTTTGTTTTGAGTTTTACATAATTCCTTCATCCATCTTGAATTCATTTTTCTATAGAATACATTTTTCATATAGATACAGTCAGTAGAGCCAGCACACTTATAATAATAAAATGGTAATATGCAAATCGACCAAACGACTGAACAGCAGAACGACTGTCTGGACGACCTTCTGGACAACCATGCTATAACACCCACTGGCGCAAGGCCAGCCAAGGCGGGCGCGATGCGATTGGTCGGGGGCCCGGCCATCGCCCCATGATTGCCCTGTAGAGGGAGGCCCAGGCCATCAGCCAGTGGAGTGACTGATCAATTGGGGAGCTCCACGATTGCCCCAAAAGGAAGGCCTAGGCCACTGACCAGCGGGCTGTGGTGGGTGGGCGGGGCCTCCCTCTATGGGGGCGATCCATAGAGGAGCCCCGGCCAAGTGGGTGGGGCCTACTTCTTTTGGGGGATTGATTGTGGGGCTCCTGGACTGTGAGAAGGCACAGGACAGGCTGAAGGACGCCCCCCCCCCCACACTGAGTGCACAAATTTCATGCACAGAGCCTCTAGTCTATGGAATAATCCATCCTTTCCACTGAATTGAAATACAAAATTTTATTAAATTAAATTCTCAAATTCTGTGACCAATTTCTAGATTCTCATTTTTGTTCTACCTATATTTGTACTAAATGATATAATATTTGTGTTATTGCCATGAGTTTATAGACTCTTATGGTGTCTGGTAAAGCAAGTCCAACCTTACTATTGTTCTTTCTTAAAATTTTGACTATTTTCAGGTATTTATTTGTCCACATAAACTTTAAGTAATTTTATCCAACGTCAAAATAAATTTTAAAACATGTTAGAATTCCTATTTGTATTGCTTTAAATTTACATGTTAATTTTGAATTAATGAACTTTTATATTGTAATTTTTAAGAAAATGGTATTTATGTTCACTTAATCTTATTTCAAATCCTTTGATTTTCTTAGTAGATACCATGTTTCTTATTAAAATTTTCACAAACTTCTTATTACTTGTACTACTTTTAATAGGAAATTTCCCATTTATACCTCTAGGTATAAATCTTCCATTTTTTCAATATATCTCTGGTGTCTAACCAATTACCCAAATTATCAATTAAAAAAAGTTTTATCAATTAAAAAAAGTTTCCTACCAAAGTCTCTTAGGTTTTCTATTTATACAATCAGACTTATGTAAAAAGGGATAGGTTTACTCTTTTTTTCAATGCATATAAGTTATTTAATTTTCTTGTGAAGCACTGGTGGTATCAATTTTACCTCCTTGGGTCTTAATTTGGTTGTTTAATTTTTAAACTAGTTCCCCTCTCCCCTTTATTTAGAATATTTGCTCTTGGACTTCAGTAAAATATTTCACTAATTCCTACTTTACTTGGAAATTTGATTATTTCATATTAACAAACTCTTTGGTATCTATCTATATAGTCATGTAAGTTTTATACTTGAATTGGTTGATATAATGTATTATGTTGATATAACTTCTTAACTTAAATCACCCTTGACTTCCTAGTAAAATCCTGTTTGATCTTTCTTTTGCTGAATTGCTAATTCCTATTTGTTAATATTTTATATGCAAAAATATCCTATATTATAAAAGGCTAATATGCAAATTGTCCCTGGGGGAGTTCAACCACTGGCTATGACATGCGCTGACCACCAGGAAGTGGCGTGGAATGAAGAAAGGCCCCAGCTGGCAGCCAGCAGCCGGGGAGGAAGGCCCCAGCCAGCAGCTGGCAGCTGGGGGAAAGAAGGCCCTGATTGGCCCTGATCACTGGTCAGGCCTCTGGACCCTACCCATGCACAAATTTCCTGCACTGGGCCTCTAGTATATTTATATTCATAAGTAAATTTAGTTATAGCTTTTACTTTATTTCTTATTAGATTTGATATTAAAACTTTGCTGACTTCTT
>NW_005367989.1:2652075-2665133 GCF_000412655.1 Myotis brandtii
ATACATTTAAATATGTTCTTATTGATTTCTGAGAGAGGAAGGGAGATGGAGAGAGAAACATCAATGATGAGAGAGAATCATTAATCGGCTGCCTCCTGCACGCCCCCTACTATAGATCAAACACACAAGTGGCCACTTGGTGCATAGGTTGATGCTCAACCACTGAGCCACACCAGCCAGGCTTTTTATTTTTATTTTTTTTAGGAAATCACCTATTTTTCCAAGTTATCTAATTTGTTTATTTAGAAGCACATGAAGTATTCTCTCAGAATTCTTTTAGTTCATACACTATCTGTGTTCAAATTTATATTTATAAATTTATTTCTTATTCTAATTTTTTTCTCATTTTTATTTTCTATTTCCTTAACTGAATTTTATTCATTTATTTTATTGGTAATTTTATTAAACCAGTTTTTAGATTTGTTTATCTTTTTTACAGTGTAAAAATTGTGTTTCATTGATTTTAGTGATTATATTTACTAATTCCCTTCTAGTATTTTATTTTGGTATATTTGTAGCTCTTTTTATTATTGTATAAGATAAAAATTTATTTCCTGAAACTAATATTAGTTTCAGTTTTTTAGAATTTATGCAGCATTATTTGCAATAGCCAAGATATGGAAGCAACCTAAGTGTCCATTGTATATAGACAGCAGAATATTACTCAACAACAAAAAAATGAAATCCTGCCATTTGCAACAACATGGATGAACTTAGAGAGTGTAGCTTTTTTATATTCCACTAGAGGCCTGATGCACGAAATTCATGCAAGGGTAGGCCTTCCTTCCCCTGCTGCTGGCACCGGCTTCCCTCTGGCACCTGGGACCCGGGCTTTCCTTCAGCCACCGGCAGGCCCTGGCTTTGTCTGGAAGGTTGCCCAAAAGGGTGTCTGGTCTAATTAGCATATTATGCTTTTATTATTATAGATTATGCTTTTATTATTATAGATGCTTTTTCTTTTTCATTAATTTCTTTTTCCATTTACTCTTTAATTTAAAGGTTATATTTAGAAGTGCTTTTCTTCTTTTTTTGGTTTCTTTATTCTTATTTATATCCAGAAATATGTCCTGCAAAATGTCTGCTTTTTTAACTTAATTTGTTCTAAGGAATCATACATTTTTAAAAATATTTCATATACATACAAAATAACTATCTATTGGATAAATAATACTCTCTCTCTCTCTCTCTATATATATATATATATATATATATGTGTGTGTGTGTGTATAGATAGATAGATAGATAGATAGATAGATATAGATATAGATACAGATATGAGAAGCCATCAACCTAAAGGAATGAAGATATAGCAAAGGTATAGATGCCAACTCAAATTATACACGAAATTTCTATTCCTCTTCTCAAGAACCAAAAAAGGAAATGACAGTGGCAAGACTTTATGTTAACTCACACACTGATCAGAGGTAATACATATAGAATCCCTGAGAATTCTTGTGACAGTTTGAGGAGGGGGGGATCATAAGAAATTCCAATAATTGACACCTGGCTAGTCAATTATTGGAATTTAACATCAGTAAAATGTGGGGTTCTTTGGTAAATATGACTATTTATTAGCAGGTAAAGCCAGGAATTCACAACTTATACTTTATAATCAAATGCTAAAACTTTGGCTATATTTCATGCTTTTTCTTTTCTTTCTTCAATCAAAGAAAGGATAAAATACTTTAGATTAAGTTGCCTTAACTAGCAGAATAGAAGTCAAATCCATTTACCCTCTTACACTAAAACTTTCAGTTTTATAAATGGCAAGAATAAAGAAAATAGAGAGCTTCAGAAACTCCTGGGAAATGCCAAGCAAAAAGCTTACCTAAAGTCTCTTTAAGCCAGCATGAGTCTTTTAAAGGGACATCAGTCTCTCTAATCTTTTGTCTGGAGACTTCACATGGATCTTCTAGCAGGAATATTCTTCCAGAAATATAAAAGTTCCCTACCATAATGATTGCTTGCTTGGAGGTCAGGTGGTGCCCCTTCGGGGTGAGTGAGCTAAACATGCCATTAGCTGAACTCTCAGAGGGAACCTCTTGATGTTATTTCCTGGCAATTCTGGCTGAGCGCTCTACCCGAAGCTGTGCTTCAGTGGGGTTTTTAAAAGTTCTTTTCCTTTGTTCCTCTGGTGGTCACTGCTTTTCATTTTGTTTCACAATATACCCCCTCTGGTTCTCTATACATCCTGCGGTTTGTCCCTCTCTGTGCCTTTGAATGAATTATTCTATTTGCTTCTTCCTTGTACTGGAGAACTACTTATCCTTCAAGATTCACTAATGACTCCTTACCGAATTCACTTCCCTCTGCCAGGCAGAGTTAAGCACCCCCTCCTCTTTCTTCTCACAGCATCCTTTATCAACCATCGGACAGTTCATGCATGCTCTTCAGAAGAATATTCTGTCCCTTTCATCTCTGTTAACCTTGTGCTGAACATAGTATACAGTAGGTAGTAAGTGATCAAATAAATGGATGACTAAATAAACAACTGTGTTCTAAAACCTGGCATAAGGTTTGAAAAAAATATCAATATTACGTTGGGTTATGGTTGGCATCAAACTACTTTGAAAATAAAGTGAAGGCTTTTTTAAATTCACTGATTCTAGATAACCGCCCTTGAGACAAAGACAAACATTAAGAGAGGAGAGGACATATTAGGGACAGATACTAAGAGCTCATGGAAATTAGTCACTGACATAAATTTCTGAGATTTTGGAGAAGGAAAAGCCAAAATCCAGTCATATTTTCTCAATTAAAAATATACATGAGTAATGAGTAAGTTGGGTATTGATCCCTGGCAAAATTCTAGAATTACTTATTATACAAATTGGTCTTAAGCTATTAGTAAAGAATATGATTATGAAGAGGGTATATCACGTTAAAAAAAAACAAAAATTATGCAAATGTTATGAGATTGGTTTATTTACTTCAGTTAGACATTTAATAAAAGTTCTTAAGATGTGTTGGATAAATGTGGGTTAAGCTGAAGTGAGTAAATAAATGGTTAAATAAAAATATTTATTTTAACTTCATTCAGGTTTAGTTGTCACCTAGAAAGAGGAGTGCAGTGGTGTGTCACAGAGCTTTGTCTTATTCAATATTTATATTAGTTGTTCACAAAGACCCAGAACTTATCTATACAAAATTCATGGCTATAACAAAGCTGAGAAAAGTGAATATTGCAACAGATGTCAGAATAAAGAGTTAAAAGTTGACAAGTAGAAACATGAGGCTAAAACCCCAAAATAAAAGTTGGCACATATAAATGCTTACATTTTAATTCAAGAAAACAAATGTCTGACAGTAGTATAGGCCCTTTATATTCTGAGATTCATTCTAGCTCTAAACATTTATGATTCTAGAGGTAATATAGCCTCCTTTTTCAGGGGAATCCTTGCAATCAGTTGGAGGTGGAGCCAAGATTAGGACTCAGCTCTGCTAAATCCCAGTTCCTTCACTCATTTATTCCCTGCTCAAAACACACTAGAAGAACTCTATATACGTATGAACATCACAGTAACAGGACACTGATGAGCTATAGTATCATGAGATTAAGGCTGTGAGGAATATAAGGATCTCTAAACCAGAATCCAAGGAGCACAATGGAAAAACCTGGAATTCTAACATGGTTTAGAAGAACACATTAGCTATCACCAGCTCTCCAAAAGGTTGTCAGTCACTTGGAAAAAGGAATAATCTGAGAATGCATTCTTCTAAAGGGTTATAACTGAGATAAATTGTGCACAATAACAGGTTTTGGATAGATTTTGGCTTAAAACAAAGAACTTAGAATAGTTGCTATTAGCCTTAATAAGCAGAGCCTAGATGACCACCTGTCAAAAGATGAATAACAAGAGAGTCAGAGTGGATTACCTCCTAAGTTCCCTCTTACCTAAGTAAGGACCCTTGATTTGACCAGAGCCTACTGGGTGCTACTGTGTGACTCAGCCCTTTGATTTTTACCAAGACGTCAATTCCATGAATCATCTGTACACACAAGTAAACCTTAAGTGGAGGAAGGATCACTATCAGAGAATCCCTGGAACACAGCCAGTGGGTGAAGCCATCTGCATTGCCACACTCCTTCCCAGGGCTGGACAAGTGCAGGTACTTAAAATAACATTCCACAAAATGTTTGCCCAAAGCATTAATGTTTAACATTTTGTCTTTATTTTTTATCTCATGGTATAATTATTGGCAAAACATGAAGAACAACATGGAGAAATGTAGAAAAGACAAACCAAATGTGAATTGCTTTCTGTATCTTGTCTCATTCATCCTTGACTGCTATTAGAACAGATCATTGAGGGGGGAATTAGTTATATGGCTTAAAGGGGATTGTGAAGATTAACGAGGAAAAATAAGAACCAAGAATAATTTCTGTAAGAAATTAAACTACAAAGCAATAGATGGTCATAAGCCCAGATGAGAACTTGTCACACAGTCATTGCACAACATCCACTTAGAACAGCAGCTGCACCAACACCTCTGTTTTTCTGTGCAGTGGAATTCTGCTATTTAAGTCTGGTGGGACACACTTGTTCAGCAATTACTATACAGTGAATTGCTTTTACATTGAATGTGAAAGAAGTCCACATGCCAGTGGCTTCTAAATAAAAATGCACCTGTCATCTAATATTTGGTGATGTTGAATTAATTATCTTCCTACCATCTGGAATGCAGCTCCTACAAAGTTTTAGTTAATCAAATATATTAACTGAGATTTAGTGAAAACAGGCAATGATGAATATTTGATGGTTATGCTGAGCACAAGCAGTTGCTAGATTAATTTAAAAATCCATTTCATTAAAATAATTTAAAACATTTTTATACATTAAAATCTGCTACCAAATGGAGAGTTGCCTTTACCTTACTCTTAATTTAACTGATTACAAAAATCACTCGAGTCAGCTGTTCATTAATTCATTTATTTATATGAAAAATTCTCTTCCGCCCTAACCAGTTTGGCTCAGTGGATAGAGCGTCAGCCTGTGGACTGAAAGGTCCCAGGGTCGATTCTGGCCAAGTGCATGTACCTTGGTTGTGGGCACATCCCCAGTAGGAGGTGTGCAAGAGGCAGCTGATCAATGTTTCTCTTTCATCGATGTTTCTAACTCTCTATCCCTCTCTCTGCCTCTCCGTAAAAAAATCAATAAAATATAAAAAAATTTCTCTTCCTGTCTCAGAGCTTCCTGAAATAAAAATAGAATGTACTAGTAACCTTAAAAGAGAATCAGGCATGGGTGGGATGAAAGCAAGACAGGTGGAAAAGAAAACTGTGGGGGTGGGAAGATGAAGAAGTTGAGGAAAGCGGAGCCAGGGGGACGTGGAGGAAGTTGAGTCTATGGCATAGATAGACCCTGGAAAAGGGGGAAAGACAGACTACAGCATAGGAGTAGAAATATGAGAGCATGCTAGAGCCTGAAGTGAAGAAACAGGATAATTGGAATAAAGATCAAAATAAAAGCAAGCCCGGCCATTGTAGCCCAGTGTTTGACCTATGAACCAGGAGGTCATCGTTCGATTCCTGGGCAGGGTGAGGGCACATGCTCATGGTTGCAGGCTTAGTCCCTGGTGGGGGGCGTGCAGAAGGCAGCCAGTCAATGATTCTCTCTCACCATTGATGTTTTTATCTCTCCCTCTCCCTTTCTCTCTGAAATAAATATTTGAAAAAATAAAGAAGCAAATTATAAACTACCCTTTTAGAATATTCAACACTAATTAATGAGAAGCTATCAAAAGCAGTCTTAATCATTATATAATGATTGTCTACTAAACTCTCATTGTGTGCCCCCAAATTTCCATTTCTTTGTCCCTAGATTACATAAAATAGTGACTGAATAAATTTCCTTAACAAAGCCAACCTAAGGTCACTATGGTCAGGGGTTCCAAAATTCTACTATAATTGCAACTAAAAATTAGGACACAATCAATAGGCAACCTTTAACCCTACTGCTAACTTAGAAAGATACCATAATAGCTGGTATTAAGAGAACTGCATTATTTTATTTTATTGAATCAGGAACTAAATAGCACCTGTTTGGCACTGTGTTTCACAGATAATGAAAAATCAAAATATGCTAACTGTTCTAGTCTCTTCACATCCTATATAATAAAAGGCTAATATGCAAATAGACCAAAAGGCAGAACAACTGAACAACTGAACAACCAGTTGCTATGATGTGTGCTGACCACCAGGGGGTGTGCGCGGAACATCCATGTGATTGTCTGCGGCAGATTGGTGGAGCAGGTGAAAGGGGGTGCCAGACCAAAGCGGGGTGCCGGTCGCTGTCATCTGGGTAAGCCTCTGGTGGTTACTGAAAATTCTTTGCTCCCATGTGCCATGGTCCTGCCCAGTGCTCGCACCTGCTACTGGTGCTGGAGCTGCCGTTCACACCTGCTGCTGGTACCTAGCACCGGCCCTGACTGCTCAGCGCCATCAGCGGGTGTGAGCAGTGGGTGTGAGCAGCGGCTGCCACCCCGATCACCCCTGAGGGCTTCTCCACCTCCCGCTGCTCCTGAGGGGCGCTCGGGCAGTAGCTGCTGCTCGCACCTGGGTGCAAATGGGCCAGTGCCATCAGCGTGTGGGAGCAGAAGCAGCAGGAGCAGGGCAGACAGGGGACCAGGGGCCGCAGCCAGAGGGCAGACAGGGGACCAGGGTGGGGGTGCAGAGGATGGGCCGAGACCCACCCCTGTGCCCACCGCAGCCTCACGGCCCACAGTTCCTTTTAAGGTGCATGAATTCATGCACTGGGCCCCTAGTTTTAGTATATTACTAAATATATTAATGTTTTATGTATTGTCATTTTTGAAACATAATTCCAAGGACCATACCTATAAAGTTAATTTTGATCTCTAACTCTACTTCATAAATTCAATAGCAGGAATCTGAAAAAGTAGGGTTGATACTGAATCAAATGAATCAAAATAATAATTACCAAGTATTTCAGGAGGCAGAAAAGAAACACTACTTAACCTTGTCTACACTGCTCTCCTCCAGTATGGGATTAATTAATTGAATTCTTCTATGTGCTATGCATTATGCTGGGTGCTAGAGAAAAAGGTATAAACAGACACATATGGTTGCTGGTCTCATGAAGCTTCTACTCTAACAGGGGGAGATGGAGAGAAATGGATAGATTTAAACTATAATTTGGACATAAAACTAATTGACAGAATATTGTTCAATAATATTAATGGTTATACCTGTGTCATATTGTTGATTTTAATTGGAATAACTTAATATAATGTTATTATTGACATTAATATGACATTCCTTAGGAAGTATAAGACATTTGTGACTCTCTAAGTCAGCTTGGTCTGTACTTTTCTTTTTCTTGATCAAGAATATTTCCCTATCGAGGGCCTCATAACTGCTTTGGTGTATTAAAGTTTTCTTCAATAATCCATATCCCTACCAACTTCTGTTCTATTGCTTTTGCCCTCTTCACAGCCAGCTATGAGAGATTTGAAAAAACATCAATTTGTTGTCCCACTTATTTATGCATTCATTGGTTGATTCTTGTATGTGCCCTACTGGAGCTTGAACCTGCAACCTTGGTGTATTGGGATCAATGCTCTAATCAACTGAGTTATCCAGCCAAGGCCACAGCCAGCTTTTGAGAGAGTGTTCTGAATGCTCTCATTTGAAATTTACTCTTCAACAAATTTTAAATTGGCATTTACCCTCATTATTCCACTGAAATTACCTTTGCCAAAGTCATCAATGACCTATAGTGACAATTGATATTATTACTTTATTTGACTTTTATGTAATGTTTTGAACATTTAAACACTCACTTTCTTAAATATTTTCTTCTACTTGGCAACACATTCTACTTGTTTTCCTTATACTTCTCCAGATGCCTCTCTTCCATACTCTTCTCCCTCCTCTACTCAACTTCAGAATGTAAGTTTCTCTACTCACAGTCATGGGCTCTATTCTACTTCCAACCTCTCCTTATGCAATCTCACCCACTCCCATGGCTAAATGCTGACTACCCCCACTTGTAACTGCAGTACAAACTTTTCTCTGAACTCCAACTTAGGTCTAATGAGATGCATTACAAGCCTCTCAAATTCGTGGTATAAACCGCCATCCAAATTTGTTCCTCTTCCAAAGCATGATGGCCAGAAATGTGACAATAATCCCTATCACCACTTTCTCTCTCATCCCCAAATCACCAAACTCAGTTGATACTATCTCCAAATTATATCTCAAATCCGTGTACTTTTTTCCATCTCCACCAAAACTGCAATCATCTCTTGCTTGACTACTGTAGAGGTCTCCTAAATAGTCACCCTACATTGACCCTTTCTATCCTGCATCTTTCACCATTCCACAGCAAGACATAAAACATGAAGAAAATTAAAATAATTGGAATGAAGAAGCCAAAATTACTATATGTGTATTTCCTATAATACTATCATATATATCCCATTGCTTTCAACTAAAAAACTTACAGAATTAATAAAATTAACAATTAGAGCCAACAAGAAATTGAGTAAATGCACCAGGTACTTAAGAAAAATCAAGAGCTTTTCCATATATAAGCAATACTCACAGTCCTATGACTGCCTATTATTTTCTTCTCACCCCATGCCCCATCTTAAAAATCCCATACACTGTCTGTATTTCAGCTGAGTTGGCTGCAAGGGTTTGTAGACACAGGTGATCAGACCAGAGGTGAGTCAATTAGATTATCTATATTCATGATGGGGACATGAGACCCAGTTACCACAGTTTTTATTAGCCCTGGATTTAATAAAGTTATGTAAACTGAGGGACAAGGCTGCCATTTTGGAGTGGTCATTTAATACTAAGCTTACGCATCAGCAAATAAAGTCAGATTGTAAGACAAACAAAAGAACAGAGCAGTTTCCCAGAGAAGAGAAATCATTCAGACAAAGACAAGAGAATGCAGAACTGTCTAGGTCAGTGATGGCGAACCTTTTGAGCTCGGAGTGTCAGCATTTTGAAAAACCCTAACTTAACTCTGGTGCCGTGTCACATATAGAAATTTTTTGATATTTGCAACCATAGTAAAACAAAGAGTTATATTTTTGATATTTATTTTATATATTTAAATGCCATTTAACAAAGAAAAATCAACCAAAAAAATGATTTAGGTTCATAGGTTCGCCATCACTGGTCTAGGTCAAGCATGTCGAACTCGCGGCCCGCGGGCTGCATGCTGCCTACAATGAATATTTTTGTGGCCCAGCCAATATAATGGTATGTAAGAAACATTTTAATAAAAATTTCGTAACTTAATTTTTACAATATCCTGTTATACATAATTAATAACGAACTATAACGTTCGCTAATGACTGATTACTATAATCGTGTCGCATTCATTTCCCTTACGCGCAGGCGCATCATTTCTCTCCACTAATACTAGCACCGAATATTCTAGCAGCCGATTGCCACGTCATTAGTCTTGGACTGACTTGTTTGATGTGCACAACAGGAAATATTTCGCTTTCAGAAAACAAGAAAAATAGGTTTATTTGCATTATACTTATTAATTCGTGCATTTATTCAGTGTCTGGTAAGTTAATGTTCAAGAAAAAATATTAATTTTTATGAAAATGTCCTATTATTTTATGTTAATGGTTACTCATTTATTTCAATCCTTTGTATTCAGCATGTCTCTATCAAAATAAACCAATGTTTCTATGAAATTTGAAGCTTTTGTTTTTTTGCGGCCCACATAAACTTAAACCTTGTTTATCTGGCCCATGTTAGCCTTTGAGTTTGACATGCTTGATTTAGGTTCTTAAGAGCTTTTTTAGTTCCTGATTCCAACCCCTCTGAGGCTTAAGTACACTCTGCTACATCCTGAATCAATATGTATATTTAACATAAACCAAAGTACCAATGCTATTTATATTTTGGAACTAGGTGAACTGATACTAAATTCATAAGAAAGATAAAAATAAGAGCAAGAACTTAGCATATTACTATATGCCGGGCACTGATTAGAATCCTTTGCATGATGTGTTTTACACAAAGCCAATAGGTATCATATTATTCCCAGTTGGAAGTTAAAGTGGGTAACTATCCAAATACGGTATACTAGTAAATGTCTAGCAAGTTGTACTATAAATGAGTAAAAACATGCAAGGAAACATTTGAAAAGAAGAGAAGTTCCAGTGCTAGATATTAAAACATGTTTTAAAGGCTAAAGTAAAATAATGTGGTGTCAATATAGTAACCAACAGAGAGAATACATATCCCCCAAAATAATCTTAGTACATAAGAATTAGCATATAATAAAGAAAGCATCATGAACAAATGTTTAAGGAAATTATTATAAGACACAGAACTGAGGGAAAAGTTGATTTTCATTTTCATCTTAAATTAGTCACCAAAATAAGTTTTAGATTGAAGCAAGGGTTAAAATATATAAAAACAAAACTAGGAGAAAATGAGAGCGAATATTAAACTGATTGATTTCTTAAAGCATAGAAATTGAAAACCTAGAGGTAGTTAAGGAGATTTTTTAAAAAGACCCAAGTGAAATAAGAAATTTAGAATTCCTATATATTAATATACAATAAGTAATAAAAGCAAACCTTAAGATGGGAATAATATTTATAATTCAAATGATATAAGATTATTATCTGAGTTGTGCATGTGTGAAAATGTTTAATGTGATATAGTTAAGGAAATGAAAGATATAAAGAAATAAAAAGTTAAATAGAATAATATTTATTGATTAAAAAATTGGTAAACATTTAAAAATGCAATACTTATATAGGTTAGGGTAGAATAAAGATGCAACCACTCATAAAAGTGTAAACTGATTTACAAAACACACACACACATAAAACCTTTCAGGAAAGTTAATTTAAATATATGTATCAAGTATCTTAAAAAAATTTTCATAATTATCAACCCAATGATTCTAATTCCTGAAATCTAATTTAAAGGAAGAACAAGAGATGTGTTCAAAGATGTTTGCCAAAGTATGCCAATTCTGCATTATATGTATTAGCTAAAACAAAAAAAAATGGAAAATACAACAACTAGGAAAGACTTAAATTTCCAACAATGGAATGGTTAAATAAAATATAACATACCCATGTGGAGAAATATTATGTATTTATTAAAAATAATACTTGAAAAGAAAATTTAACACTTATGAAATATTAGAGCCCTTGATGATTATTCTCCTTGTTTTATGTCTCTTTTTTTAACACTTCATTTTTTCTATAACCACTATTAAAGATGCAGTAAAAGCCTATTTTACATCATCTACAGTTATTCACTAGCCCTATAAAGAATTTTTTTTAAAAGGCACACAATCAGTAATGACTAAAATTAAGCCTCTTGTTTGGCTATGGGATCACCATTACACTTCCCAATTTCCTGCTACCATGGCTAATTAAAAGTTGGCATGGTTACTCCCATACCAATTGGCATTGGTCACAGATAAATTTCTGTGATTTTTTAAATCATAGTTATTATTCTACTCCATCTGTTCTCTTCAGTTTTCAAGTCAGCTGTCAAATTAAACAAGTAAGCCCTTCCTAAAAGTTGTAGAAATTTTATTTATTACTAGGGTAAATGAAACAATAGCATAACATGCTTTTGTTCAGTAGAATTCTACAAGGTGAACCAAGAGAGAATTCATAGGAAATAATGTGATGTGTCGACAGTGATGATGGGAAAGTGCTATATTTATAACAGTAGTTAACATTCTTGCATTAGTTTCGAATACGAGTCATAATTGCCAAGAAAGTTTTAATAGTGAAATCCTAAAAATACATCTCAACTCTGACCACCTGCTTTTTCCAGTTGTACTCTCTGTTTTACATTAGCTAAATTCAATAAGCTCAGGAGACTCTGTAAAAGTACTAAATCATTTATTGGTTTAATTATTTGATGTATTTCCCTACTCCCATTCCAATTAACAATTTCATTTTTCCATAATGTTTTCCTATTACATAGAAAGCATCTCTACCATTTTAAAGAGAAAAGTACCTTTGACACAGTCTCCAAGTCCCACTATGTAAACATAATTTTAAGAATTATACTGCAAGTCATGGGAGAAGAATAAGAATAAATATTCTAATAGCTAAATCTATTCAATCTTTTCACTCTGGCGTTTGTTATACTAAAATAAAAAAATTTATCTCATTTGTGTTCAATTTATTACAAAAGTAGTTTCATTTTTCACCCCTTCATGTAACCTTGCAATCTGGCTGTACATATCATCAAGAGGTGGCATCTATTTTCCTACTCCTTAGCTCTGGGCTGGATTTGGGATTTGTTCTAGCCAACTAGATGTGACACAGGTGATGGGATGCTAGTTCTGAGCTGGGGGCCTCTAGAGGCCTTATTTGCTTCTGCTTGTCTTATATGTTTCTGCTTGCCTTTATCTTGAGATCAAGAACCAGATAATGTAGGAGGATGAGGAGACACGTTATCTATCAGAAACCAACCTAGACCAGCCACTCTCAGCCAACCTGCCAGCTGAGAAGAGATATATAAGCAAACTGAATAAGATTGGCTGAGATCCAAGAATAACTGAATTAAGGCCAGTCTAAATTGCTAATCTACCGAATCATCGGCTAGGTAAATGAATATTGTTTTTAGCCACTGTGTTTTGGGGTGATTTGTTACAAACCAGTAGCTAACTAATACATTCTCTTGTCTCTTGTTTAACTTATTTAGAAAGAAAATTAGAAAGTAATATTAGCAAATAAAAAATTAGACATAACTATATAAAATCTATTTTTCTCATGATATCAATATTTACATTTTTCATATTTTGGCTGTTGGGGATATTAACATTTATAAACACTTTTAATTTATAGGTATTATTTAACTCTTTTTTTATTGCTTAAAATATTACAAAGAGTAGTACATATGACTCCTTTTTTTTCCCCCTTGACCTTCCCACAGCCTCCCCTACCCCTCAGTGCCTTGTGTCCATTGGTTATGCTTATATGCATGCATACAAGTCCTTTGGTTGATTGCTTACCCCCACCCCTCAACCCTCCTCAGCCTTCCCGCTGTAGTTTGACAGTCTGTTTGATGCTGCTCT
>NW_005367989.1:2665846-2671978 GCF_000412655.1 Myotis brandtii
CCAGATATCAAGCTGTATTACAAAGCCACTGTTCTCAAAACTGCCTGGTACTGGCACAAGAACAGACATATAGATCAATGGAATAGAATAGAGAACCCAGAAATCGACCCGAACCAATATTTAACTCTTACAACAATCCTGTGAGGTAGGAGTTATGTTTATTTTATATAAAAGGAGACTAAGGTAAAGAAAGCACAGAAAATGTCCAGATTCACACAACTATCATGACAAAGATAGATGAGAATGGAATACAGGACTACATAAATCCATGTATTCCATGAGAATCAATCTACAACCGAACTGTCAAGTCCAGGCTCTTTTTGGAGTTGTATTTTAGAAACCAGACATGTGTGTTCCCTGCAGAATGACTTAGATCCTGTCCCCAGAATGATCTGAAGATTAATTTATGCATATATTTACTCACTTGGGCTTTTTCTCCTTCTCTAACAAATTTTAAATGGCCAAAATGTCACAGTGATCTTTTCAAATTCTCAATTCAAGTTCTATGTGCAATTGATATAACAACACCTGAATGAAAAATGAACATATAAATAAGTAAAAATATATTCCAGTGTAAAAGCACTTGATTTATTTGAAGTCATAACTGTTGTTTCTAGCAGCAAATGATTACTATTAATTGTCTGATGGACTATAATCTAATTTAATGCTAATGGGCAATATTTAGTGATTTACTGGCAGGCAAAATCATGTACTTGTGGGACTAGTATAAAAATAGTCTCAATTTCTAACATTGGTTGTGTCTCAGGTGCTGATACATTTTTAATACTTAAAACAAAAAGCAACTTAGTGTTGATTTTATGTATGTTGTGTAGCTTTCTGCCTTTGATGGTTGCTTTTGAAGACGCGATAGGAGGAATGGAAAATGCTTACTAGAAGATGTCCTTACGTATCTATTTTATGGCTTTATCATTAATTTTGGTTTCTAGTCAAGTGATTACTGTAGAGCAGCAGCACTGAATCCCTTTCCTGCTATTTTGCTGTGAGAATTTGCTACTACATGTGCCTATGTGCACTTAGATACCACTTCTGAATGAACTAAAATCAACAACAGTTTAGCTAGAAATTGTAGGGAAAATTTCAGGAAAAGTGTGGCATAAGTAACAGTTGCCACTTGTTTCTTTCTCATGATCTAATGATATTTAACAATAAAGTTTAATGGAATCCCACTTAACACTGAAGAAATTAGTTTTTAAACTTGAAGTTTGTCAGGGCTTGAATGGCAACATAAAAATGCCTATTTTAAAAGCAAACAAAATCATATGATTTAAATCAATTACTTAAAAATTTCGACTGTTGTAATAAAGTAGGTTTACATCTGCTTTTTATTTGATTCTTTTTCTCATAAATGTAACTAAGTAATATTCCTATTTTCATAAAGACCTAAAGTAAAAAACTTGGTCTCAGGGTTTAGAAATGATGATCATTTCCATGACCCCTGCTAAATGGCCCTTTTCTAATGTGATGTTCAGAGCTTAGTTCATGCATTTACATTTGGTCATATAACAAGAGTTTGACTACATCACTGCCAGGAAGGCTGACATGAGGAGATAGCTGTTACCCAAGAATAGACCCCATTTAGTTCACTAGTAGCAGTTGCCCACACAATACCTACAAAAATACTGAAGTGACCTAAGGAAACCTCCCCCCGACCCCCAACAAGCAGGGGCGTTGAAGCTAATTCCTATGGAAGCAGAGAAGTCAGAATCTAGACCTCAGCTGTGGGACTGTCCCTCGGCCAGGATATAGACCCCATTCCTCCTGCCATGTGAACGATGCTGTTAGAGTAGAAGGATGAATGAACGATTCTCACCTGACTTAGCGAGCCAGGTATGGGGCAGTGGAATGGGATCGTTCCTATACACCTGAATGATAAACCAGACCGTGATAAACCTGAAAATAGCTGTGTTCTAGGAGATTCCTGTCAGCATAAGTAACTAAATTTTGAGAGAATGAACCACCCCTTCAAGTAATTTTTACTTGAGAACTGACTTGGCTGGGTGTGTTTGCTCAGGAACTATATGAGCTTCTGTTCTATGTTGCTATCGACTGAGGAATATACTTTCAAGAGAAGTCCTCTATCCTTGTTCCAGTTCCATGGACTAAGGGCAGCATGCTCAACACACGGAGGAACCACTTACTCTGACATAAGAGTTAAACTGGCCTGAGGCCTAGTTTTTGAACCATAATGAAAAGCTGCAGATTTCTCAACTTGGTTATAATGGATTATAGAAAGAACACCTGAAAATATTCACATAGTATTTTATCTTTGACAGTTAATATAATTCTTTTTGGATCAGCAGCCATCTGAATTATTTTATTTTGTAACTAGTGAATTTTGTCATTCAAAATAATCCCCCTTTTTTTCCAATTACAGTTTACGTTCAATATTATTTTGTATTAGTTTCAGGTATACAGAGTAGTGGTTAGACAATCATACACTTTACAAAGTGGTCCCCCTGCTATTTCAAGTACCCACCTGGCACCATACATAGTCATTAAAGTATTATTTACTATATTCACAGCCTCATGACTATTTTGTGATTACCAATTTGTACTTCTTAATCCCTTCACCTTTTTCACCTAGCCCCAGTGCCCCTTCCCTCTGGCAACCATCAGTCTGATCTCTGTATCTATGAATCTGCAAAGCAGTAAAATTTTAAACACAATAAAGGCCACAACAAGGTAATTAAAGAATAAAGGTAGGTCTAATACTAATTATATACTAAGTTTTCTACCAAAAATTGAAATTCAAATTAGTTTTTTCAGAAAACAAGTTATGCTGTAAGCAGTCTGAGAATCTCATGCTGGTGTCACACAAAAGTGAGTGCTTTACTTATTTTCTTTGTTTAACTAATCTAAAAACAAAAAGACAACCTCAATTATTTATCTTATAAAAAATACATATGGTTAAAATCAGAATACATAATGTGTAACCCTGAACACGTTAGTATGTAAATTGACCAAATGGCAGAAAGACTGGTCACTATGACTCACACTGACCACCAGGAGGCAGACGCTCAACGCAGGAGCTGCCCCCTGGTGGTCAGTGCACTCCCACAGCGGGAGTGCTGCTCAGTCAGAAGCCGGGCTCATGGCTGGCAGGTGCAGTGGTGGTGGCAGGAGCCTCTCCAGCCTCCGTGGCAGTTGGATATCCCCCAAGGGCTCCCGGACTGCAACAAGAGGGTGGCCAGGCTGAGGGGCCATCCCCTTGCCCCAGAGTGTACAAAATTTGTGCACACGGCCTCTAATATATATATATGTCATTGTATATATGTATGTGTGTGTGTATATATATATATATATACATATATATGTATATGCATATATTTGATATGTAGTAAATGATAAATCAAAGCAGAACATATATTTTTACTTATAAGGGTTATTATGTGAATCATACATCTCACTATAAACCATCTAAACTAATAATAGCCTAGGTAGTTGTCATGCCCTCACGCATCACACCCTAACGTCATCACAAGATGGCTGTCACAAGATGGCTGCACGCACAGTGGAGGTGGGGCCTGGAGAGGAGGTGGGTTGTGGCAGGGGAGGGCAGTTGGGGGCGATCAGGCCAGCAGGGGAGGGCAGTTGTGGGTGATCAGGCAGGCAGGGGAGGGCCGTTGGAGGCAATCAGGCCACAGGGGAGGGCAGTTGGGGGCAATCAGGCCAGCAGGGGAGCAGTTAGGCATCAATCAGTCTGGCAGGGAGTGGTTAGGGGGCGATCAGGCTGGCAGACAGGCAAGCTATTAGGAGTCAGTTGTCCCAGATTGTGAGAGGGATGTCTGACTGCCGGTTTTACTTATATTTTACTAGAGGCCCGATGCACAAAATTTGTGCAAGGGGCTTGGCCTTCACAGCCCCAGCTGCCTCAGCCCTCACAGCCCTGTCTGCCTCATGGCCCTGTGGCCCTGTGACCCTGTGGCCCTGCCCACTGGTTGTTCCAGAAGGTCATTCTGGAAGGTTGTTCTGCCGTCTGGTCTAATTAGCATATTAGCTCTTCATTATATAGTATTATATATATATATATAGATATACATTTTACACAAAGAGAATCTATATATATAGTAAAAAGCTGGCATTCCCTTTTAAACATGAATTTTAATTATATTAAGTGTTACTCTATTGTAACACTTAAACCGGCAGTCGGACATCCCCTGAGGGGTCCCAGATTGGAGAGAGTGCAGGCTGGGCTGAGGGACACCCCGCTCCCACATGCATGAATTTCGTGCACCGGGCCTCTAGTTTTAATTATAATTCTCATTCAAGGTATTGTCCTTTCTATTTGATGCTTTATTTCCTCCAGGTATCTCAATTATTCTCCATAAATATTTTCACCTTATGGTGAAACCGACTCTTTAAAGGCAATAGTTCATTGGTATGAAAAATCAGAAAGGAAATCTTTGCAGTCAAATATATTGAATGTTTTTCTGTACCTCAGAGCCTATGAGAATCAATTTATTACTGAGAAACACCAACTATATATAAAAATATCAAAATAACTAAGATTTTAGTGAGATGATGACTTTAAATTATAGAGAATATAGCTGTTTTTCTTGTCTATTCTCACTTATTATTACAGGTAAAATCCCATGAAATAAAACAGGAATATGTGCAAATAAAGCATTTATTTGAAGGCATGGTGTTGCAATGACTGTCATCCTAAAGCAAAAATATTTAAGGGATTCTTTAGAAGAGAAATCCATTTTTAAAAAGTCATCACTTAATTATCCTCAGTTATATGATTTATATGGCTATCCTATTATCTCCCTCACAGTTCTATGAGGAAAAGTAATTATCCAGTAGCTTACGACATGCAATTTATCTTATAGTTATAACAGATGTTCATTCTGTCTATAAATACTTATTGAAGAAGCAAATAACTGATCACCACCAAGAAGACTAAATAAAGGCAATTTAATATTTGAGATTATGCTAATTTGAGGTTAACTATTCTGCTTTCTAGCCCTCCTTCTGGCTGTCCAATTTAGATGCCATTTTATGAAACAATGCAATGGTACTCTTTTTGTTCTTTTTAAAAATAAAAGTAGACTTATGAAATGCAGAAGGATTCAAGTGTTTGTCTGAAGGGATATTTTAGATAACTAATGCACTTCCTAATTTTTGTACTTTCAGTAGAAAGCTGCAAATTTGAAAAAAAAAAAAAGATTGCTTGTATATTGGGCTAACTGCTTTCCTTAGCTCCTATCTGGCAATCTCCATATGGTCTTCTTTAACTCTGGGTCTGGTCACCAGTAACCATGTGGAGGTTAAGGAGTCCACTGTAAATTGATCTAAGATATTGCACAATCCTTGTGTTTTTTCTACACCTTGCCTATACCATTTAAACCATCCCTGTATTAAACTCTTTCAACTATTCTATTTTGAATGCTCTATCTCTTTTCTGCAGGAAAATATTACAGCTAGTTCTTCTTATTTATTTCCTCAGGAAAAATTCCACTAATAAACAAAGCACTTATTTAAAGATTTCAAAATTTAGTGCATCAATGATGTTATGACACAAAAATATAATCTATCTACACTAATAAAAGACAAACATGCAAATTGACCATACCTTCGCTATGCCTTAAGCCATGCCCACCAGCCAATCAGAGCAACTATATGCAAGTTAACCCAACCAAGATGGCGGCCGGCAGTCACGGAGCTGGAGCGAGCAGGAGGCTTGCTTGCCCCAGTGATGGAGGAAGCCAAGCTTTCCGCCTGCTGCAGCCGGCTCTGAGCTCCACTCAAGGGAACAAAGTTTCAATTATAGAAGATAAATAAACCCCAGATACCTGCTTTCAGCTGGCCATGGCCACGGAGCTAGAGTGAGCAGGAGGCTTGGGTTGCCCCTGACGATGAAGGAAGCCAATTCCGCCTGCTGCAGCCGGCTCTGAGCTCCACTCAAGGGAACAAAGTTTCAATTATAGAAGATAAATAAACCCCAGATACTACCTTTCAGCTGGCCATGGCCACGGAGCTAGAGTGAGCAGGAGGCTTGGGTTGCCCCTGACGATGAAGGAAGCCAAGTTTCCCGCCCGCCCTGGCCGGCTCTGAGCTCCACTCAAGGCTACAAAGTTTCAATTATAGAAGGTAAATAAATCCCAGAAT
>NW_005367989.1:2672309-2674270 GCF_000412655.1 Myotis brandtii
ATCGGCCCTACCCTGAGCGTGAGTGAGGGTGGCATTGCAACCTCCCGATCCGCCCTGCTCTGTGCATGACGGGGCAGCGCCCCAACTCCCCAATTGGCCCTGCTCTGAGCCTGACCAGGGGCTGCACTTAGGGATTGGGCCTGCCCTCTGCCACCCGGGAACAGGCCTAAGCCAGCAGGTCGTTTTCTCCCAAGGGGTCCCAGACTGCGAGAGGGCACAGGCCGGGCTGGGGCCCCCCCCCCCCCGAGTGCACAAATTTTGTGCACCGGGCCTCTAGTATATATATAAAAGCATAAGCAACCATTCCAAACTATTGACTGAATGACTGGTTGCTATGATATGCACTGACCACCAGGAGGCAGATGCTCAATGCAGGAACTGCCCCCTGGTGGTCAGTGCATTCCCACAGCCAACCTCCCATGGCCGGCCAACCTCCTGTGATCCCTCCCCCTGGCCAGCCGGCCCCTATTGGCCCTGATCGCCGGCCAGGCCAAGGGACCCCATCTGTGCATGAATTCATGCACCGGGTCTCTGGTGCTTAATAAGTGTCTAAATCATTTATATATTTATGGAATGTATTCAACTAAAAATCTCTAGATATAATGATCATCTAAACTTGTTTAGAAATATTTCTGACAAACATCAATATATAAAGTCTACCTTACTGGAAACAAGTATTTTAAATCATTTCTATAAAATTATTGAATTGCTTATGAAAGCACAAAACAAGTTAGATATTCCACTTGAAAGTATTTTCAAGTATACAATTTATCTTTATAAATGTGTATGTCAAGGGAGATATTTACCTTTTCACCAATTTCTCCTTTGATGCCTTCAACACCTTGTTCTCCCTGTAGAAGAGAAATACAATGTGTATAATAATAGGAAAACTAGTTTTAACAGATATAATTATTATACTAATTATTATAGCATTTCTAACATTGAAAAAAACAATAATTATAAAGACTATTTCTAATATGTAAGCTCTAAACCAACACTAAGTTACATAAAATTTAAATATTCCTAACTACTGAAGGAATAATTTTCTAGGGTACAAGCTACAGCTTCACTATTTCCAATGAAATTTAATCTCCATAAAACTTAATTTCTCCATATATAGTACCTTTCTCATAGGTGTTTTGCAAATTGAATGCATCAACATATGTCCTGCACAGATTAAGTTAGTCATTATTGTCGCCATTTATTTCACTAAATCTAATGGAAACAACCTTCTCAAGCTGACTTCTATGATTGCTGTTCCAGTGAGAGTTGTATGATAATCAAGTTCAGGTTTGAACCCCAGAGTTCTGGCTCCAGCTCTGATACCAGCATCATGCTCTTCATCACCCAGATCTCCTGCATCTCCGTCACAGAACGGGGATTGGCTCTCAAACACGACATTTATTCTAAAAGGCATAAGTCCCCTGTTGTTCAACTAGACCCTCTTTGACCTGACAAACTTATTTTCCCACTTATTTCTGCACAGATATTTACATTATTGATGTTTCATTCATACATTCAACAAATGTTTTACTGAACACCAAATATATGTCATACAGGAATGACAACATAGCCAACAAGTAAGTCATATGCATCCCTACAAAAAAAAAAGATTGCTTGAATATTGGGTTAATTGCTTTCCTCAGCTTCTATCTGGCCAAAAGAAGCACTCAGCAAACATTTTCTGAGTGCACCAAGGCAAGGGATGAAGGAATTCTTAGATCCAGTTTATTTCTGCAATGCTACAATAGAGTAACACTTAATATAATTAAAATTAACATATAAAAAGGAATGCCAGCTTCTCCTCAGCTTTCTGGCCAAAAGAAGCACTCAGCAAACATTTTCTGAGTGCACCAAGGCAAGGGATGAAGGAATTCTTAGATCCAGTTTATTATTGCAATGCTACAATAGAGTAACACTTAATATAATTAAAATTAACATATAAAAAGGAATGCCAGCTT
>NW_005367989.1:2675991-2677239 GCF_000412655.1 Myotis brandtii
GGATGCCCAGGTGGGCCGGTGGATCGCTGATGCCCTGCCCGGCCCCCCCAGGTCCGGTCGCCCACGGGACCCCCTCCCGCCCCAGGATCGCAGATAGCAGGCCCTGATGGCGGCAGGGCAGGCAGGATGGCACTGTCCTGCCCTGCCTGCAGTGTGCAAATTAGCCGCCATATTTGTTGGCGGTTAATATGCATAGCACGCTGATTAGCCAATGGGAGGCGTAGCGAAGGTACAGTCAATTACCATGTTTCTCTATTATTATATAGGAGATGTCCTATCTAATGAAAGACAAAAAGGCTAATGGAGCGTACCTTCGCTATGCCTCCCATTGGCTAATCAGTGCGCTATGCATATTAACCGCCAACAAAGATGGCGGCTGGCAGCCATGCAGCTGAAGTGAGCAGGAGGCTTGCTTGCTCCAGTGATGGAGGAAGCCAAGGTTCCCCACCTGCTGCGGCCCGGCTCTGAGCTCCGAAAGCAACAAAGTTTCAATTATAGAAGCTAAACAAACACCAGATACCTGTTTTCAGCCAGCCGTCGCCACGGAGCTGGAGCTGGCTCTTAGCTCCAGTGACGGCAACAAAGTTTCAATTATAGAAGCTAAACAAACACCAGATACCTGCTTTCAGCAGGCCGTGGCCTCAGAGCTGGAGCGAGCAAGATCCAGCTCTCAGCTCCAGTGAGCCAACAAAGTTTCAAATATAGAAGGTAAATAAATCCCAGAATTAAAAAAAAAAGAAAAAAAGGAGAAGCTGGGAGCTTCAGTCACCAGCCAGCCTGAAAATGGCCCTCAGCCCCTCACCCAGACTGGCCAGGGCCCCCAGTGGGGACCCCCACCCTAAAGGGGGTGTGGCCAGCCTGAAAACAGCCATCAGCCCCTCATCCAGGCTGGACAGGCACCCCAGTGGGGACCCCCAACCTGAAGGGGGTGTGACCAGCTGCAAACAGGTATCAGCCCCTCACCCAGACAGGCCAGGCACCCCAGTGGGGACCCAGACTCCTACCCTGATCCGGGACACCCTTCAGGGCCAACCAGCCGGCCCCCACCCGTGCACCAGGCCTCTATCCTATATAATAAAAGGGTAATATGCAAAATGACCCTAACAGCAGAAAGACTGGGAATGACTGGTCACTATGACACACACTGACCACCAGGGGGCAGATGCTCAAGCAGGAGCTGTCCCTGGTGGTCAGTGTGCTCCCACAGGGGGAGCTCTGCTCAGCCACAAGCCAGGCTGATGGCTGCCA
>NW_005367989.1:2677712-2680633 GCF_000412655.1 Myotis brandtii
TATATATAATCCTATATAATAAAGAGCTAATATGCTAATTAGACCAGACAGCGGAATCACCTTCTGGAATCACCTTCTGGAACCACCAGTCGGCAGGGCTGCAGGGCCTCAAGGCAGCCAGGGCTGCCAAGGCTGAGCCCCTTGCATCGGGCCTTTAGTAAAATATAAGTACATGTGCATATGTACACACATAGATTAAATAACTATTTCTGCTTCATCTACCCTCAAAAAAGGTATTAGGGAAGAAAATAATATTTGGGTATATCTGCCACTGAATTCATGGTCTACCTTTTTTCCCACCATTTTTCCTAAAACATAGACTTTAACTTGATCTGTTAATTCAAGCTGACATTGAAGCTGCTAAACACCCGCCTCCTCCCCCTGTACATCAGCCCCAATGACAGCATGATGCAGCCACCACAAACAGCTGCTGGAAAGTCCAAAACTATTTCCCAGCAGATAAATCTGCACATCCCTTGGCTTGTAATTTGACATGCAGAGGCAGCACATGCTGTAGCAATGGGTTTTGTCTAGGATTGCTGTGAAGAAATTCAGAAGCTTGCTATGTCATCGCTGCCAGCTCAATCTTATCATCGTTATCAAGCCAAGTAAAGGAAGATTTTTCAAAAACTGTGTTTTTTGAATGGTAATTTTTAGCCACAGAGGAAAACCTAGATGCAATAGTAACTTCTGTTGCTAAGACCTGTAAAACTTCCCCAGAGCATAGAAATGCTATGCTTGGCTTTGGTGGGCGTGTACTATTGCATCTGTAATGCTCTCCCTGTGGTGGGATCATCTGGGTGGTATGACAGCTGGCCCCTCCTGAAGTGGCTCCCAGTCCCTCCAGGAAACTGGAATAGACCAGCCTTTGTGTTTCCAATCATGCTGATTACACGCAAGCATACTCCTTCCCAGGAGAAAGAAGCCCTTGGACAGGAAAGGGGTAAAAATGAGGTTCATCTTGGTTAAGAGGAAGATACTGGGCACAGAAAGAAGGCTCAACAATGCACACATCCTTACTTATTCTGAACTTACCATTCTGAATGAAAGATATTTTTGAAGAGATTAGGTGTAGCATCTTGGCAGTATTTAATAATTTGTCATTGTAATGATTATGTTTAGCTCAATAGGGGGTATAACAAAAGGAAGATACATAAAAAAAATAACCAAACACAGTTGAAGGCGATAAACACTGTTCTGTTCTTCATTTTAGATTCTGTCAAATAGCAGTGAAAACTGCTGTGTACACTCCCAGGGCCCCTGGAAAGCACTACTGTAGCAGTCTCTGGAGAAGCCGTTGCTAAATCTCTCTGATTAAGCCTCTCCTAGTGCACTGGTCCCTTGAGAAGGGACAGCTTCCATGGGTTCTCTTCGGAGAGATGGGTGAGTGGGTTGTCTTCAGAGAGATTAGTTAGTGGCTTTCTGAAGGTCTCTCAGGGAATTCAGCTTCATCAAATACACTTTCTGAATCTTCACTATATTACATACAAATTCAATGTTCAAGCTATTAGCATTCTTAACTTATATGCAATACTCAAAAACTCATTACCCTGCCGGCCGGCGGGGCTCAGCAGTTGAGCATCGACTTATGAACCAGGAGGTCAGGGTTGGAGTCCTGGTCTGGGCACATGCCTAGGTTGTAGGCTCAATCCCCAGTGGGGGGCGTGCAGGAGGCAGCCAATCCAGATTCTCTCTCATCATTGATGTTTCTCTCTCTCTCTCTCTCTCTCTCTCTCAAAATCAATAAACACATATTTAAAAGAAAACAAAAAAAACACAACTCCTTACCTTTTGACCAGGTAAGCCTGGAGCTCCATAGAAACCATTTTCACCCTAAAGGAAGTACACAGAATAAATGCTATTAGCTACAAAAACAAAACATATGAATATAGAACTTTTTGCAGCCTTTAATAGCTAGCTCTAATGCTGCAGGGAAAGGTAGCCTAATTCTTAATGTCAGTCACATGCAGGGGCTTTCCTTCTATCTCTTACCTCACAAATCCAGGATCAGTACTTCCTTTTTAAAAATAGGAAAATGGAGGCTCTGAGAGGTGCAGTTACATGATAACAGCCACCCAACTACTGGCATTAGCTGAGATTTGAAGTGAGTTTTCTGACTCTACAGCCCATGTTTTCCCACATGCTATTCAGTATCCCTTATTTCATTTTCTCTCTTTCAAACTTCTATGCATAATATTAAAGTCTGACATAGACTTTCTAAGGGCCAGACACTGTTCTCACAACAAACCTATCAGGTAGATACTATTATTATGACCACATATTATAAATGATTACAGAATCAATAGGAGCTAGAACTAAGATTTGAACCCATACACTTCAGCTTTGTGCACCTAACCACCACCTTACACTCTCTCATGGGAAAGATTTAATTCTGGCTTGTAAGTGATCTCTTGCCTAAAATCTGAATCAATCTATCTATCTATCTATCTATCTATCTACCTGCTTATGCATATCCTATATAATAAAAGTCTAATATGCTAAGTGTCCGGTCGTTCGTTAAACCAATCAAGCATAATATGCTAATTGTATGCTAAAGCTGTTCAACTGCTCTCTATGATATGCACTGACCACCAGGGGGCAGAGAGTTGACCAGTTGTTGACCAGTCGCTATAATGTGCACTGACCACCAGGGGGCAGGCACTCCAACCGGTAGGTGAGCTTGCTGCTGGGGTTCGGCCTATTGGGACTGTGCGAGATGGGCTGGGCATGCTCTGAAGCCCTCCTGAGGTCCCTCCCTGCTGGCCAACCTCCTGTGTCCCTCTGGGCCCGACTGTGCACCAGTGGGGTCCCTTGGCCTGGCCTGCACCCTCTCGCAATCTTGGACCCCTGGGGGATGTCAAAGCCGGTTTCAGCCCGATCCCGGAGACCAGGCCAAGGGACCCCACTGGTGCACGAATTCG
>NW_005367989.1:2680900-2692570 GCF_000412655.1 Myotis brandtii
ATATATATTTACTTTCTTTATCTGTTGATTGCCTTTGGATCAATTTTTAATTCATATCCAATGCCATTTTACTTGAAACAATTACTTGGGAGAACTTTTTGTTCCTTCCATTCATCTTGCCCCTGTCTTGGGTAAAAAGGTTTCCAGCAGATGCTTATCAGTTTCCATTACTGGAATTCATGGGTCATCTCTCTGAGTCTGGTTTGTAAACAGTACACCAGCTAGAAGGAGATACTTCTGGGAGGATCTGCATGTTCTCGACAGAGGCTTGGGAATTTAGTTGCTAATAGGAATTGACTTTGGCTCCTGAGTTTCAGATTCAGACAGCTCAAAATAAATGAACAATTCCACTGATCTGTCATATTTCTAGCAAACATTTATAATGAATTTATAAGGCAACCGTTTTTTAAGCATTTAGATATCATTTCTTAGAATTCCTTAAATAAAATTTGAATATATGAATAAAAATATTGCATCTTAAAACTTTAAAATAGCAATAATATAGTTTTCTAAATATAAAGAGGTCTTTATTCTCATTAATTAATTCATATTGGAAAGTTTTAATCATTTGCACCAGAGGTGTACTGCTATACACAGATATACATATTACTTTAAAGACTAAGGCTTTTTTTATATCAGGTTAAATTATCTAAGTGTTCCACAGTATAACTGCTGTCATCACAGTATGTACTAAACACTAAGGCAAAACTTTGCTGCTAATGTAATTAATTGTTGAAGCAAAAATCTATAATAATAAAAGCATAATATGCTAACTAGACCAGACATCCTTCCGGACAACCTTCTGGACCAAGCCGAGGCTGTGAGGGAAGCCTGGGTCCCAGGTACCAGAGGGAAGCCAGTGCCAGCAGCTGGGGGAAGGAAGGCCTACTCTTGCACAAATTTCATGCATTGGGCCTCTAGTAAAATATAAAATGCTTAATCTGTGTAATAAATATATTTGTATTATTAAAACTTTTGTTGGACTTCTAGACCTCAGGCATCACACAATATATTAGGAACTTCCAATTTCACTTGATCATGAAATAGTAAGAGCACATTAAGTATCTAATGCCAGGGAATAGTCTATAAAAATTAAGCATCTGTTACTCATCAGAGAAATATGTCCACTTGTCCATAAAGAGCAGAATTATTTTCATCTGTTGGTCCAATATAATGTTTTATATCATATTACAAGTTACACATGATAACAAGATATGGCATGTAATCCAGTAACGGACACTGATACAATATACAGTGCCAAAAATACTTTCTGGAGAAAAAAAAAAGTAGTGACAGTATCTCCTCTTTTTCTTTGCTCACAGCACACTCCTATGTACCATATGCTCTGAGTACTCACACCTAAAGTCCCACTTCTGACATATGTCAGGTTAGGGTTACACCCAGACAAACTGATAAGTGGGTACCGAAATTCTCTAAAACTGTGACATAAAGAATGTTTTTTAATAGACACCAGCTACCAGTTAGGGTTGTTTTAACCAGCTACAGTTGGCCCTGGCTGGTGTTGCTCAGTGAATAGAGCATTGGCCTGCAGACTAAGGGTTCTGCATTAAATTTTAGTCAAGGGCACATGCCCAGGTTTCCGGTTCAATTCCCAGCAGGAGGCAGCTGATCAATAATTCTCTCTCTTTTGCCCTCTCTCTTTCTCTCTGAAATTCATAAAAATATATTTTTTTAAAAAATAGACATGGGTTATTTTTCTTTTTGTTTGAATTAAAATGTGTTTTCCTATGGCCAGTGTTGTATTTGGTTTGGGCTCTTTCTTGACTAGAAATTTGTTTTGTAAACATAATTCTAAACTCCAAGATAACCCAATGAACACTTGGGGTCCTTTACTCTCATAAGAAATGAGTCAGTTTCACATGTCATAACATGTGGAAGGTGTTGAGATAGTTTAGATAGATTTTTGAAGTTTAAAGTTTGCAACTTTAGTATCAGGAACTTTGGCATTATTTTTCCTTATTGATTTTCTTTTATTTTCTCATTGATTTTGAGAGAGAGAGATCCATGTGAGAGGAAAACATCCATCAGCCGCCTCCCATATGCACTCAGACCAGAGATTGAACCCACAACCTAGGTATGTCCCCTGACTAGGAATCGAACCTGAAACCTTTTGGTGTAGGAATATCACTCCAACCAACTGAGCTACACTGGCCAGGGCTTCCAGACCAGAGATTGAACCTACAACCTAGGTATGTCCCCTGACTAGGAATTGAACCTGAAATCTTTGGTGTAGGAATATCACTCCAACCAACTGAGCTACACTGGCCAGGGCTTTACTGGTTTTTCTTTAAATTAGCATAGATGTCCTACTAGAAATTTATAATAATTTAAAATCTTTTGTCATTTTCTAGTCTTTATGTTCAAAAAAAGATAGATTCATTAAGTAGCCTAAAAACTAAAGAAGAAAATAGTCTTTGAGAACAAAATTTTGTTTAACAGATTAATGGACAATGATGTTTCTGCCTGGACTTTATTTGAAACCTAATTTATGTCAACAGAATGAGGCCCTCTTCATGCTCACTCTGAAGTACAATTTCAAAGCATCGGTACCCCATGCAATTTGGGGCCAAATTTAATTCCATCTATCCGATAAACGCCTGTCGACAATGACTGGATGGGCAGACGTTAGCTGTTTTTTTCTGAACTCCAGTTTTCCCTCCTTCCTCCTAGTCTCAGAGCAAGAAAGAAATATGAGGCTTTTCCTTTAGCTTCCAATCAATGTTTTAGCCCATTATTGAAAGAAAAATTACAATCAATGTTTACCAGAGCAACCATAAGTTTCAAAACTTGTTACTGAGGCATTTGTTTTCTGCTATGGGTTTTCCATCAAAGGGCTGTGTACCTTTCCTGTTACAAAGTCAAGCTACAGATGGGCAAATGAATGAGTCTGCGCAATAGAAAGTGGGGCAAATTCTAACACCGCTGCTGATGGCATTGTGACCATGTTATTACTGTAACACATAGCATGTCTTCAACTTCAGGGAGCAATCAAGAGCACCCTTTTCAGAATTCAAAGTAACCTCTTTGGGTGCTGTTCACCTGAAATTAATACCAAAAAAGTGTTGAATGCAAAAAAAAAAAAAGAAAAGAAAAGAAAAAGAAAAAAAAGAATAAAGTAGCTTCTTTGAGATTTTGGGAAAAAATTAGGTGTAATTTAGGGCCAGATGATGGCTTTCTGAAAAATTGATTCAAGTATTTCATTTTTACTTCCTTTTCATCACTGCCCATTTCCCTGAAGCAATCACAGCTATCCATAAAAGGTAAATTATTAGTTTTCCTGACTCACTTAACATTGGAATTAATGTCTTTTCTTATTACGCAGGAAATGCATGTTGTCTAAAGGGCACTTAATAAGGAATCACACTCCCCGGGGCTACGGTTTGCAAACCTAGTACCAATGAGACCAAGCAAAGAAAGATAGATTACGCAAGTAAACAAAAATTTGCTAATAACTAAATCTAAGCCCAGAAAATAAAAAGTTATATACTAAAACATGTACTATGTCTTATTTTTTTCTTTAAATAGTTAGGCATTCAGCCTTAGATTAAAAAATCTGAGATCCTATTATAACACTGTTTCCATATTTAAAAATTAATTTAACCTATTATTTCATTTAAAGCTTGTTTATTGGGAACATAATCTTCTGTATGAATTTAGTGTACACTTAGAAATATATCAATATTTTCCCACTAATTCATATTTATTGAGAGAAAATTTACTTAAATTGAATGTTGAGTGCAGTAGCTAGAAGAAACATCTGAAATAGCATGCTAAAATTCTGGCATAAAAACCAATAAAAAAGTGGCCAAAGATAAATCTGATTTTGATGTTGTGTATTAACTTGACCTCTACATTTCTAACTATAGTCCTGCTTTATTCAGGATATAATCTTAGGAAATTGAATTTTTATATGGTTCTTAAATTATTGGAACTCAAATATTTCAGGAAATAGAATATATATCTCCCTTTTTCTTTCCAGATATCTCATCAATCTGAGTCCTTTTATTTCAAGGAGGAGTATTTTCTCTTCTATTTTCTGGTACTTCATTCCAAGAAATATATTTTCAAGTTAAAAAAATACACATACTGCATAAGGTTTTAAACTTCAAACTTTTTGAATTATTTATATATGTTGGACCTTTAATGCAGCTAACACATGGGGATGTATTATCACATTAATGCTCAGAATAAGAAAAATTTAAAACATTCTTATTCATAAAATGAATGAGACACTATTATTACTTATTCTTATGGGTCATTTCAAAGAAGGGGACACCAGCCCACCAAAGAATGTATGGTCAATACCTGTCTTAAGCATAGTAAAGTGAATATGGAAAGTTAGTAAGTAGCAGTTGAAGTCAACATCTATTGTCTCAAAATCTACTGACCTTAGTGTATATGCATGTGTGTGTACACAAGAATATGCAGATGCACATAGCTAGAAAACAAGCTGGATGGGTGTTCTTAATTATAGGAACAAGTATAAATTCATACATTTATATTAACCATTTTCACCAAAGAAGCTGTTGAGATACTGAGTCTACTGAAAGTTGATTAAAATCAGTCACTTTTGCTGTGTAAATTGCATTGTCAAGAACAAACAAAAGAATTCTAGGTGAGGATGCTGAAACAATGTTTTCTGAACCCAAACTAACTTTCCCAAATTTCTGCCCATTAGTCTTATTTCACACAGAAACATCTTATGGGTCTTGTACATGACATCCCTTTGTTCCCTGTCAAGGCTTCTGTTCAGTAAACCAGTCATTGATCAAATGACAGTTTGGATTCCCTTAATATTATGGTCACTATTCTCTAGGTAAACACTGGTTAGCCAATACGTCTTTTAAAATGTGGCACTCAGGCCTAGAAGGTGTGGCTCAGTGGTTGAGCATTGACCTAGCAACCAAGAGGTCATGGGTTCAATTCCTGGTCAGGGTACACGCCCGGGGTGTGAGGTCAATCCCCAGTAGCGGTTGTGCAGGAGGCAGCCTGTCAATTATGTTTCTCTCTCCCTTCCTCTCTAAAAAAATCAATGAAAACATATAAAAAAATTAAATGTGGCACTCAGAATTCAGTGTATCATTCCAGAAATGGTCTCCCATACTCATAATAGAGAGCAGGACTGTTACACAAACACACACACACACACACCCCACATACACCTTGTTCTGGGTACTACTATACTGTCTCTATTAATACAAAGTGCTTTTTAATGCTAACTTGCATATGTAATATGAAGCTTATAGTCACTACAACCATTAAGTTTTCCTTTCAAGGACAAATGTTTTACAATCTTTTATCAAATCAATTGAATACAAATTATACTAACTTATTTCAATTAAAAAAAATTGAAGTGGTTTAGAGAGGTAAACATTTCAAGTCAAGGACTTGAGCCTTGGCCAATTCTGTAGAGCCCATTACAATACCTGGGCTTGGGTGTAATTGTGATGATTTTCTTAAAGTGAATCTGTCAAGAACAAGTGTTTGGGCTCTTCACTTTGTTGTGAGATTAGCTGTAAGACAGTTTTTAAGTAAAGTTGAAACTTCACGAAGGTACTAGGGAAACCAAAGTATAGAAATTGACACCTGAATTAAGTATTGTAACAAGTGAAAGATGATTTAAGATATAAAGAAAAGGACAGTGTCATTGGTAAGCTCCTAACGGAGGAAAGTGAGATACCGGTAACTGCAACTATTTCCTGTCCAAAGTATTCCTCGTGATGAGTAATTTATAGTTCTACTTCTCTACTTCATATCAATTACTTCTACTGGAGCTTAAATGCACTAAAGTCATTGGTTAATTATCTTTAGCCCTGAAGTAAATGGTTGTTAAGACATGGAGAAATAACATTCCTTAGCACTGTTGTCAGAGACAGGAGATTTCCAAACCAAGTTTGGGAAAAAAGAAAGAGCAAGATAACTTGAAAATTTATGCTTGAGAGAGAAGAGAGAGCATAGTTCCTCTAAGAGAAAATGGGAAGCAAGTTCCAGAGCTATACACACTTCTATTCTATTTCATCCTAGGAAGCAGTGTCTACAAGCTTTGCTAGGTAGGTAAGAGAGTCTCCTGCCCTCCGATTTCCTCGAAGTACGCTTTTGTAGAAAATACAGAAGATGTGCACAGAGGCATCGCTGCCATCTGGGCTTTTTCCAATACCCTCTCAGGAGGGTTTTCTAACAATCATCCTCTATTTCGGAACAACATAATAAACATTTGTCCAAAATCAATCAGGTGTTATATGTTGGGCCAGGTGTTGGGGTCCCAGGGGTGAGAGAGATACCAAGTCCTTGTTCTTTGGGAGTTTATCCTGGGGACAATGACACAAACTCTATTGATAATGTAAATGAAGTGCTATGTGAGCTGAGTGAAGGGGTTGTTAAATCTGCCTGGTGACCAGGGAGACTTCATGAAAAAGATGCAATTTGTCTTGAGCTTTGAATTTAGTCATCTGTGAAGACACAGTGAATTGTCTGTGATCACCCTCTCAAATCTTCTACCTACAATTCCATTCAGTACCTTACACTGGCCTAGCTGTCCCTGACTTGGCTGGCGAAAGGCTGTTTTAAGAAAACTCTTATATCTGAAATTTCATATGTCTATAAAATACCAGTTACCTTTAAATTCACTGTAGCTCAGCAATCGACACCATGAATAAAACAATTAGCTGCTAATCTATGCAGAGAAACAGAGTGTGTGATATCTTTTTATGGAAATATTTTACTATTTATGTGCACGAGTCTCATAGTGCATTAAACCAAATAGGAGCATTAGCAGCCTAGGTTCTTGAAATCTGGCTAACTGTTTAGCAAATAGAAGTCAAGTGCATGGGTGCCAGATCCACTGCATGTGTTGAGCTTGTCATCCATCTGTTGTGCTCTCTGCCAACTGCTCTACTTGGGGTGCAAGTGGAAGGCATTAGAATGGAATAAGAAACCATTAAGAAATGAAATCAACTGCAGAGTGAGCAAGTTTCTTTTTCTTTTTCCTGTCCTTCTATTACCTCTGTCCTTCTCATGTTTCTGCTTATTTTAGTGCTCTATTGTATCAATAAACTACCCACAGATAAAACAATTAAATGAGACCTACTCCATGTAAAGGCAGTAATTTTTCACTGGTAATCCAAGCTATCATTCTTGTGACTTTAGTAAGTAAAGCTAACAAGTCCCTTAACAAAACTGTTTTCTTTGCGGTCATTTTTTTCCTATGATTATTGGTATAATAAGAAAATTCAATCTTTTCTCCAGAATTGACTATACCTTCATTCATTTCAGAATTTTCTGAAACACAAAAATATATAGACGATTCTCTGTTTAACCAGCATTTTCTCTAGCATGGAGCTCATACTTGTTTTTCAACCTTGACAATCTCATAGGAAGGAAATAGCTCAATGTTACAATAAAGTTAGGTTGTCACATACAAATAAGTACTTCAACTTTCTTTTTTATCTTGGAAAGGACAATGAAATTAATTGTATTTCTGAATTTCAATGGGAAATTGGGTGAAATGAGATAATAGAGAGAGACAGCCAAATGAATCTTTAAAATTCTCTAGTTTTTTTTTTCAATAAACATTTCTAAGTTTCTGAGTCTCTGAGGCATTAATGCTACATCTGGACCAGGGCTTTCGCAGAGTTCATTATAATTCACAGCAGCTATGGGTATTGTCTGCACTTTCATAAACTGCAAAGCATCTGCCTTTATTTCTAGAAGCTGTAGTCTTCCCATAAAATGTCTTTTTAAGAGAAAATCAAGATTCAAAGATCACAGTCATTTCATTTTCCAACAGAAAAGAAATAAAAAGACAGTTAGGGAACAATGGATCTGCCCAATTCAGTCTCACTCCCCTGCAAAGACTGAGGCCTTCAGAGTTTATGGTGAAAAAACCCATCATACAATGCACCTCGTAATGAGGACAGTGAGCCTGACTATTTTTAAAACAAGCACTTGGCAACTCTCTCTTCATGTTCTCAGATATACCTCTTAAGTGCCCTTAAGGCATATGGCTTTTTACCTCTGGAAGTTTGTGTGTGTGTGTGTGTGTGTGTGTGTGTAATAAAGCCATGGTACTAAGTTAAACACTTTTGTTTTTAATCAAATGAATATACAATTTACAAATGGCATATTTGGTGGGGAACATAGAGAATTTTCTAGGTTAGGTGCTGAGGTAAGGTTAATCTGAAGAATGTGGCCATGACTGGCCTGCTTGGAGGTGGGCGTGCAGGGCACATAAGGATCTTCAGAGAGTCAGGTACATGTGGGAAGTTTAAAAGCATATTTCAAATATAATTTTGAATTTGGAAACCAAACAAAAAGAAACTGTATTGTTTTCATAATACTTATTTTGGAAGGTAAATCTAGACAAAATCTTTTTATTAGGTGAAAAACATATGATGATAATTTTTAATAGGTGGACACAATTTTCTGAGGGTGGAAAGTCAGAATCCCTATAGTTAGATAGACTATATAGGAGTCAATGCATTTTTTCTTTTCTCTTTTTAAATTAAAGTTTATATTCAATATTCTTCTCCTTCTTCCTTCTTCCTTCTTCCTTCTTCACTGTTTTACTTACGAGGTGCATTATATGATGGGTTTTTTCACCATAAACTCTGAAGGCCTCAGTCTTTGCAGGGGAGTGAGACTGAATTGGGCAGATCCATTGTTCCCTAACTGTCTTTTTATTTCTTTTCACATATTCTTCCTCCTTCCTCCCTCCTCCCTCCTCCCTCCTCCTCCTCCTCCTCCTCCTTCTTCTGTTTGTTTGTTTTGTTAATCCTCACCCAAGGATATTTTTACATTGATTTTTTAGGGAGAGTAAAAGAGAGAGGGAAAGGCAGAGAGAAACATCGATGTGAAAGAAACACACCTATTGGTTACCTCCTGCAGGAGCCCCAACCAGGGCCTAGGCCAAGGAGGAGCCTGCAACCACGGTGCGTGCCCTTGACCAGAATCAAACCTGGGACCCTTTGATTCACAGGCTGACACTCTATTTACTGAGCCAAACCAGCTAGGGCTCAATATTATTCAGTATTAGTTTCAGATGTACAGCAAATTGGTTAGAAAAGCATGAACTTTACAAAGTGGTCAAGGGATCCATAGATTTTAAGAGAAGAAACACAGCCCTCCCTGGAGCAGAATGTAGGAATTTGTACAGTTCCCTCAGCAGGCTGCTGGCAAACAAAGTTAAGACCTAATTCAGAACTGTCTGTGCAAAGGAAATCTGGATAGTTGAGGAGCTGTCCTCAGGTAATAATGGCAAAGGAGCAAGAAGTATGAATTCATATGGATAGAGATTCAAATCCTGTCTCCACTACTGATTAGATATGAAACTTTGGGGAAGTTTTAATTTTTTCTATATCTCAGTTTCTTAATCTGTGAAAAAGTGATGTTATAAATCTTACCTCATGGAGTTATTGTGAGGAATGAATGAAATAATGTAAAGAAGTCTCTTGACAGTGTTTAGCACATAATAATTATTGTGTCAAGAGATGGCTATTATTATTTTTATGAAAGTTTATACTCATATACATTTCAGCTAAATAAAATATTTATTGGTTTGCTAACATCTAGTATGTATTAAGAGGTCAAAGTTATCTAAGATATGTGACTTTTAATTGAACATTTTTCTACTAAATATATTTTGAGAAAATAATAAAAATTTCCTTAAATTAGTTTTAAGTTAGTCTCATAATAAGCCAGAGTTTAGAATACTAGACTCATCAAACTGTTTTCTTTTAAAATTATCTATTTTTTACTAAATATGTATATATCAGGCACTGAACTGGCACTTTCATGAATAATTTCATTTAATCTTTAAGACAAAACTAGAAGTAGGTGCAATATAATTCCCGCTTTATAAAAGAGAAAAGTTAAAAGGAATCAAGAAACATGCCCTAAATTACACAGGGTGAGGCTTTGAACTGGGAGTCAAACCCAGGCCGTCTAACTCTGGGTATTTAATACTTGAAGGGCATAATGGTGATGGTTGTTATTCACTGCATACGTCCTTCATGAGAAGAAAAATTAATTTAGTAAAAGTTATTTTCCCTTTAAAATAAACATTTTAGGACAAACTAGGTAATTCAGCAGACAGAACATTGGTTTTAGCACAAATTAGGTCTATATTGAATTTTTAACATCGCATCATTAGGATAACAATTACTGAGAAATAACTATTCCTATTTTTAAAAAAGTATGCCCACTTCTCAAAAAACATATCTGATACATGATATACATAAGCAAAATGGAGAATAAAGCAATTTTTCGTTTGAAATATTCAGATAATGAATGCAAGCATACTTTGGTCAGGATTCAAACCCAGTATCCAAATCTTCATCTCATTTTGCCACTGCTTACCAAGAGAAGGTGAACTGAGTGAGCGTGTGTGTATGTGCACGTGTGTGATCTCATACACTGTCATTCACTTCTCTTGGAAACTGGACCATCCAATTTGCTGATTTTGACTGATGTTGGCTTCTGTCCAACCAAGCTTACCAGAAGTCACCAGTGACTAATCACTAGTAACACTTGCTATGGAGAATAGATTTTCTTACGTGAACCCAGAACAGACAGTTTACCAAATCTCTCAGGCACACTCCTAGCTGTGCTGCATCAATGTAAAGGAGACACTTATTTTTCAGTGGTGTGTTGGCAGGAAGGTTGTATATATCAGGTTAGAGTGCCTAGTGCAAGTTTGTATTTGGTGACGGGTATTATAATTATAAAGCAGCATAATTAAATTCCACAGTTCATCATCCTCAAAGTCTCCATGACTCCCTATTCCATAAATTGATTTCATAATATAGTGTTGGTTAGTGAAATATTTTTCTCCCGGGCCTCAGAAGAAAAATGCTGCCTTAGTAAACTAATACGTAGTTCAGGAACTTTACTTTAAAAAAAATGTACTGCTATCACCTAATACACTTCAAAGTGTAGGTTTACTTTAGAATAATGGGATTCATATAAAGATCACTTAATTTATTACTTCATTACATTGGAAGTAAGTACATCTAATATACAAATTCTATTCTCCACTGATCAGAATATGTTTCACTCCATTATTATAAATCAGTTTATTAGTTTAAATATTAAACCTTAAAAAATAAAGGACTTGCCCTGGCTGGGTTGCTCAGTTAGTTGGAGCATCATCCCAAACACCAAAAGGCTGCAGGTTTGATCCCCACTCAGGGCACATACAGGAGGCAACTGCTGGATGTTTTTCTCTCACATTGATGCTTCTCTCTCTTCCTTCCTCTCTTTCTAAAAATCAATAAAAACAGATCATCAGGTGAGGATAAAATAAATAAAAAATAAAGGACTTCACTTTGAGAATATTACACCGGAGGTATATATGAAGGTATACTATATGTTCGATGTATTTTGCATATGTTCTTGCTCCAAGGAAGGCTTTTATTTTATACTAGAGGCCCGGTGCACAAAAATTTGTGCACTGGGGAGGGGAGGTCCCTCAGCCCGGCCTGTGCCCTCTCGCAGTCTGGGACCCCTCAGAAGATAACGACCTGCTGGCTTAGGCCTGCTCCTGGGTGGCAGAGGGCAGGCCCAATCCCTAGGTGCAGCCCCTGGTCGGGCTCAGAGCAGGGCTGATTGGGGAGTTGGGGCGCCGCCCCCTGTCATGCACAGAGCAGGGCGGAT
>NW_005367989.1:2692924-2712841 GCF_000412655.1 Myotis brandtii
TCCCGGCAGGCTGAAAGCTGGTTTCTGGGGTTTTGTTTAGCTTCTTATTTGCAACATAGTACATTGTTGCTTAGAGTTGCAACTCAGAGGCCGGCAAGTGAGGCGGGGAAGTTGGAGTCTGCAGTCACTGAAGCAAGGAAGCCTCATGTTCGCTTCCAGCTGCCTGGCTGCCGGCCGCCATCTTGGCTGACAGTTAATTTGCATAAGGATATGCTGATTAGCCAATGGGAAGGGTAGCGGTCGTACGCCAATTACCATGTTTCTCTTTTATTAGTGTAGATTTTAATAGAACTCTTAAGCATTTTTATTTATAAGAAAAAGAAGACCAAGAATCACAAATGCTGAAAAGCAGAATCAAAGTGAAGCTGGGGATGCTGTATGACTCCTCTGGGAGACGCATTAAGCCAGCTGTGGGAGATACGGCTCTGAGGATACATAATACTTTAAGAACTAACGAATTTTCCTTGGAAACTTGCTTAGAAAAATTCATCAAATCAATTTCATCATAAAACAATGCAAGTATTTTATGTAAAACATAAGTGCTCATTTTTACAACTTTAATTTAAAATTTTTGAAATTTTAGAGAAGAGTCTATTTAGGTCCTTTGCCCATTTTTAATTGGATTGTTTGTCTTCCTTTTGTTAAGTCATATGAGTTCTTTATATATTCTGGAAATTAACCCCTTATCAGATATATCATTGGCAAATATGTTCTCTCATACAGTGTGCTCCCTTTTCATTTTGTTGATGGTTTCTTTTGCTGTGCAGAAGCTTTTTATTTTGATGTAGTCCCATTTTTTTAATTTTCTCTTTTGTTTTCCTTGCCCCTAGAAAATGTATCAGCAAACATATTGCTATGAGAGATGTCAGAGAAAGACAAGTATCACAAGATCTCTCTCAAATGTGGAATCTAATGAACAAAATAAACTGATCAACAAAATAGATTCAGAGACACGGAAGCATGGAGCAGACTGATGAATCTCAGAGAGGAGGAGGGGTAAGAAGAGATTAACCAAAGAACTTATATGCATATATGCATAACCCTTGGATACAAACAACAGTGCAGTGAAGGCCCGGGGCGGGGAGTGGGGAGGGAAGCAGGGAATCAATGGGGGAAGAAAATGGGGACATCTGTAATACTTTTAACAATAAAGAGATATTTTAAAATTAAAATAAAATTTCTGAAATTTTAAAACTTTTGAAAAATTTGATATATCTTGATTGTAGTCAAATATTTATAACATATTAACCATGCCCTCACATAGTATAGTAACTTTCTTGTTATTTTTATTTTGTATATATTCATTAGAGTTATTTTAAATACATGGTAACCTTGGAATTATAGAAATAAAAACAAAAATATTGCTGAAGTGCTATTTCTTCACTTGTGAGTGTTATGTCCCTTTAACACCTAAGTGAAGTGACAAGTTAGAAGCAGGTAAGGCACCGCCAGGGACTGTATCTTAGGAGAGGATATGGTCAAAGACTCAGTGATTCTACAGACACTGGGAGGGTATTAGCCACTAAAGAGGGTTGATGAAGATGCACGAAACCAGGATCCCAGGGCCAAGTGGAGCCTGATACCATGTTTGGCACCATGAGAAGCTGCATGAATTCTCTAATGGTCTATGAGGCCCTTTACAAACAACTGCAGTAAAACAGACCCAAATAAAACTGATTGGGGTAAAAAAGAAGAAAACTGCTTGAGGAAACATGAGAGAGTGTTGTGTTGATTTTAGAACACATTTAGATACAGCTTTTCTTATCACATTAACATTTAAGTTCCTTGGAGACAGCGTCTTCACACAGACACTGAAACTCACTGATTTTGTGAGACTCACTCCATGACCATTGTGACCAAATGGGCCCCAAGAGCTGACACTTCTATTCCCATAATCACTAGGTTCAACCAGTTTATCAGTAACTGGTATATTCCTTTATATTCACCGAAGTTTTACATTAAGTAGAGTGTAAGATGAATCATCACACAAAATTCTTCCTACAAATTTAGAATTCTGGGAAAAGAAACAAAACCTTGAATCCTGAGTAGCGTTTGTCTTGCTCCAGTTTCTTCCCTCTGCCTCAAATATCCTCTTTCCTAAGAAACTATTTATCTTTTGTTAATCTTCACCCAAGGATATTATTTCCATGGATTTTTAGAGAGAGTGTATGGGAGGGTGTGTGTGTGTGTGTGTGTGTGTGAGAGAGAGAGAGAGAGAGAAAGAGAGAGAGAGAGAGAGAGAGAAAGAGAGAGACTGATGTGAGAGAAACATGGATTTTATTGATTTGTTGCCTCCCGCATTCACCCCAACAAGGGCAGGGATGGGACCTGCAACCCTTCAGTTTGAGTGCTGATGCTCTACCTACTGAATACCAACAGCCAGGGCAGAAACTATGTTTTTTTAACAGAGAATTTCTTAACTTACATACTTAACTTTCTAGCCTGTTACTTTCTTACTATCCTGGATGCTCTTTGATTGAGATTGAGTTGACCAACTTTTACTGATTGAACCTGTTGACTACTTAATCTAGGTCTCATACTGAATCCAGTCTGTTGATAGTACCTCTCAGGAGTTGAAAGCCTTGTCCCAGGCAATCAATAGCAGTTTATACCTGGTTTTCCCAAATAGGATCCCAAGAGAAGTCATTTTGGAGCACTGAAATTAATGGTATTTTATACTAATCTTAGTAAATTTTGTTCAAACATATTCTAGGGGAATTTTATTCTGCTTTCCCATAATTCATTGTGTAAACTTATATAAAGCTTACTTCACAAAAAGAAGTAAAGAAATTCAATAATATATTTTATAGTTTAAGTACTCCAGTGATTCTGTATTTGGCTTTGAAAAAAAAGAGTTCCCACATGTATTCAAATGATTTGAAAAAAACCCACAATGATCTGAATCCTAAAAAATCAGATTTCTATGATATATTTTAGAAAGAGATTGGTGGAATGAATGTATAAAACAAATTTGGATTGGGGCAATCTTTTTAGGAGTTAAGGGAAGTACTGAGTAGTATTCTCTATGAGAAAAGGCATTTTGAAGGAATTAATCCATTTTAAACATGTATTTGAAGGAACTTTTATTAATGATGAAGAGTAATGTCAGTTACAAGCTTAAGCAAGAAGCTAGAAGCACAAATAAATATTAACTTGGTATGCATCATTGTTCAACACAATTTGTAGGATTTCATGGAGTCTATAACAGTTGCACTATTACAGGAGTGAAATATTTGCATATCAGGCTGAGTAATTTCTAAAAGAAAAGACGCAGCATCAATAAAGCAGTCAGATATCAGAGATATATTGAAGAAGGACTCAAAAAACATCTGGATGTGGTATATAAAACTGAAACTCATAGACACAGATAAGACTATGGAGGTTACCAGAGGGCAGGGCAGTGGAGGGTAGTAAAGGGTAAAAGGGGATAAATATATGATGATGGAAGATGATTTGACTTTGGGTGGGGGGCACATAATGCAATATACAGATCAGGTAGCATAGAAATGTGCACTTGAAACCTATATGACCTTATTATGAACCTATATGAACCAATGTTACCCCAATAAATTTAACAAAAAAGAACAATATTTATCAAACTATTACAAAATCTGAATGGTAGTTTCTGAACCTTCTACCACTTCAACTTCAGTTACTACTTTGACAGTTTTAGGTTAATTACCACCAGGGCCATGGCCTTCTAGATAATGAGACACAAGAAGGCTTGGTGCTCTCTGAATAATGGCCAATGCTCTAGAGCAGGGGTCCACAACTTTTTCTGCAAAGGGCCTGACAGTAAATATTTTAGACATTGTGGGCCATACAATCTCTGCCACAATTACTTAATGTTGCTGTGTAACATAAAAGCAGACTTTTTATAATATGCAAACAAATGAATGTGGTTGGGTTCTAGTAAAACAATTAGAAAATCATACAGCAGTTTGTGGCAGCCCCGCTGCAGGGACACAGTGTGCCGAGCCCTGACTTCCAGACTGGTTCTATATACTTACCCTTCCTATCTGATACAACAGTATAAAACAGCCACAAAGTTTAATCAAGTAGCAAATCAACATACCTTTTCCCCAGGAATCCCAGGAGCACCAAATTCACCTTTAATACCAACTGCACCCTAAAATATAGAAATGCTCATTAGGAGGTTTTTTCAAAGTTGTATTAACTGCTAATCTTGTTGAAGAGAATCTATAACTTCTTAGATGAGTTGCTTTTGCTTGTCCCAAAGTCTGTGCCCTACGTTCCTTCCTCATATTGTCCACAAGTTATTAAACTATATAGTTTTAGTTAATATTCAAACTATTAATAACAAATAAACATCAAAGTGCTAATCAAAACTAAAACTAAGCATTCTCCACACAGACATATGCAATTTAGTTTTGCCATTTCTTTTCTATTTATCAAAGGTAAGAAATGATTCTATTGCTGTTCCCTCAACTAATACCTGATGCTTCCAATTCAAGTAAGTCACGAAATTTCAGACTCTAAGGTAGTCATATTTGTTACATTTAGTGTTCCTGACCTTCCATTACATCCTCCAGGAAAAACCCCAAGGCTGGGTCAATCCAATTCTCAGCTTCCCTGCTCTTCCACCTAAACTAGAAAAAATCTGTTTCAATGAAGCTTTGAGCTGCCTGTGTCTGCCTTGATGGCTCTATCACAAATTTGGTCTATTAAATTTTCCTTGAAACAGTGGAAACAATATAAACTTTTTGAATGAGTCTGTCTAACTACAACTAATGCTTGGTAGAGATTAAGAAGTATATGAGAATTTTATGAGTATAAAATGCCATTATAACAATAATACTGTATGCTAATTTCAGATTTAAGGCACACAAATAACTGTCAACTTCAAGTTACTATACATTAGCTGAGATTATATCAGATTGGGTAAAATTGATACAAAAAGAACTTGTCTAATAATCCAATATATTCAATGCTGGATTCAAAAGGATAGAGGACTATTCTTTATTGGACAAAACCTTGAAAAGCATAACATTAAATTCTACTTCTGTAAAGTTATTATTAAGGTAAGATAGTCTTTTAAAAATTCTGAACATATTTTCATTCTACTATTTTTACTGGTGTGGTATGGCATAGAACAGGCATATGAGTAGTGTCATGTTAGAAAGAAAATACAAGGATCACTCGTAATCTCTGGGTTAACAAATTAGACTCTTCAGAATGGAAACTTCCAGGTAGTGAAATTAGAGGGTGGAGTAGTAGAAAGTTTTTTACTATAGAGTCAAGTAAGTAAACTTAAATAAATTTTAAATTATTTTGATTTTCTGTAAAAGTATATTAGCAAAGCAATCATTTCACAAAGCCTACACTTTGGGTAATTAACTGGATATGTGAAAGATAATACAAAAATGAACTAGAAAATTATTCCCAAAATAGAGCTCAGATCACACCCGCCCTTAGGTTCGGGAACACTGAAATTGAGCTGCTATTTTATAAAACTCTGAGAAAATTTCAGAGTTTTCTCTGAAGTGGGTGAGGGTATTAGCAAGGGTCTTAAAGAACTGAGAAAGGAAAGTGGTTGCTAAGTAATTAGGTTGCCAACTATACTTGCTAAGAAAGGGGGATGTGAAGATTCAGAAAATTATAATAATTGAGCCTGAAAAGAATTCATTATTTGAAATAATGTCACCCAGAGTTTAGTCTTGAACAGAGGGCATCGTTAGAATGGTTTGATTAGGTGCCTTGACATAGAATACTGATCATATCTAGGTGTTCAAACAAAAGCAGTGTTTGAATTTCAAACCATCTTACTCCATGAAAGAGGGTCATCATCTTTATCAAACATTTAAAAAGCAGTAAATCTATTTAATGTAGCATCACAGCAGGGATGAGAATATAGGCAAATAAAGATAGACATTAAATCATGCCAAAGCATGTGGCTTTCCCCCATATATTTCTGATTTTTCATTAACTGATTGGCAGTTATCAACCTAAAATTAGTTAGCTCACTATGTGAAAATAATTTTTGTTTTTTAAAGGAAAAGGTGTACTGGAATAATATTGAATAATTTAACAATCCTTTATGATTTATCTAGCTCTTTCTTTGCAAATTGACTCTGTGCTGCCTGGCAGGATCCCTGAGCAATTGGAGCATTGAATTTATAGGTTCTAGAAACAGCTGAGTTATTTAGATTATAGTGCTCATTCATTCATTCAACATATTTTTAGCTCTTATTATGCACTGTTCTATGTATGGTGCTCACAGAACTCATATGCTAGTGGGGGGAATAAATAGATGCATAATGATAACATGTCAGGTGGCAATAAAAGTGCTAAGAAAGAAGATAGAGGTGGAAAGAAGGGTGATTTTCACATATAGATGTCAGAATAGGATTTTAAACTGATCCCTGAGCAAGAGCCTGCATGATGTGAAGAGCACCAAATGGATATCGAGCAGAACATTCCAGGTGTAGGTAAACTGGTGCAGAGACCTGAGAGCAGGAGTGAACAAGAGGAGAGGGTAGGAGACGATTCAGGATGTGAGGAGTGGGGTAGGATGAGTTCTACAAATTATGTGAAACCTTGAAGCCCATGGTTAGAGCTTTAGTGTTTATTTGATGGAGATAGAAAGCCATGGGTGGGTTGTGACTCAGGTGGGACAGGACTTACATGATTATGCAAAATAGCTGTCAAACTTATAGTACATGGACATAAATAAAAGTAAAATTTGCTCTTATAAAGCTGCCCCAGATCACAGTAAGGTTTCTCAAAATTTATAATTAAGTAATACATATATCTTGTTATGTCAAGTAATACATCTTGTTATGTCAAGTCACATTAACAAACTACATTCAACCTAAAGGGATCATCTCCACCTTCCTTCAACATGTGAACAATTACAATGTAGATAGGAAAGCAGAGAAAACATAGTTGTTGTATATCTATTATGTGCCAGTTTCTGATACTACAAGCTTTTTATATATTTTATTGTTGTATAAAATAAACCACTGACAAGGTTATTAAGGATCATTTTCAAAGCAAGTAAGAGGTGCATAGGGCAAAATGAGCTAGGATCTTGCCTCCAGAGTGACCTTTCCTCCGCTAGCATATTGATGGTCATGCTGGTCATGCGGTTTAGGCACCCTGACCTTACATATCGCTGGTCATGAAGTTTGGACTCTTCCCTGACTTTTCCTCCCCTGGAAAGTCACTAGGCCTGTAGCTGAAATACAACTGAGGCCTAGATGTTAACTCTAATAGCTTAATGCTTAAGGGAGTGGTCATGCACAGGCTTGTATAGGAGGCTATGAGACTATTCTCTGGCTCCCTTGTTCCTCCTCTAAGGGGATCTACCAAATGACTAGTGACATGCCAGAGAAGTGATCGGCAGTTGCCAGATGTCGGGGGAGGTAATGGGAGAGGTGAGAGAATGGGTGAAGGGAATACATTTATTAAGTTAAGAAAGTTCAGCGGGGACCCATCAGCAGACTAGAGAAGCAAGAATTCAAGTATCTGAAAAAGAGAATGTTAAAGAAGGCTAGGGCACAACTGAAAACTAAACTTGCTTGCGTCAGAATTTTATTTACTGTTTATAGGTACAAAGATTTGGGTTTGAATCCAAATACAAATAGAAAAATGAGAAAATTATATTTTTAAGTCACTTTTGAATAAATCCACTTTCACCCCAACAGTATTGGGTGGTCTTACCGGTTCTCCTTTATCCCCTTTCTGACCAGGTGAGCCTGGTACTCCGGGTAATCCTGCTTCCCCCTGAGCAAAAATGAATTTCTGTGTTATCAAACAATCTGTCACATTGAGCTAAAGATAAGTGGTTTATAAATATTATGCCAACAATAGTAAGATATAAATCCTTGCTCCCTCTGAGCTGATGCTGGGCCCTCCTTCCCTTGCTCATGAGGCTCACGGCTCTCTCTCATCAGCTCCTCCATGCGGCCTTCCATGGACTTTCTACTACTCCACCCTCCTCTGTGGGGCCCTTGCACCTTGTACTTGCCTTCTGTGGAGCTTTCTATACAGCATTAGTCAATACAGGAAATAAAAGATTCCTCTAAACTTACACCTAATCCTATCCCCACTCCTCCAGCCATGGGTGAAACAGTAACAGGATGCATTAAGCCTAAGGGCATGCATGAAGTCACAGTGCTAGGGGACAGCCTCTCTAGGCACTGCAGCAAGTTTTCCTTTCCTCTTTCCTTTCCTCGGGTATGGGTGGAGAGGAAACCCATACTTAGCCCACTTTTCAGCACAGGCCTCGTGACTGCCATGTACATCCACAAAAAAAGTGAATGTAGGTCCAGGAGCCCAGACTTCCCGACCACAGGACCATACTGGTGCAAGCGAGACAAATTCTCTGAGTACTTCCCATACACGTTATGACAGAGGGAGCTAGCTCTAAGTCAGGGATACTGGGTAAGTAGTCTCCACACAACAAAGACATACTATGTATTTGTGTTGAAGAGAAAGCACTGTGTTTCCTTCAACTGAGAACTCCCAGAATTGAAGCCTGTTCCTGGCACAGGTAAAGTACTCAATACTTGTGTGTTGTACAGGTTGTTCCTCCATTCACTTTCCTATTCATTCTAATTCACACCCGGAAAGAAGGTCTGATGGGCTCAGGGCCATCCAGATAAAAACTCAGGAAATCCCCAACCCCCTTCTCTCTCTCTCTTTTTTTTTAAAAAACAACAACACACACACGTATTCTTATTGATTTCAGAGAAAGGAGAGGGAGAGGTAGAAACACTAATGATGAGAGAGAATCATTGATTGGCTGTCTCCTGCACTCCCCACACTGGGGATCGAGCCTGCAACCCGGGCATGAGCCCTGACTGGGAATCGAACCGTGACCTCCTTGTTCATAGGTGGATGCTCAGCCACTGAGCCATGCTCGGCCTGGTCCAACCCCCTTCTCTTAATCAACTTCCATGGTTCAGTGGCTTAGGCATTTGATTCAACTAGCACTGAAGGACAAAACACATTCTGTGCACCAGGGCCACATTCAAGGGGCTGGCTCACCGTGTGGAGTGGCTTCTCCGTGTGGAGTGGGCATAGATTAATATGAGCATACCTTGTTTGGAATGCACTGGCACTGGTTTGTAAGTTCCTGCTTTGCTGGCAGATATGCAGACACTTCGCTGGCATGAGCGGGTAGTGATATTGATGCAGTACTTCCAATGCCATCCTGCTCTGAGCACTACAATCCAAAAAGAGGCTTTAGGAAATAGGCGAATTTCAAACATTCTGACATTCTAAACACTGGCTCCCACCAACTAGGAATGACTGAGGTTACCTGTTAGAACTACCTTCTAATTAACCAAAAGTTGACACTAGCATGTGAAAGTGCATAATGACTTTGCTCTTTCACTAGGTCCCCTGTGTTTTATTACACTGACAACACACTAGAAATGCATCAAAATGTTGGTTTCGGTGAGACATTTTAAAGCAATTATAGGAGTCTTTATGACAAAGTACAGTAGTAAAAAACATTTACAATAATTGCATTGTTACAATAAAATAATTTACACAAATAACATCTGTAAATGTGTCTTGGGATCAAAATAAGGACACATATGTCATATATGTAATACCTTAATCAATAAAGAGAGAAAACAACAACAAAATTTAAAACAAAATAATGTAATTTGAACTTTTAAGACATAGTTTACTTCAACAAGATGATTGTCAAGGCATGTAAAAGTAGAAAAGAAATTCTTTTTTACACTGTAAGATGCTATATATTTAATTAAAGTATATCTTCTTCGAGTCCATTGTCCTTTAAAGTTATTAAAAATCTCCACTATCACAGACATGTGGTGAATTTTATACTTATTCAGTAGGTTCAGTACATGTGGGACAACATTAAAGACAAATTTGGTTATGAAGCAGTGAATTTTTTTCTCTTTCTCAAAAAAAAAAATCAATCCAGATGGAGAGACTAAACAGGATAAACACATCCTTTTCTCTCAACATCATTTACCAGGCTCCTTCCTCACCATAGTTTATAACTCCGAATTTGCAATTTAGGGGAAGGAGTTCACACATGACTTTGCATTCTACAAATTAGGTATGTTTGGAAAATATTGTCAGGATACAAAACTAAAAGGTTGTCAATGGTTCTTTATTGTGGTATGATCATGGTTGATATTACTTTCGACTTTGAATTTGGCTATATTTGCCATGCATAACTTTTAAGACAAAAACAAATTATTTTGAAAACTGGGTAGTACTCTAATGCTTGTGATAACAATACAAAATATAAGTAAAATAGCACCCAGAAACACTGGGACTCATTTCCTGTCTCTCCACTTGTGCTATCTCATTGACTTTTTCCAGAGTTAATGATTCGCTATTTAGTAATCTTAATGTTTCTGAGTCCATAAGTATAAAAATCACATTAAAATGAAACACGATTATCACCAAAACAGTCCACATAGCACATATGATCTGACACAATTTCTTAGCCAGTTCCTGCCCCATAGGTTTCTAGTCAGGTAACCAAGACCCAGTTAGAGATCACAATTTTGTTCTGATTCACTATATTAAATTGGGGATTTAAATGACTTTAAAGGTATGTCTCAGCCTTCACTATAAAACTGTCCACACTCTCCAAAAAGTGCCTAAAGGAAACATAACATGTACAAGGACCTCTTCCCTTGTAAAACCTCTGGTTTTGATTTGACACATATTTAATTAATTGGCCCTCAAAATTTGAATCACATTTCTCATTTATTTTCTGCAAATGTTCCTGATTTCCTCCTTCTGCTATTTGTTCTTCATTTTATGTCTGCAGTTATGAAACTGGACTGCTTCAGATACAGAAAATTGAATCAATAGAAGCAAAGAAGTATGTCTATAGATTATTTTGAATAAACTTCACCTTTGAAATATGCTATAAAATATTAATAAAAAGCATGTCTGATTTGAAATTCCAGAACAAAATATTTTTAAGCAAGTACATTAAAATTTTTTAAATTCAACACATTAAAAGCACATACAAAATAACAGTTGATGTAAGAATTATAGAAGATGCACTTAAATGGCTTTTATATAATTATTTATCTTCCAAACTATGCATTCCCATTTGTAAAATGTAGGTTGTTCTATTTTGTTAATCATTAACAGAATGCTGATGTCCCTCTAAATAATTATCAGCAGAAAAATAAGTGGTTTTTTGTTATTTTTTCCATAGTTAGAGATGAATTTCTATCTTATTTTATACTCTTTAAAACTAACTCCTAAGTGGTAATTTTAAAACATGATTAAAGTTGTTTTTCATAATTTGTGAGGTCTCCACACCTATACTTGCTTAAAGAGTTTTCTCATAATTTGAGTTGGAAATGTCTATTATGTGAAAACACAGAGTAGTAACTTTTTGTCAAGAATATATTTGGGTCCAGCTGGTGTGGCTCAGTGGTTGAGCATCGACCAATGGACCAGAAGGTCACGGTTCCATCCCCGGTCAGGGTACATGCCTATGCCAGATTCCCAGTGGGGAGTCTGCAGGAAGCAACTGATCAATGATTCTCTCTCATCAATGATGTTTCTATCATTCCCTTTCCCTTCCTCTCTGAAATCAACAAAAATATATTTAAAAATATATATATATTTGGATATATCAAAACATTATTGTTACTTTTCAATAACAGAAAATTATTATATTAAGAGCTCTTCACAAAAGGATGATTATTTTTTAAAACTTTTGGAGAATTACCATCTTCAAGATTTAAATGTGTGACTCCAGGAAGTCTAGGTATTTCAAGGCTGTAGACTGGCATTCTAAATTATCTTTTTAGATATTTATAGAAAGACATTTGGCTGGCTTTCATTTTACTAGGAATAAAAGCCATAAGCTGGGTTGGAGATATGATTTATAAAACCAAGTTACATAAGCAAAACATAAATGTTTGAAAGACTTATCTATGCTTTGAATCAGCTGGTCACATTGTTATTCTATTATCCATAGTGAGTGATAAGAAGTTAAAAATAGTTTTTTGCATTATTAAACTATTGATAAAAATATCACATAATTTTTTTGGTAAGTGTAGAACTTCTGGGAAATCTGAGATACAAAAAAAAACATCTTCACCCCTGTAACTGGAGAATGATGATGCTACTGTTATAGTCTTTCACTTACGCTGAACCCAAAGTGAGGATACATAATTCTCAAAGTTCAGAATGAAACACTGGGATTAAAATATCTAACAGAACTATGGGAGAGTTCTAAGATGGGTTTCTTACTTGGAACACATTACTCACCTGGCTTCAACAGAAGCTATTAGGTGCTGCCCTACTTTTGGGCTCTATAGACTAGACAACTGGCATTCTACCATCTTCACATGCCAAGAAAATTAACTTACCTTAGTATCTGATATTTCGCAACAAGTTTCTCTAGCTATGATATTTGAGTCACAGTAGATTTTAAGTTGGTGAAGTTCAATCTATTAAAAAAATAGTAAAAGATATATCATTAATTTTTTAGAAAATTACATTTAGGCATTAAGAATTATGGTAATTTAACTGATAAGAAATAAAGAAGCTAATACAAATAAATTACCAGTAGTTATTTTTTAATATTTTTATTAATGTAGGATCATGGTTTTATGGGCCATTTGAGAAATAGATTCAGTTATTGAGATGAGTCTATATATAATGGAAATCAAGGAATGAAAGCAATTGCAAACCTCAGCTAGTTGTTTAAACAATACAAAAGAAGTATTTAAAGAGAGGCATTGCTATTCACTACAATATAATATATACCCACAAAATGAAGACTATATCAAAATAAATATTCTGAAAAACAATAAAATCAAAAGTCTGAGCAGATGTTGGAAAAAGCTTTATCTATAGTTCCAGACCTATTTGAGAAACGGAAAAAGATGGTCACTTCCCAATAAGAAAAAAACGTATTTTGTTTTTATCTATTTCTCGGGGATTCTGTCTAATACCTATGGACTTTATATTAAATTGGCACAGTCTTGAGCAGGATGCACAGTTTTTACAAAAATAATTGATTCCTTCTATTTGCTCAGCAGATTCATGTTTTTTTGGCATTTGGACATGAAATTAAAGTAGTTCCAGGAAAATACAATCATGCCTTTAAATGCAAGATCAAACAACCACATAAGAGCAAGCAAACAGTACAGACTATTAATAAAATTTCAATACGAGAGATGCTTAAATAGGCTATTTTAAATTACTTTGTGGTTGAAAGTTTAATAACATAATTAATAATTAATCATATGATGACTAGACATATAAAATAGGGCAGGAACAATCTCATGCCTCCACTCCTCCTCACTGCCTCTTTCTCTGTCTCTTTCTCTGTCTCCCAAAATAACAGAGCTAGATTATGCTTTACTTTGAGGTCAATAAGCACTTTCTACAGAAAGACCCAACTGTAATATTATAATAATTAATCCTATGATAATAGAAAGCAGACATCTGCAGTTCTAAATCCTAACAACACGAAAAAGCGAAAAAAAAAGAGGAAAAACACTATAACTGACCGTCTACACTGAGATAAACAAAATCAATTCAGCTCATAGGAAGCATTAAGAACTCCAGACATCTTGTGAATTCATGAGCTGCCTAAGATTTGCAACCAATGCAAAATTATGAGATTTAATTTCTTTTCTATAACTTTTTCCAAGGTTACTGAAGTTACATTTTATTTATAAAGTTTAAATACACTGTCTTACATAGTCTAATGAAATACCAGGAAGCAACATATCCATTATGTCAAATGAAGAAGTGGGACAACAATTAATTTTCTTAACTAAACCTTATTTATTATCATTTTTATCAAAATAGTCAATAAATATTGAAATTCTATTATGTACAACTACAGTGCTAAGCCTTTCATATGAATTATTTTACTTAACTGAAGATAATCAATTTTTATTAAACCTAATCAAGTACCCATGATACTGAAATTACAATCAAGCCAAGTTTAATCATGCTTTTGTTATTCATGAGTTACTTTAGAGTCTTTCATTGACACAGTGCTTTAGAATGAGAATGTTTAGGCTGTCTTTTACTGACCCTTATCACACAGGATTTGTTAGGTTAAAAAAAATCCTTTCTACCAGTATTGTCACCTATCTCTTTCTCATAAAAGCACACAAGTAGCATATGTAAAATAAAACCCAATCATTAGAATTTTTTCAATAATATACATTCTGAATAAATAAAACATTTTCAATTACAACAGATCTTATGAATCATAGAACTTGTAAGAAGATAATAAAAAATTAGTCCACTTAAAGTTTCAGCAGTTTATCTGTTATTTAGTATTAAAAGCTGCATCATTGTGACATGCCTTTCATTTTATCCTTAAATGAACTGATTCCATATTGAACTATTAAACTACTATACAACACTATACTTTTCACATTATGTGTTTTTATAAGGATACACCTGATATTCTTCAGCCTCAGATTCTGGTTGAATTTTTTCCATGGGTGAGAAGTTAATGACAGGACAGACACTCAACTTTCAGAGGGTGAGCTCTGAGCCTGGCCCCCACTCTTGCAATAACTTGTTCCTCCCTTGTTGCTGTTTCTCTCTGGAGATTATGATTTTCTCTCAGTGTACTCTCTAGAACCAGAGTCCACTTTGCTCTCACTAGTCCTATACGGACCAGATTCCAGTCCCTAACTCTGGTACATGCAGCAGGTACTACTGCCATTCCCTACTTCTGTTGCTAGAATTCCCTGAAGCTGACTTCCAATCTACCTGCATTCCATGTACTGCTGGGAGTCACATGTCTGTTGTTCTAGCAGATGATCTCCAATTCCTCTCTTTGGAGAGACCTTTCGGAAAGCTCTGGCTAGTACTGTTGTTATTTCAAGTAATACTGTTACCATTTACTGACATAGACTTTAATCCTTCCATTAGCCTTCAAGAACTTTGAGGGCAGGAATGGAAGATACTATTCTTCTACTTACTTTCTTATTCTAGGGTTGAATGCCATGTCTGGCCCTGAGTAATGAATGTACAGAGACTCAATCACATATTAGGCACTACAATACATACTCTACACAATAACAAGTAATTATATCTATTGACACTCTTACTGAGACTGAGATAAATTAACAGCTAACAAGATAAATTAGCAGATCATACAGTTAAGTAGATGAAATGGGATTTACGACCACAACTGTCTGATCCCCAAGCTAATGCACTATCCATGATGCCATGATATCTTGTCCCTAGATGGTCTTCTGCTCTGCCTATTTTGCTGATCATCGTTGAACCCCCATTATGGCATTCTCACTGAGTTTTTCACTATCTCTAAGAGAAGACAGTTTAAAGATAATATTTCATGTGTGGCCCTGGCCGGTTTGGCTCAGTGGATAGAGCGTCGGCCTGTGGACTGAAGGGTCCCGGGTTCGATTCCGGTCGGGGGCACATGCCCCGGTTGCGGACTCGATCCCCAGCAGGGGACATGCAGGAAGCAGCCAATCGATGATTCTCTCTCATCATTGATGTTTGTAACTCTCTCTTCCTCTTCCTTCTTCTCTGAAATCAATAAAAATATATCTTTTTAAAAAAGAAAAAATGTGTGTGTGTGTGTGTGTGTGTGTGTGTGTGTGTGTAAAATTAGCTGGCCAAATATATATCTGAAAAGAATTATACTTTTGAAATAAAATTGAACTGTTCAGTGCTTTGGGTTAACAGCAATATCAATTCCTATTGGTGACCTGCATTCCGATTATTTTTATATGGTTCTATGATTTCCCATGATTCTACTCATAAGAAAATGTAAATTCATCAGTCAGATATATCTCACTTTGTAAAGATTACAGACCTACTTCTATATAGAAGTCAATTATAAATCTTTATCATCTGAATATCAAATGTAATTTTTAAAGGAACTTTTCATCTGAGATTGTTTTGGTATCTAACTGTTCTCATCAAAATGAACTACTGATATAATTGGTGGCTATGTTTTAGTCCACTGGAACCCTGAAAAATCATTATAAGCTCATGAAAAATAGTCTGCAATACAAAGAAGTTGCTATTCTGAGGATGAATAAATAGTCTATTGTACTTGATAATCTGGAACCATTTAAAGTTCATCTTTTCCCAGTCCTTTCTATTCAAAACATATAAGCCTAGACACCAGGCTTCCTTTTTGTACTATATTTTCACTTTTACTAAAATTCAATTTTAGCAACCTTATATTTTAAGGCATGCCCTAATTCTTTTAAATTCACAGACTGAAAAAAAATGGGTGAAAGAAAAATGGGTGAAAATACACAGAAGATACTATATGCGAAAATATAGTACATAGCTAACCTCATATCTGATGGAAAATTAATTTCAATAGTGTTAAGAAGGCCATGTCCTACCCAGTAATTAAAGAAATAAGTTTTAAATAAGATATTTTGTTTTGATTTAGAAATTTGACTACTTCTCTTTTACAATCAACATCACAACTCACGTCCACAGGCTTGCCATCTGAAGCTCGTGCGGTGATAACAGTCCTTCCTTGAATGTCCACAGCATCCTTTTCATCGGTGTGCCGGCTTGCAATTAAATTACAATCCATATACAGTGAAACTCCCCGGGATTGTATACCAATGCCAAGTTTATGCCACTGACGATCAAACAAAGAACGGAGTTCTCGATTTTTAAACATGTAGTTCAACACTTCTCCCTCAGCAGCACGGAACATAAATTCCACCACCTTCTTTCCACCATCAACTACTATAGAAACCTGCAAAAATGCAAATTATCTTTAAATATTTTAAAATCAGTGTTTGAAATTATTAAAGCACACAAATAAAAACTCGGCATGCATGTTAGTATAACTGAGGTACTTAGGAAAATGTCTCAGATAACACCTGTGTCCTCCAGATTGGTTAACATAAAACAAGAGCAAAATATCCAGGTAAATAATGGTTTAAATATGCAGTACTCTGGTGAATGTAATATGCTCCTTTCTAAACAGATCACCTAGGAGCGTGTGTGTGTGTGTGTGTGTGTGTGTGTCTGTATGAGTCATTCAAGAATTAAATGCTACTAATTTAATAAGAATGAGAATATGATCACTTTGATACCATTGTAATTAACCTAGTTATTAATAACAGAAAAGGAGCAAAGAGAAGGCCAGATTTGTAGGCATGTCATTTAGACAGCTTCACCAGGAAACTGCAACTTTACACTACCTAGAGGACCAGCAAAGGGGCGACAGACACATAAATGTGGGAGTGACATAGGGAAGATACCTGAGAACAATGGTCATTGGCCAAAATGGGCATGGCCACTGCAAGGGCAAGAAATTGGGATATTTAACCCCCTGAACAAAAGAATTCACTCCCTTGGTTCCTCTTGCGGCTCTTGGCACTCTTGGGACTTGTGTGACTCTGGGCTTGTGGCACTCCCCTGCATTCGCCCACATGGCCCAGGGCCGTGGGGACCCCACACAAATGGACTAATGGACTGTAACCAGCCTGATGCTGAACTGGACCTGGCTCGAACATGGAAAGGAAACTTTGGACACTGGCTCTGATTTTAGCTTTACGGAAGGGATGTAATTCTGTGGAAAGAAAGCTTTCTACCATATCTCATCCTCCCATAGGGGCCTCCAGAATGCTTATTCCAGCAGTACCCCAAGAACCCCATTTCCACCGATGACAACGTCTCGTGGCTTGGAAACTGAGATCAACTTCTTTAACCTTAGATGATTCGCATGGTGCAGAGAAAAAGCATTTTCATAGAGGACAGACTCTTTCAGTTTGGTTCATCTTTTCATCATAAAATTATAACTGTGTTAATGTATTAAAAGACCATTCCAATGAATGTGTATAGAAACAATCACAGATGTATGGTGCCAACAAGTAATAGTAATGCTCACCTCCCCTCACTGGAGCACCCACAAGCCATCTCTTTGACAAGTATTCCTAGATTCTTGTTCTCCCCATCCCCCATTTTGGGCAGCTGTCCTTCTATAGTCTCCACCTAACTGAGCTTACCTCTATCACTGCACTTGTCACATTGTATTATGCTCTAGTATGCTGTTTTCCTAGATGATATCCCCTTAGGCCATATGCTCCTGAGAGCAGGAATTACACTTTTTAAATCTCTTATCTTTGTCACCAACTAGCATAGAGCATGTGTTCAATAAATTTTTACTGAGGGCATCAAAACTAATATCTCCCCTCTTAGTTCACTAAAGATTTTCAGATGAAACAAGGAACAGCTTTTAAAAATAATACATAATATCAGAAATAATCACAGATAAGTTATCAGTGAAGTGGACTTAGTGTCAATGAAGCAATTGTGAAGGAAGGGAAGTTTGAGTGTCTTTAGACAAAATATGAATCTAAAAGTAAATAGGAAAAATAATATTGTCTCACCTACCAGACTCCTATATTACAGATTTCAGCAAGATCATGCTCACTGTGAGCGTACCTGAATTTCTCTGTTGATGATTCCTCTAAAAGACAGAATGTCTGAATGCTCCCGATTTGTACACACAGTGCCAAGATTCACTTGGCCTAAGCACCACTCCATGGTTCCTTACCTGTGGCATGTTCTGCTGGTCTAAAACCTGCCATAGAAACCACCGTTCCTTCTTAGTGCTTCTCCGTACACGAAACATGGCTGCTATGGCATACTCCTCAGGAAGGCCTTTGGGAAATATCTTACTGTGGGAGGAAAACAGAAGGATTGTGGGAAAACGAAGAAGGCAAGGAAAGAAAATCTAGGTATGAAGTTCTACATAGCACAATATCTTGGTCATATTTTTCTCCACAAATGTAGGATTCATTATGCATTTTTATAGTAATCTACTTAGCAGATGTATGGAAGCAACATGCTTATGTAATTGTAATTTTTGTTCTTTCCCCTTTTTATATCTTCTGGTATGATACGGTGAAAGCTTGGGGTATATAAAAGCAAGCGAGCAGGCCACAGTACTACATTATGATATGGCCTCACTCAACAAGATGTTCCAACAGATGAGACTCTCAGAATTCGCTGCAGTTTGGCAAACAGTAGAGATTTATAAAGGGATAAACAGTACCTCTCGGTTTTGTCAATTTAGAGAAGTACAAAGCATTTCAAAGAACACTGCTAACAATTAAATGTATGTTTTCCAAAGAATAAGCTTAATCATATTAAACTCCTGCAAATAAGTTCCTAATACTGACTTCCTAGTATCAATTTAAGACTGACACACACACACACACACAACAAAAACAAAGAGGTTTTAGCTTACTTTTCATTCCTAAGGAAAATGAAATAAGCAGATTCTCACTAGGTAGCAGAGGAAAGCTGAAATCCAACTATCCCTCTGACTTATCTTATTTCACTAGTCTCCCTGGACTCATGAAGAAACTCAGGGAAAAAATTAACAATGAATATGCCTCATATCTAGACATTCATGGGAAAAACAAGGAGAAGCACATTCCTTCAAGCTGAGTTTTAAATTTATCTGTATTGTATGTAAAAACTCTGCAAGGCAGGAATTTTGCTTCTCTTTTAAAAAATCATGAGGAATAGTAGGTAAGAATTCTCTTAAGGACTGCCATAGCCAGAAGCTGTTTACACAAATAAAACACCATGCACTGAGATGCCACTTTGAATATTACACTAGGGTCTACTAAAACTGCCAGCTAACTACTGAAACTGACAACCAAACTGTCATGGAGAATTCCTGACTTTTGGTTTTACTTTTTGCGTTAAAGACAAAGTCACATGTAGTTGGGCAATCAAGAAAATAATATGAAAAAGCTGTGCTGACCTGAAGTTCTTATTTACTTACTGGGTTTAACACATGCACACATTTACGGACATATACATAGTATTCCAAAAATGTATACACACTTTAACAGCTGATAGCTTTATTTTGAAAATGAAATGTATTTTAATAAACACTGCCTTTATAATTATTCAAAGTGGGTATATACATTT
>NW_005367989.1:2712868-2729858 GCF_000412655.1 Myotis brandtii
CATCCTCTTTGAAGATAAACTAAAAAGAGAGAAAGAGAAAAAGAGGTAACCAATTTTATTGCATCTACATTATTATATCCCCTCTTAAGTGAAAAATTGATTAGCAAATTATTGGTTTTCCATTGCATCAAAATAAAAGCAAGCTTCTAAAATTGTTTTTTCTCTGAATAGACACCAGTATTAAACTAAATTTTATAATGATCATTACTGTTCTGGTTTAGGTAATATTGTTCATTAAAAATCAAACAAAACAACCAGGCAAAGTGGAAGTGAGAGGTGAAACCAAAACATAAACTTCCAAGTGGAAATTTTGAACAAGTTGCATCAAAACTCTTTTAAAAAGAAAATCTCAACCCATACAGCAGGTCCCCCAACCACCACTACCTGCAATAATAACTTGTGTCTCCACCTTGCTTCCAAGTCCTGCCTCCTGTATTCCACTCTCCACCTTGATGCTCTTAGGATCATATCTTTATCTCAACTTTTATAAAATTTGACATACTGTTTCCTGGACTTTTTCTTCCATTCATTATATTGAGCACATCTTTCAATATGGGTTGTACATTACTAAGAAAAAAAATTTGTAAGTTTTTTAATTTTCTCCATATCATTTACTCTTATCCCTCGTTTAGGAGCTCCTCTTTTAGACAATTATTTAACATCTATATTAATGATCTAATTTTCTTACTCTTTCTCTTATATTTTTCCATCTCCTTATTTATTTTATTTTTTGGCTACTTCCCAATTCAACATTAATTTTTGTTATTCCCCCCTCCAAAAAATTCTCTTTTGTTCTCCTTTGCAAACTATCCTGACTTCAGTATTTCAAATCTCTGACGTTATCAACTTGGTGGGCTTCTACCTGTTTTTCTCTGCATCCTTGAATGTCTCCATTTCATCCAAGTTAGCTTTTCCTATTTAATAGTCTGGCTCTCTCTTCCATGTTGGAAGTTATACTCTAATCCCTGATGATTCACTGTAGTCCATGTATATTTAAGAATAAAACACTGAGCCGTAACCGGTTTGGCTCAGTGGATAGAGCGTCGGCCTGCGGACTCAAGGGTCCCAGGTTCGATTCCAGTCAAGGGCATGTACCTTGGTTGCAGGCACATCCCCAGTAGGAGGCGATGTTTCTGTCTCACCGTTGTTTCTAACTCTCTATCTCTCTCCCTTCCTCTCTGTAAAAAATCAATAAAATATATTTTTTAAAAAAAGAATAAAACACTGAAACTTCACAAAGTTTATGCATGCTGGCACAGTGTATCAATGAACCAGCCTTACTGCGAAGCATGACCAACTGATGGATTTCATCGAGAATCCCTCAAATGTTAATGTAGGAAGATTATGTCTCTAGGGACATGCAGTTTCTCTATAGAGTCCTGGTATTTCCCAGGTTGATGCTTGACCACTGAGCAACACTGGCCTGGCGAGAAATAAAAGTTTGTTGCTTAAGCTATCCAGTCTATGGTACCTTGTGAATCCCAAGCTGACTAAGACAATCAGTGTAGCCACTCAAGATCTCTCAATTTCAGCTTTCATGATATATCTTTTCCACTTTATGTTTTTTTATTGATATAAAATGTATTCGTTTTAAGTGTGGAATACAGAAATGTCAAGGAACTTTAAAGAAACTTTTAGTAATTTGAACCATATATCTCTATTCTTAGTGAAAAATGAAAATGCCCCATAAGAGGTTTTATGTGTAGTAAACCAGGTCTTGAAATGGTCTATATTGAAAGACCCTAACACATATCTTGTTTGGACAGCATGTAGATGTACTGTGCATTCTTTTTTATCTGTTCTGAAAATCTTTGCTTTTTTATTTAAGTGTTGAATATTTACCTATAATAATAAAAGCATAATATGCTAATTAGACCAGATGTCCTTCCGGGAAGCCCGGGTCCTGGGTACCTGCCGGCAGCCAGAGGAAAGCCCAGGTCCCGGGTGCTGGAAGGAAGCCAGTGCTAGCAGCCGAGGGAAGGAAGGCCTGCTCTTGCATGAATTTCATTTATCAGGCCTCTAGCATTTAATATAATTGCTGCTAAAGTAGGGTGACACACAGGTCTCTAGGGTTCTGTTCATTTTTCCTCATTCTTTTTTTCCTGTTCATCCTACTAAATCACTCAATTGACTTATCTTCCAGTTTTCTGATTCTTTATTCTGCAAATTCAAATCTGTTCTTGAAGCCTCTTATAAAGTTTTCTTTTCTATTATTATAGTTTTTAACGGCAAAATTTTCACTTGCTTCTTCTTAATAATTTCTATTTATTAGTATTTTCTATTTGGTGAGACAACAGTTGTATACTTTCCTTTAGTTCATCAGAAAGTTTTCTATAGGAAATTGAACATATTTTAAATAGCTGATTTAAAGACTTTGCTAAGTAAATCCAATGCGTAGGTTTCCTCAAGAACAGTTTCTATTAACTGCTCTTTGTATGGACCATAGTTTGTTTTTTTTTGCATTTCTTGTAATTTTTTATTTAAAAAAATAAACATTGTAAATAATATAACATGGCATCTCTGGGAATCAGATTATTCTCCACCCATTGGTGATTTGCTGTTGTTGCTATTTATTTTTGTTGTCGGTGTTGCTGCTGCTGCTTGTTTGCTTCATCATGTTCCTAAACTAATTTTTCAGAGTGTTCACTCTGTCATGTGCGACCCACTGAAGTCTCTGCTCAGTTAATATAGTGGTCAGCTAATAACTGAACAGTTAAATGCTTATGCTTAAGAATCCCAGTCTCTGCTGTGGGATTATATATGCATGTTGGAGAATGCCTTCAATGCTCAAGCAGGCAGTTTATAACTCTCCTTAGCCTTCACTTTATACTTGTCTAGAGCTTTAAATCTGGCCAGAGCTACAAGCTTAGAGCCTTTACAAATTTGGGGGCTGGGGGAGGAGGCGGAGGGAGGCGTTGTTCCCACAAAGCCCTTACATACACATCGGTGTCTGGATTCTCACAAATATGCTGGAGCTTTCTAATGATTTCTATGGACATTTCCTTTTAAAATCTTTTTATCATCTTCTCATTTGCCCGAGTCGTTGTGTTGTCTTGGGCAGCTGCAATGTTACACAATCTCTATTTATTATTTTCATCAAATGCCAGGAGAGATGCTGTCCTTACTGGATAAGCTCTGAGTTAGGTCAAATAAAGATAATCCTCATGAGCAGTTACTTTCCAAGTAACTACCAGTCAGGTAAAATAATCAAAATTCTCTAGAAATGGGGTTTTTATTGACCTCCAAACCCATTCTTCCTCCTCCAATGGTTGCTAGGTTGCTAGCTTGCACTTGAGATTATAAAGCTATTGGTTTTCAAGTCTACCATTATGTAGAGGTTAGAGGAATGTAAATAAGACAAATTGAATGCCAGAAAGCTTGCTTAGTTAATTTCCAGAGTTCTGGTTTGGGGCATTTTTGCCTGTGTTATCATTGTTTTTATGAATGAATGCATTTTCTAAGCTCCTTACTTTGCCATACCTGCTGACTGCATCAGTAATACCTATTTGGAACTTTCAGTTAGCCCAACTACAAGTCGCTTTCAGCCAAGAGAGCGACTGAGTGAACACCTCTTGAAGCAGAACATGTAGATGAATCTTATTCATATTTCTGAAGCACATCATCATGAGAAATAATACACTGTTGTTTTAAGTCACCAAGTTTTGCAGTAGTTCATTACAAAACAAAAAATAATGAAAACACCTTTCTCCTCACTTTCTACTTAAGATTATATCTATACAAGCACCTGTCACATCTTAGCAAGAGATTGCAAACTCTTCGAAGGCAAAAACAACATTAAATCTCTTTGTATTAACCACAAAACCTAAGTGCAGCGTCAAAAGGACACTCTATAACTATTTGTGAAATGAATGACTGATGCAGCAAATAAAACCAATGACAATATAGTTAATTTTGATATGATTCTTCAATACCACCTGAATAAAACCTAATATAGTTATTTTTCAATAATTTAAAATCTCATTCAAAAATTGAAAATACTTATATCGCATGAAAAGATTCTTTGGTGACAAAATATAATAAAGCAAAATATTAATATTAATAATGTTAATATGTATAATATAGTATTAAGATAATACATTGAAATAAATTTAGTAATGTTTAAAGAAAAATTAACTCTTCTTTGCCTGTTTATAATGGATAAAAATCTTTATAATTACTATACTTCCCTTTCAGAAATTCATGATGTGTTTTCAAGGCCAAAATTGATTTTGCTTGCCAAGACTGTAATTTTTGAAGAAAAATTTCTGTTTTAAAAACAATGTTACAAAATATATCTGCTCTTACAGACTATGTTTCTAATTTATACCACACAAGCACAAACACTTACTGTGACAGAAAGATTCTCTAGGTCTTGCCAAAGTTTCTATTATAAAAGAGGCCATATTGGATTACTGGTCTGTTACCAGAGAGATATAATGACAGCTTGCTATGTCTAAAATATCCAGGCTTGAATATTTTTCAATGGAGTGTAATTTCCTATAAGAAATTCTATCCATTGCTTATTCAGTGATACTCCCATTAACAAAAATATTGTTGATCTGTACTTGCCAAACTCATTCATATATATATTGGGGTAGAAATTCTCAATGAAATAGTTTCTACCTTCCCTTCTACTTTATACACTGTCAATGGAAAAGTCATCCATGTAAATTAATATTAATATATATTTGAAGAGCTCAAAGTTTTGTGAAATTTAAGTGTAAATTTTTTCCCATTGTCTATTTTTCTTGTCATTAACCAAAGTCACCTAAATATTTGGTGAGGTATACCAAATTAACAAAATGTTTAATCTAAAATTGATTTTTTTAAATGGGACTAACTAAACTCATAGAGAGCCAAACTGCAGACATGCCAAATTATCCAAAGGTGCCAAAAAATGCCACCTGTGGAATCCTCTTTACATTACCCCTGAGAAGGCTAGTCCTAGATATAATCTGGAGTGTCTTTGAAGGCTTGTAATTCACACACTTTAAACTCCTTTGAATTTGTAACTTATTTCAATGTTGAAAATATCTAGAATGTAGTTTTCAACTGCTCTCTAATGTTCTCTGTGTATAGCAGCACTCTGTTTATTCATAAAGGAGAAGAAAACACTATTAAACTGTAGGGGAAGTGGCAGAAGATCGAAATGGGACTCCTTACAATGACCAGCTATGGTGGAAGGCCATGTCCAGACCTGACAATCAGTACCAGTGAGACGCTGACCCCAATAAAAATTTGATAGCATAAAGACCTTAAAGTTACAATGCTTCCCTTCCTAGTGTTAAAATTAAGAGAGATTTTTATTTTCTTCTTTATATTTTTTCTATTTTTAAATTCTTGCAATTTGCATAAATTGTACTAATCATCCTTTTAAAAAACACTACTAACCTTTAAAACCACCTATTTATTAATCTTATATTCTCCCAGGACAATCATGAGGAAGAAATAACACTAAAATATTATTTTTGCTATTATGAGTAAAAAATAAATCATAAAAGTCTATAACTCCCAACTTATTGTCTTCATAATGAGTAAGACATTAAGACAAGATGATAAAAACTTCAAATGAAAATACACTTTTCCTAATATCTTCTCCATATACTTCAAATAGAATATCTGACTACAAAGTATTAGTACTTGTATTTATGGAGTTGGATAAAAATTAACATCTTATTAACAAGGAATAAATTCACTGTATCAGACTTTAAGAATGGGTTACATTTGTAAATAGCATATTAACTACATTTTCTAGATTTTTCTTTCTCACTTGACTAATGAAAAATCCTTTTCTGGTCAAAATTTATTTAAAATCATTAGGAAATACAATAAAATGATGATGTCTAAAAGGTATCTATATAATAAGAAAGATGTTGGCATGAGATGGAGGAAGCATACACTCTGTGTATGTATAATTGTTATTAAATAGTATTCTACATCCCTTGTCTTTTGTATATGTGGTAATAAATTCAGAGATACCGACATCCTCCCTAACTATGAAGTACTTTCACTGTCAAGCCAAAACACCTAATATTCTACTATTAGAACTTTCTTCCACTCTGGAAAATGCTTGTGTTTATAAAAGTTCTGTTACCATTAACAATTAAAATAGTCGCTAGAAACCAGCCACACATTACTAACAAATTGTCTTATCATTAATTCTCACCATAGAAAGCACAGACCTGGGATCTACAGGGACTGTCACAAAGCAAGGAAGTTTAAATGGGGAATGTGTAGAGAGAGTAATAAACCAGAACAGGAAATACACCTGAGTTAGCCAGACCAAGAGGAGATGCCATTATTGTGAGCCCTGGGTGGCAAAAGGGTCACCTTGAGCCAGTGGAAGCATGGGAAGAAAGTTCCTGAAAAAAGGAGGTGAGGCCAAATGGGAGATGCCACCAAGATAAACCTTGACTATTGTCCTTGCCTGTGCTGTGGACTCACATATCTAAGTCTCCACTTGGCATCTCCACTTGGATATTAAAGGCACCTTTAAATAATTGAAATTGAACTTATTGTTTTCTATCAAACACATCCCTTTACAAGGATTCCACATCTTAATAAAAGACACGGCCATTCACCTAGGTGCTCCAGACAAATACCTAAAAGTAATTCTTGGTTCTTGCCTTTATTATCCTCCATGCCATACAATCTATTGGCAAGTCTTATTGTTTGTACACCATCATAGATCCTGATTCTGCCCACGTCTCTTCAGTTCCACTATCACTCCCTAATCCATGGTGCCACCATTCCTGGGCCCCCTGTTATAGTGTGCTCTCCCTCTTTTTCCTCCCTCAAAGTCTACCCTGCACAGAGCAGCTAGAATGAGCTTTTAAAATGTAAAGCGGACGAGGTCCCTTCCTTCCTTATAACCTTCCTACAGTGTTCCCTGGGTCCTATAATAAAAGGCACATCCCAGATCATGGCTCACAGAGCCTAATGTGCTCTGACTCCTGCCTTCCTCTGACACATCATCTCCTATTTCCGTCTTGGTGTGGCACCCACACTCCAGTTACAATGACCTGAATTTGGTTCCTTGAACACACCAGGTTCATTGAGGTCTTAGGCCTTTATACTTCCTGTTTCCTCTACTGGGATGGCCGTTCCCAGAAGTCTTCACTTAGATGGGTCTTCTCACTACTCAGGTCTCTAAGGTCACTTCCTCTGAAAGGTCTACAGTTGTCCTCGCCTCAGTCAGTATCTAGCACCTTGTTTCATTTTCTTCATAGGCTTAAAACTACCCAACATGTTTCTTAAATGTACTGGTTTATACATGTATTGCCTGTCTCCAGCAACTAAATGTGACGTCCATGAAAACAGGAACTCTGCCAGACTTGTTGCTCTAGACCAGCGGTTCTCAACCTGTGGGCCGCGACCCCTTTGGGGGTCGAAAGACCCTTTCACAGGGGTCGCCTAAGACCATCGGAAAACACATATATAATTACATATTGTTTTTGTGATTAATCACTATGCTTTAATGATGTTCAATTTGTAACAATGAAATTGGGGGTTACCACAACATGAGGAACTGTATTAAAGGGTCGCGGCATTAGGACCCTAAGACTAACACCGGGCACATAAGAAGTACTCATAACAATTTATTCCATTCGTGGAAAGTCCATAATGATGCCTATGAGCAGTCATAATAGGCCTCAAACACTTGTATCCCATATAAAATATGTTAGCTTGCATCATGCCTTAAAGTTAAGGCCTCATGAGGCTGTGCTTCATCACACTCAGCAGGAAACAGCAGAAGGAAAAACCAAGCCCTATGGGATTCTACAGCAGGTTAATAAAAAAGCTGAAAAGCTGACACAAAACAAGTCTGGGAACAAACACGGTTAGTATTCTTACTTTCAAACAAAATGGACTAGCTGCCCCAGGAAGACTTCACCGAAAGTGTGCTTTGGCAGAATTCTCCAGTCCTCGGAAATGTTTCAAGACACCCCACATAATAGTTCCCTGTAGTTCTACACTCCTAAAGCTGAAAGGAACCTTACTAGTGATTTAGATCAACCATCTCACTTCATAAAAGAGGAACTAAAGTCACAGTTGTCAAATAACTGCTCCACCCTCACTTCACCAGACGGAGGTCAGGATGGGACATGAACTCTTAACTCCTAATTCCAAGGTCAGTTTTTTTCCGGTATATCAAGTTAATTGCATCCTCTGGGTTAAGAATAAAATTTCCTTCATTTTTTTTCAACCGGACTTAAAAGTAATGTCTTTGGGACAATAAAGGAGAAAAGCAATCTATTTTTCTGAGTACTGGGTGGATGAGGGGGAAGGTAAATAAATATAAAACATTAATTTCAAGAAATGAATAATCAAAATGTTTACAATCATACTGTAATAGAAACAACAATAAATCATATTTTGGGCTCTGAGAAAAGTATGCATTCTGACATCTGCAAATCCTAGGTGACCAGTGGCCCTGAGGGATAGATTCTTACAGTTCCTCCCCCTAATGGTAGTTTGAGTACAGATCAGGAAGTATCGCAAACCACACAGTAATAACTTTAAAATAGGGGTGCTGTCTTCTGGGTTTTAGGAAAGATATGCATGCTACAGAAGGTGATTACCAATCAGGAATATTTTCTACATATTCTTTAGAGGTCATTTCTCAGAAAGATTAGGATTTCTCACCAAGCATTTTTTTTAAGTGAGTGCAGTTTTCAGGAAGTAATGAGAATTATGAAAACAGTTTATATACCAATAACCATGTAATGTGAAGAAAAGTTTGAAGTATTCTGATAAAAATTGCCTCTGTGTTTATCCTACTAGTGAGAAGCGATATATCAGGAAGAACATCAATTGAATGGTAATCTAACTAAAAAGACAAGCGATTCCTTAAAAAGTGAAAATCACCATCACAAATGTGACTATTTCAAATGATTGTGGAAAGAAAGAGAACCCTTAGCACTGAGGCAACGTTAATATTTTCCTGGCATAGGAATTAGGATTAGCTTCCATTCCATTCATCCCCTGAAATGTGAAATCAATGCCTAACACAGCTGGCTAGTCACAATGCTAACTTAATGAAGGTGAAGTGTCTGATCTCTCAGGGACAGAAGGATGTTAACTGAACAACTAATGGGCGTCCCTGGCTGTCCCAATTAATGACAAACCAAGTAGAACTGCCTTAGAGGGTCAACTGCTTGCTCGCACTCCCTTCCAGATGGGGAGCAGTGCAAGCATGGCAAAGCCATGGAAAACCACAAATGTTAAAAAATAATTCACTCTTTTTTAAAATACATGCAAGTACTTATTAAAAAGTTGTTTTATGGAGAGATGAAATCAAGGAGTAGATCTCATTTATTCTCTACAACTAGGCCCTGGTGGTTTGCTGACAAGAAAAATAAAGACCATAATGAAGCTCATACATTTCTTGATTTCTTAGTATCTCTCTCTATATATAAAAACCTAAGCGACCATCCGACTGTTCAACCGTCCGACCGGTAGCTATGACGCACAATGACCACCTGGGGGCAGACACTTCAACTGGTAGCTATGATACACACTGACCACCAGGGGGCAGACACTCAAGCAGGAGCTGCCAAGCTGCAGTGACTTGGCAGCTGCAGTTCTCAGATGATGTACCCGGGACCAGAGAGGAGGGAGCCTGATTCTGGGGTGCATCACCCGAGAACCACCCTCTTGCAATCCGGGACCCCTCAGAGGATGTTGGAGAGCTGGTTGCAGCCCGACCCCCAAGGCCAGGCCAAGGGACCCCACTGGTGCACGAATCCGTGCACTGGGCCTCTAGTATTAAATAATTGGTAATTTCATTATACTGCAAGTTCAATTTGATGTATTTATTCCACATTTCTAAAAGAAGCATAGTTTGTAATGTGGCAAGTAACATGCCTGTCTCATGCATAGAAAATATAAAGAATAAAACCAAACTACATCATGAGAGGATAAGGAAGAAACACCCAGGACTATCAGTTTCTTTTTGTTCTAAGTAATAAGAAATGTGTTGCAAGGAGTGAAATATGCAAAAAAAATATGTCTATTAACAAACTTTCACAATGTCAGTTCTCATAAACTGAAAAGCAAGAGGACACAATTATTGTAGAGGAATTTCATTTTGTAAATGGTGTTCCAAAAATTAAGTGTAATATACATTTATTAAACAAAGTGTTTAAATCATTTACTTACTAATGATAACAGTTCCAGAGGTAATTCTTCAAATAGCTCATAGCATAATCCTTGAAGCAAAGCCTTTTTTTAAAAGTGTTATTTCGGTAGAGCCGAACTGAGTTTTCCAGATCATATTTAGCAAGCCCAACCTTTTTTTATCTTTTAAAATGAAATTTAAAAATCTATTTTTAAATATCAAGAATTGGCTTCCAAATTAATTATTCCATTCTAAATAAGCGTGAAGCGGGGTTTATGAAGAACTTCCGTATTTACAAGTATCAATGGGGCCTTTGACTTGCTGAATATCTTCCAGGAAGAGAAATAAGATACAAGTTACATTTCCTGAGAGTGAAGTGAGAGATGCTTGGAGTTTATAGTAAGTCATTTCTTTCCCAGCTGACATCCACCATCACCTGTCACATTACGAGCAATTTGGCTAGCAGGAGGGTTTGTCTGAAATGCCTTCCCTGCAAGCTGGGTGATGCTGTTTGAGTTCCACAGCCCCAGAGACTCTGAAATCTTAGCCCTTTTGTGTTTGCTGAGGGGATACTGACAGATACATTGTTAATGGGAAAACAAAGTTTGGATGACTCTCTCATAATCTATCGCCTGTTATGATTAGCACTCGTTCACTGTGACATTGTAAACGACTTCCCATTGAAAACAAGTCTTACTACTAGATAGCACTCAGGTAATAAAAATCGAGGATGGGTACACAAAGACACTTTAGAGCAACTTTTAGGTCATTTCATTGGACTCAGGACCGTGGTCACTGGTAACTTTGAAAGAGAAATTTCCAGTGTTCAAGAAGTCAGATATGAGTAAGTTAAGAGACGTGCGTGTGTGCAGAAGTAACACTGGTCAGTAACATTATTCCTTTGGAAAGTTTGGGAGTAAAAGGGACTGTCAAGGGAAAACACTTGTGGGATAGGGGAGGGTTAAGTATATATTTGTAGACTAAGAGAGCGGGATACTGTGGAGAGGAACGCTGAAAACAGAAGAGCAAAGGGAATCATGGGTAAATCGATGTCTTAGAGAAGGTTGGCTGGGAGAAATTAAGAGCACACATGAAGGGGTTAATCTTTGAAAACAGGAGGGTCGCCTGGAGATAGGACAGCTGAAGCAGAGAAATTCTGTGGTAGAGAGCAGAAGGTGGATGGTTTAAATAAGAGAAATAACTTGGGTATAAAACATCTGGTCAATTCAATCTCCTATTCAACCAACAAGATGTTAATTCTACAAGGCACTATCTCAGTTATACATATTAATTAAAAATTTTACCCAACCTGTGATTGCTTTCAAATTACATAGATAGAGCCATGGTGAGTAGAATTATTAAAGTCAATTATTTGAAATTTTTTTAAATTTAAAATTATAAGAATTTCACCTAATCTGGAACAAATGCATTATAGAAATATAAGTGCTTGCTAAAATGAGGCAATGGACAAGATATACCCAGCTTATATGAGTCAATGAAATAACAAAAGCAGCTCTTTGGCTGTCAAGCTTATTTTCTGATTAGCCTTTGTGGCTAAGTTGAAAAAATTAAAATGATAATAAAGTTTATCATTGAAATCATAATTGTATCTTACTATCCAATTCTGTGCCTGATAATAAGAATTAGACTACTCAATGTTATTTTATGAAAGAAGGACTCCTATCAATCTACAAAAACATCTGTAGAATTATTATAAAGTTATACTTAAGCACTAGTAGAACAAAACATCATCATACTACAGTCAATTCTATGGCTAATTCATAAATTTGTCATGCTTATACTTAGATTTATAACCATTATAAAAGCAATACATTGGCAAATGTCAAAGGCTAATAACTAATTAATCCTCACAGTATTTCTATAGGCCAAATAAGATTAAAGATGACTGCAGTATGTTCCTCCATGCTTACTTTTGTAAACTCTGAAAACCCTCAGTTCACACTCCATAGATGCATATAACCTCCACCCAAGCAAAAGCTCTCTTATAACATTTGATTCATTGGATAAAAAAAATTAGTGAAGAAAGGAAACAAATCTACACATAATATGATAGTAGATTAATCAATGCCTGTCAAGACCCAAGTAATTACCAAAATAGAAAAACTTAATTGTATTACTTTATGATGATATCTGCATTATTATTACTCATAAGTAGCACATTTAACTGGTATCATGCTAGTCTCAAGATAATGGCATAAGGACATTTTAAGATGAGATAATTTACATGTAGTTAGCCATAATAAAATAGGAATAAACTCTACAGATCTGCTATACCTATAATCAACAATAATATATTGTACAATTAAAAATTTGTTAAGTGGTAGATATGTTAAACAGTCTTTCAGTAATAAAACAAAATAACAGAATAAAATAAAATTGATATGTGTTATAGAATCTATATACATATGATCAATTACTGATACTTTTTACTTTCCCCCAAGCAATCTTGAATTATATGAAATCTGAAGAAGGAAAATCACAGCTTATTTCTTTTTTTTTTTTTAATATGTCCTTTATTGATTTTTTACAGAGAGGAAGGGAGAGAGATAGAGAGTTAGAAACATCGATGAGAGAGAAACATTGACCAGCCGCCTCCTGCACATCTCCCACTGGGGATGTGCCCGCAACCCAAGTACATGCCCTTGACCAGAATCGAACCCGGGCCCCTTCAGTCCGCAGGCCGACGCTCTATCCACCGAGCCAAACCGGTTTCGGCATAGAAACATCAATGATGAGAGAGAATTATTGATCGGCTGCCTCCTGCACGCCCCTACTGGGGATTGAGCCCACAACCCAGGCATGTGCCGTTGACCGAAATCGAACCCAGGACCCTTCAGTCTGCAGGTTGGCGCTCTAGCCACTGAGCCAAACCAGCTAGGGCTGCAATGCCTTATTTCAATTTGATGACTATAATAGTAAATGTTCCCGAAATTGGTAAATGGAAATACTAAACTGATAATATTTCATATAATATTACAGTTTAGCAGTGTTTGAGGATGTCATTGAGAGAATGTGACCTCGGTTTAATCTGGAAGCTGGACCTGGCAATTAGAGTTTTCCATCCTTCTGCCACCATTTTCACAGGAGGTCCTTGAATAATGTAATTTCATTCATTACAACATTGATGAGAAAAAAAAATTATTCCTAGGCAGGGCCCCTGTCTGTGGGAGTTTACACGTTCTCCCCATGTCTGTGTGGGTTTCCTCTGGTCACTCCAGTTTCCTCCCACATCCCAAAGATGTGCACATGAGGTGAACTGGCCCATCTGTACTATCCCAGTCTGAGTAAGTGTGGGTGTGGGTGTGAGAGTGCTCTGCAATGGAAGATGTACTGTCCAGGGTAGATCCCGCTTTGCATCCTGAGCTGCCAGCATAGGCCCCAGCTACCCACACCCTTAAAACTGGAATTATCAGGTTGGAAAATAATTATCTTATTTGTTTGTATGAATCTTTCTTAAATGTATATGCAGCTCACATTTAGTTCAATGTTTAACATTATAATTGGTTTGAGTGTTTATTTAGAAGTTTGATGTTTTTTTGACCAAAAATATGTCATAGAAACTTAACTCTTGTTTATATCTATGGTAAACCTGGCTTGGCTATACATTGCTTAGCTTAAAGTTACAGTTTCCAAGACCCTATCAATGATGTTAAGTGAGGACTTAACTGTATAAACTTTTAAGATACTGGCTGATAGATAGAGAGATCTACTCGTTTTGTGGATGCCCAAGACAAACCTCATATGTCAGTGCCCTTGCTTATTAAACCTGTCACCTGCCAGTCCAGACTGATCTATCTCTTTCTTGGGTCTCTCCTTGCCTTCCATGTTTTGGGGGCAGTTTCAGGTTTTATCTGAGGAATTTCCAATGTTGAAAACCAACTAGTAGACATTTATCTATATAAAACAATTGGTTATTAAAATACTAGAGGCCTGGTGCATGACATTCATGCACTGCGGGAAGGGGGTTCCTCAGCCTGGTCTGTGACCTCAGCAGGGAGTGGGCCTAAGCCAGCAGTCGGACATCCCCCAAGGGGTCCTTAGCGCTGCCGCAGAGGCAGGAGAGGCTCCCGCTACTGCTAATGTGCTCATAGCTAATGTGCTCACCAGCCATGAGCTCGGCTTCTGGCTGAGCAGCACTCCTCCTGAGGGAGTGCACTGACCACCAGGGAGCAGCTCCTGCATTGAGCGTCAGTGTGTGTCATAGTAACAGGTCATTCTGCTGTTCAGTCAATTTGCATATTATGGTTTTATTATATAGGACTAGAGGCCCGTTGCATGAAATTTGTGCACAGGTAGGGTCCCTAGGCCTGGCAGGTGATCGGGGCCAATCTGTGGGGTGACTGGCAGGGTGCCCACCCCCCTCCCACCCCCCCACTGGCACCCGCCTTGGCTGGCCTGGGGCCTGGAGCCTGAGGGCAGCTCCTGTGTTGAGCATCTGCCCCCTGGTGGTCAGTGCTCGTCTTCCCGTTGTTCAGTCGATTTTGTATATTAGGCTTTATTATATAGGAAGGGCAAGTTGCTGTGATGTAGTCCTTTCCAAAATTTATATACCAAATAGTATATATCAGTTTTTATTGCTCTGATATATGAGAATGTCTATAATAATGAATTCTGCTCCAAAACAGTGATCACCCTAAAAGTTTCTGAAAATATGTACATATTTACACTGTGTAAACCAAGCATGTCAAACTCGCGGCCCGAGGGCCATAAAAATTTTGTAACTTAATTTTTACGATATCCGTGTTTACATAATTTTTAATAATGAACTACAAGGGTCACTAATGACTGATTACTATAATTGTTTTGCATTCATTTCCCTTATGCGCCTTATGTGCAGGCGCACCATTTCTCTCCACTAATACTAGCAGAGAATGTTTTAGCAGCCAATTGCCACGTCATTAGTCTTGGACTGACCTGTTTAGTGTGCACAATAGGAAATATTTCGCTTTCGGAGAACAAGAAAAATAGGTTTATTTGCGTTATGCTTATTAATTGGTGCAGTTATTCAGTGTCTGGTAAGCTAATGTTCAAGAAAAATATTAATTTTTATTAAAATGATTTATTATTTTATGTTAATGATTACTCATTTATTTCAGCCCTTTGTATTCAGCATGTCTCTATGGACATAAACCTACGTTTTTATGAAAATTGAAGCTTTTGTTTTTTTGCGGCCCACATAAACTTAAACCTTGTTTAGTTGGCCTGTGTTAGCCTTTGAGTTTGACATGCTTGGTGTAAACTATGCAAATTCCACTTGTTTAAATAAAATGAAAACATATTCATATGCAAATATAATAATGCCTCCCCTCCCCATTCTTCTAATGCTTGTTAATTGTGTTAGTAATGTAATTATCTAAACATTTCAGGAACCCCTAATACATACATAGTAATCTACAGATTTTACTTGTAATCGATATGTTTTTAGTTTAAAAAACTTACTAAGTGCTTTTAAACTTAATAGAATTATAAAATCATGTCTAATGCTACTGAAAATATTGGGTAATATGCAGAAAAGATAGATAAAACAATAATGGAGCATAATTAGAAGTATATGTCAATATCTCAAAAAATGAACTAGGAATTCCACTTTGAAAAATAAATCCTATGGAAATAATCCTAAACACAGAGAGAAACAACTTTCCTGTATGTTGAGGTGTTATTTATAATAATAAAAATCCTGAGGTTAAAGGTCCAGGTAGAAAAGACATGCCCCTGGGGTGAATCCTTCAACAGCAGCAAAGATGGGGCACAGATCATGCTGCATTACCCACAGCAATTTTCCCCACATTCAGGATTGTTTACAAGGGAATTGTTAAGGTCCAGGGAACTTAACGCCTCCAAAACACTACACGTCTTCCAAATACATAATCTGTGGCTTCCTAGTTACTGAGGATTACTTTATTTATGAAAACATAAAGTGCAGAGACAGACAAAATGGGGGCGGAATAGACAGACGTGTCCAGAGCCTTGTCCCGGAGCAGATAGAATGAGCAACTAAATTGAATAACAGCCAATCCGAATTGGCGGAGTAGACACAGCTGGTAAGATAATTCGCAGCCAGGAGGGCAGAGGATGCCTGAAGAATGGTAAAATCAGGGATCTGGGCTGGAGAGAACTGCGAGACCTCAAAGCCCAGAGGGTCAGAGGGAAACCTCATGGCACCGAGGCCCTTGGGACAGGCATAGTGTCTGACTGTGGAAAGGAAGTCTGCAGGACTGCTGGCCGCAGGGGATTCTAGATCTGGGTCCACAGTCATGAAAGACTGAGCCCAGAGGGGGCAACCATCAGGCTGCGCCATGCCGGGGTGGGGGTGGAGGGGCTTGCAGTGGTGTAGCTCTTTTCCCTCTTTTTGGTCTTTGCTTCTATTCGCTGAACCTAGTACATAGGACCTTTCAAATATAGACACTCACCCGTGGCTGAGGTGCAGTTGGAGGTGCAGACTTGTGGAGTCTGGGGAGAGGAGAGGGTCGGGGAGAGGTGGCTATGAATCTGGCACTGAGTTATATCTGAGGTACCAGACCTAGGCAGCCATTTTCTCCTAAAGAGATAACCCCTCCTTGCAGTCTCCAGGCAATCAATACAGCCACACCCAGAATACACCCTGAGTGGCACAAAGGATACAAAAAAAAAAAATCTGAATAGTCCCTGAGAGCCCCCAGAGACTGGCCTAAAGGGAGGCCTTTAGTCCCAGCAACAGGAAACTAAGAAGTGGCAGACAGTACAGAAGAGTGGTATCTTAAACCAGCCAAAGGAACGATACTTTACTTTTTCATTTTTTTAACTTTTTTTAAAAAATATATTTTATTGATTTTTTACAGAGAGGCTGGGAGAGGGATAGAGAGTTAGAAA
>NW_005367989.1:2730057-2731899 GCF_000412655.1 Myotis brandtii
GCAGGCCGATGCTCTATCCACTGAGCCAAACCAGTTAGGACCACTTTTTCATTTTTATTTTATTATCTATTTTTCTTTTCCTTTTTTCTTTTGTTTCTTTATTTTTTATTTCTTTTTGCATTATTTTTTCATCATTCGAATTTTTTATTTTATTCTATTTTTAAAAATAATTTTTTTCATTTTTTTCTTTTTTTTCCTTCTCATCCTCTTTCTTCTTATCCACTCATCCTCTTTCTACTTCCTCTATACTGAACTGAGGTCCTCCCCATATTCATCCACTTCCTTAACCTTACTTTCAGAATATAAGATTCTGCCCCCACCCTCTTTATTGGGTATTTGGTGTTTGTATGTTTTGGTTTATCTGTTTGTTCTCTAGTGTTTTCTCCCCATATATATTTTTTTCCCAATTTCTTCCTTTTCTTTTCTCTTATACCATTTTTACTCTCTTTGATATCATTTGTTCTCTCTTTTCTCTCCCATAATTATATTTTCTCTGTGGTCATTTATATTGGGGTTATCAGTGTCCTGAGTACATTTGTGTTTTGTTCCCTTTGTGTCATGTCTTGTCGAGGTGAATTTTTTCCTGTTTGGCCAATGAGGTAGAGAGAAAGCCACATAATAAGACACCCAAAGAGGAGACTCCATCCACGAACAGGTCAATAACACTCCAGGCCCAAGTACAGAGGCAGGAAGAAGGTGGCAGTGAGGGAGAGAGCATGAGTGAATGAGGGAGCAAAAGAGGAGTGTGTGGTGTGTGTGTGTGTGTGTGTGTGTGTGTGTGTATGAGGCACAGTTAGATCCTACAGGACCTTCAGGGCCAGGCTGACCGGAGCAGCATTACATCAGAAAGATCATACACCATGACCAAGTAGGATTTATGCCAGGGATATAAGGATGACATAATATCTGCAAATCAATAAACATGATACATCACATAAACAAATTGAGAGGTAAAAATCATATAGTCATATCAATTGATGTAGAAAAAGCATTTGACAAAATCCAACACCACTTCTTGATAAAATCCCTCAGCAAAATTGGAATAGAGGGATCCTACCTCAACATAACAAAAGCCTTACATGAAAAACCTACAGCCAACATCATACCCAATGGGCAAAAACTAAAACCATTTCACCTAAGAATAGGAACGAGACAGGAATGCCCACTTTCACCACTCCTGTTCGACATAGTTCTGGAAGTGCTAGCCATAGCAATTAGACAAAAAGAAGAAATAAAAGGTATCCAAATTGGAAAACAAAACATAAAACTGTCATTATTCACAGATGACATGATACTGTACATAGAAAACACTAAAGACTTCATTAAAAAAAATTATTAGACTTAATAAAATGAATATAGCAGGATACAAAATTAATGCCAATAAATAAATGGTATTTTTATACACCAATAGTGAACTTACAGAAAGAGAGATTTTAAAAAATCCCATTTACCATCACACCAAAAAAATTAAAATACCTAGGAATAAATTTAACTAAGGAGGTAAAAACCCTGTACTCAGAAAACTACAGGCCACTGAAAAAAGAGATAGAGGAAGACATAAACAGATGGAAGAACATACCGTGTTCATGGATTGGTAGAATTAACATCATTAAAATGTCCATACTACCAAAAGCAATCTATAGATTCAATGCACTCCCCATTAAATTACCAACAGCATATTTCACAGACCTAGAACGAACTCACCTGGAATAAAAAAAGACCCCAAATTGCTGCAGCAATCCTGAGAAAGAAGAACAAAGTAGGAGGGATCTCAATACCAGATATCAAGATGTATTACAAAGCCACTGTTCTCAAAACTGTCTGGTACTAGCACAAGAACAG
>NW_005367989.1:2732254-2732748 GCF_000412655.1 Myotis brandtii
TGGAAACTAAAGAGAAAATAAACAAATGGGACTACATCAAAATAAAAAGCTTCTGCACAGCAAAAGAAACCATCAACAAAACAACAAGAAAGCCCACTGCATGGGAGAACATATTTGCCAATGTTATCACCGATAAGGGTTTAATCTCCAACATTTACAGGTAACTTATACAACGTAACAAAAGGAAGATAAACAACCCAATCATAAAATGGTCAACGGATGTAAATAGATACTTTTCGAAAGAGGACATAAGGAAGGCCGAGAGACATATGAAAACATGCTCAAATTCACTAATCATCCAAGAGATTCAAATCAAAACGATAATGCAGTACCATCTCTCACCTGTCAGAATTGCTATCATCAACAAATCAACAACAACAAGTGCTGGCAAGGATGTGGAGAAAAAGGAACCTTGGTGCACTGCCGGTGGGAATGCAGACTGGTGCAGCCACTGTGGAGAACAGTATGGAGTTTCCTCAAAAAACTAAAAAGGG
>NW_005367989.1:2733529-2736303 GCF_000412655.1 Myotis brandtii
GATAAATGCCAAAACACAATTTAAAGGTAATCAGAATATGATAATCTATGGTATAGCTCTCTTTCAATATGTATAGAAATAATGAATTATTTATTTCACATAACAAGGGATATTGGTAGATATAAGAAGTCACAGAATTGTTTTCTTAAAGGATAATTCTAGGAAACTAGGCAGCATGTACCTAGAATCTTTAAAGAACCCAAATACATACCATTTGCTATCCCAAGGAATACTGAAGAAATGGACATGAATTTAAAATAAAACCAAGCACATAATGTCCCTCAGATGTTCCCTGAGCTCATGCCACCCTGAAGTGTGTAACATTTATTTGAAGGGCCCTTGCAAGAGCAGCCTGTGGGATCACCACATTAAGCTAGGCTTTAGGTACCAAGTGTGCCCAACAGATAGGTATCTGACCAACACACTCAGTAGATCCCTCCCCTCATAATTCTCACCTGGAAGATAAAAACAAGCTCAGGCACAGAAAGAAGCCCCATTTTTCATATAAGATAGCATCTGACTTTTCCCATGCTAATTCTGCAAGGCAGCTTATTTACAAATATATAAATAGCTGCAACTTTACTCCAGTCTCATTGAAAAATCAAAATGGCATCATGCAAGAGAAGCATCCTAGCATACTTGGCTCAGTGAGTGAAATTAAGTGGAGATGTGCCAAGCTACTTGACACTTGCTAGTCAGCTTAACTAGATACCCTCCAGTTTCCTGTAGTGGAGGGACCAGGGCTCTGCTCTGCAGAGTCAGAGAATTCACTTACGCTGATTGCCTAGGGATTACACAGTGATTTAGAGCCAAAAGTGGGAAAATAAATTTCTAGTTGTACCTAATATTTATTATCATACCTAGTCAAAGAGGAATAGCATTACCTAAATGGGGCAGCAAAATTTCCAATATAACTACTTACAATTAGCTAAGTTTTCCTATGTACAGGCCCCATGAATTTTAAAAAGATTTATCACTCCAATCCTGTAGCCACTTGGCCAAAATTTCAGGGGTTTAAATCATTAAGAAGTGGGCATGAAAGAAAATACATTTTAATTTTTGGAAGAGAATTTATTGACTTTCTTAAATTCATTAATTAAATTTACTTACTAGTAAAGAAATATCTATATCTATATCATCTATCTATCTATCTATCTATCTATCTATCTATCTATCTATCTATCTATCTATATTAGATACATACTAACTTGACTTTACTGCATATGACTGTCCAATCATGAAACTGCCTTGCCCTGAGGGTTTCATGCCTACATGTGAAGCCACCTAAAATCCACTCACAATAGTTACAGCTGCTGAAGTGCCCCACCTGACGATCACTCATTCTACCCCTCAGTATCAAATTACTCTCTTCCTTTACGCTTAATTTTTTACTAATTAATAAGCAATTTACTTCTAACGAACCATATCGTTAAACTAAAAGTATCTAAATTACCACAAAATAGAAGGTCTAAAGAGATTTTTCTCAAAAAAAAAAAAAGCAAGTTAAAAACATGGTTTATATGGAGCATCTGAGGATAGGCAATAAGATGAGAATTCAAATGCTGAGATTCTCAACAACCATGTTTGGTAACATAAATATTAGCTACTCAATAGGACGTGAAAACATTCATATATGCTTTCACACAAGAACAGCTATGCTGTATTTTAAACCAAATAGAATTTTGATGCCTTTTTCATTGCAGTGTATTCATATACTAAAATGTTCATCTTGGACTACAAGACTAAATATCATGACCATATATGCTAGATCTGCCTTTCTGGTGGCTCACGCTTTCTGAATTACTATTTATCCACCCTCCAGTGACATATAGCCAACCATATGAGGAATTAATTATTACCCTGAATAGTTGCTGACCAATTGTCAGTATTTAAATGGAAAGTGACTCTTTTTTTAATCCCAAGTTTATTGGGGGAAAAAAAAGAATAGTAAAAATAAGAAAGGAAACCTATGAAAAAACTATTTTGAAATGAAACAAGTATCAAGACCAAAAATAAAACTGAAAAACAGTTTTTCTCTACTATTTACTCTACACAATATATAAAATAAATACCTAAGGGCTACATTCTTTTATTTTAATTTATTATGAAGCTTATGTACATGCATAAAACATATAGAAATAAATATAATAAATCTAAGCTTTTTGTCTCCAAGTCTACATTGTGCCTTATGTTTACATTTTAAAATCTAATGTTGGTCATGTCTACTTTAAATCAAAATATTCCTTCAAGAAACAAACTTATTTGCTATTCTCTAAAGATTATGCCACTATCTGTATGTGTAAGTGGTATTTACACCATAGAGCAAGATCAGATTGCAAAGATTATTAAAAACAACAGATTTATAAACAGAACATTTATCCCAGCATTCAAGCAAGTATGACAGTAGTTCAATGTTTTATTTTTTAACAAATTATTTGGGATCCCATTAGAAAATAGTTTATGTGGTATTATTTCAATATAAAGAAAATTTATTTTACTTACATGGTATCTCTAATAAGAAGTGCACTTCCCAATCTGAAACAGGTTTTATCACCTTCACAAAATGCACGTCGCAAAGAAAAGCTCTCTCCTAGATCAAAACCTGTAAAATGTAACAAATGATTTAATCCAGCAGTTTTATTAAATTCAGTAAACTCACAATGATACTGATTTTTAAATAAGATTTTTTTTTCCTTGTCCTTATCTATGCACTGATTTATTTCAACTAAAGCCCTGCTGTTTGGGATTAGCAACATTTCTTTATTTCATTTTTT
>NW_005367989.1:2738030-2742224 GCF_000412655.1 Myotis brandtii
TATCATTAGCATATTACACTTTGATTGGTTGAACAGCTGACCAGACAACCAGACACTTAGCATATTAGGTTTTTATTATATAGGAGGAAGGAGACTGAGGCTCAGAAGAGGGTCACACAGCCAGGATACACCTGTGTCTGTTAGGCCCCACACACCCTATTAGATAAAACAGACCTTGTAGATGGCAGTGGCTCCAAGTCTGACTTTGGAAAGTTCTTTTTTTCTGCTGGTCACCAAATACTGTACTCAGTAACAAGACACAAGCTTGGTTTTCTATTATGAGACAAAATTATAACAAGTTCCCAAGAGCTACTTAAAATGTGCCCTCTCGCCAAAACCGGTTTGGCTCAGTGGATAGAGCGTCGGCCTGCGGACTGAAAGGTCCCAGGTTCGATTCCGGTCAAGGGCATGTACCTGGGTTGCGGGCACATCCCCAGTGGGAGGTGTGCAGGAGGCAGCTGATCGATGTTTCTCTCTCATCGATGTTTCTAACTGTCTCTATCTCTCTCCCTTCCTCTCTGTAAAAAATCAATAAAATATATTTAAAAAAAAAAAAGAAGTCACGGAATTGTTTTCTTAAAAGATAATTCTAGGAAACTAGGCAGCATGTACCCAGAATCTTTAAAGAACCCAAATACATACCATTTGCTATCCCAAGGAATACTGAAGAAATGGACATGAACTTAAAATAAAACCAAGCACATAAAGTCCCTCAGATGTACCCTGAGCTCATGCCACCCTGAAGTGTATAACATTTATTTGAAGGGCCCTTGCAAGAGCAGCCTGTGGGATCACCACATTAAGCTAGGCTTTAGGTACCAAGTGTGCCCAACAGATAGGTATCTGACCAACACACTCAGTAGATCCCTCCCCTCATAATTCTCACCTGGAAGATAAAAACAAGCTCAGGCACAGAAAGAAGCCCCATTTTTCATATAAGATAGCATCTGACTTTTCCCATGCTAATTCTGCAAGGCAGCTTATTTACAAATATATAAATAGCTGCAACTTTACTCCAGTCTCATTGAAAAATCAAAATGGCATCATGCAAGAGAAGCATCCTAGCATACTTGGCTCAGTGAGTGAAATTAAGTGGAGATGTGCCAAGCTACTTGACACTTGCTAGTCAGCTTAACTAGATACCCTCCAGTTTCCTGTAGTGGAGGGACCAGGGCTCTGCTCTGCAGAGTCAGAGAATTCACTTACGCTGATTGCCTAGGGATTACACAGTGATTTAGAGCCAAAAGTGGGAAAATAAATTTCTAGTTGTACCTAATATTTATTATCATACCTAGTCAAAGAGGAATAGCATTACCTAAATGGGGCAGCAAAATTTCCAATATAACTACTTACAATTAGCTAAGTTTTCCTATGTACAGGCCCCATGAATTTTAAAAAGATTTATCACTCCAATCCTGTAGCCACTTGGCCAAAATTTCAGGGGTTTAAATCATTAAGAAGTGGGCATGAAAGAAAATACATTTTAATTTTTGGAAGAGAATTTATTGACTTTCTTAAATTCATTAATTAAATTTACTTACTAGTAAAGAAATATCTATATCTATATCATCTATCTATCTATCTATCTATCTATCTATCTATCTATCTATCTATCTATATTAGATACATACTAACTTGACTTTACTGCATATGACTGTCCAATCATGAAACTGCCTTGCCCTGAGGGTTTCATGCCTACATGTGAAGCCACCTAAAATCCACTCACAATAGTTACAGCTGCTGAAGTGCCCCACCTGACGATCACTCATTCTACCCCTCAGTATCAAATTACTCTCTTCCTTTACGCTTAATTTTTTACTAATTAATAAGCAATTTACTTCTAACGAACCATATCGTTAAACTAAAAGTATCTAAATTACCACAAAATAGAAGGTCTAAAGAGATTTTTCTCAAAAAAAAAAAAAGCAAGTTAAAAACATGGTTTATATGGAGCATCTGAGGATAGGCAATAAGATGAGAATTCAAATGCTGAGATTCTCAACAACCATGTTTGGTAACATAAATATTAGCTACTCAATAGGACGTGAAAACATTCATATATGCTTTCACACAAGAACAGCTATGCTGTATTTTAAACCAAATAGAATTTTGATGCCTTTTTCATTGCAGTGTATTCATATACTAAAATGTTCATCTTGGACTACAAGACTAAATATCATGACCATATATGCTAGATCTGCCTTTCTGGTGGCTCACGCTTTCTGAATTACTATTTATCCACCCTCCAGTGACATATAGCCAACCATATGAGGAATTAATTATTACCCTGAATAGTTGCTGACCAATTGTCAGTATTTAAATGGAAAGTGACTCTTTTTTTAATCCCAAGTTTATTGGGGGAAAAAAAAGAATAGTAAAAATAAGAAAGGAAACCTATGAAAAAACTATTTTGAAATGAAACAAGTATCAAGACCAAAAATAAAACTGAAAAACAGTTTTTCTCTACTATTTACTCTACACAATATATAAAATAAATACCTAAGGGCTACATTCTTTTATTTTAATTTATTATGAAGCTTATGTACATGCATAAAACATATAGAAATAAATATAATAAATCTAAGCTTTTTGTCTCCAAGTCTACATTGTGCCTTATGTTTACATTTTAAAATCTAATGTTGGTCATGTCTACTTTAAATCAAAATATTCCTTCAAGAAACAAACTTATTTGCTATTCTCTAAAGATTATGCCACTATCTGTATGTGTAAGTGGTATTTACACCATAGAGCAAGATCAGATTGCAAAGATTATTAAAAACAACAGATTTATAAACAGAACATTTATCCCAGCATTCAAGCAAGTATGACAGTAGTTCAATGTTTTATTTTTTAACAAATTATTTGGGATCCCATTAGAAATAGTTTATGTGGTATTATTTCAATATAAAGAAAATTTATTTTACTTACATGGTATCTCTAATAAGAAGTGCACTTCCCAATCTGAAACAGGTTTTATCACCTTCACAAAATGCACGTCGCAAAGAAAAGCTCTCTCCTAGATCAAAACCTGTAAAATGTAACAAATGATTTAATCCAGCAGTTTTATTAAATTCAGTAAACTCACAATGATACTGATTTTTAAATAAGATTTTTTTTTCCTTGTCCTTATCTATGCACTGATTTATTTCAACTAAAGCCCTGCTGTTTGGGATTAGCAACATTTCTTTATTTCATTTTTTTTCTCTTTTTGGGATGTAGAAGAATAAATTATGTTTCAAAAGACTAGAATATTAATTTTCTTTGACCCAAGGAATTATCTTAAGTAAATAATCAGAATAGTGCATTGTAGCCGTTCTGCTAACTAAAGACAGAAAGTCAGTTAAGTAAAAATTATTACCATCATTCAACTGAAAACTAAGCAGCCTTTTAAAAAATGTAATACTTTAGAAAAATATATATTGATGTGGGGAAATGTAGAAAGATCTTCTTTCTCATAAATTTTCTTTTCTCAAAACCTCTACAATGTATACAACTTCTATAATCTTAAATAACCTTTTTTCTCCAAAAGGTTGAGTTGTTGTTGGTCTTAAAACAATACAGAAATCTGTTTTTAGCATATTTTCTACATCATCCATCTTCTTTGCTTTTAATTTTTTATATTGATGTCATCACCTTAAATTACAATGTCAAGGAATCACCTACAATATATTACATATTTGGTGATAATTTGACCCAGCATGTGTCTTTGTAAAGGATTATAATGCTTACCTGAAACTTCAAGTTTATCTCTGTTGTCTTGGAAAAACTGATGTCCCTCTGTTCTCAGTATAGCACATTGTTTTTCTATTAAAAAGAAAAAGTACTAAGGATTTCCTATCAACTTTTTCAAATAAATTTGAATCACACAATATAACCATAAACTTAAAAATGGGAATAAATTAAACCAATTTATTAAATCTCTTTAAAATGAGGATAAGAAAATTACCTACCTAATAGTGTGTTTGTGAAGATTACATGAAGTTATTTATACATGTGAAGTGCTCAGAACAGTACCTGGTATGCAGTAGATGGTTATTAGTGTTAGCTATTATTACTATTATCATTATTATTCCAACATTCTAATTGTTGCTATATACATGACATTAGGAAATTAGCTGGCTTTATCATCATTAAATTTTCATATTCAAAGTACATTCCAATATTAAAACAAGTTGAACTACCATTGTATTTCTT
>NW_005367989.1:2742260-2750814 GCF_000412655.1 Myotis brandtii
CCAGTGACGGCGAACCTATGACACGCGTGTCAGAGGTGACACGCGAACTCATTTTTTTGGTTGATTTTTCTTTGTTAAATGGCATTTAAATATATAAAATAAATATCAAAAATATAAATCTTTGTTTTACTATGGTTGAAAATATCAAAAAATTTCTATATGTGACACGGCACCAGAGTTAAGTTAGGGTTTTTCAAAATGCTGACACTCTGAGCTCAAAAGGTTCGCCATCACTGCTCTATGTCCTCCACCACCTCCACCTCCACCTCCACCACCACAATCACCACACTGTTTATTTCAACATGACTTTAATTCAGATTTTGGTGTCAGGTGACATTAAACTTTAAAACAGAAGGTGACTAATATGGACAGATTGAATGTCCAAAAATCATATGTTGAGGCATTAATCCATAATGTAATAGTATTTGGAGGTAGGGCCTTAGGAGGAAATTAATTTTGGGGGAGGTCATAGCAGTGGGGCCCCCATGATGGGATTGGTGTCCTTCTTTATCAGGGGATGGAGAGAGCTCTTTCTCTCTCTGCCATGTGAGGAAACCAGAAAGAGGACCCTCACCAGAACTTCACCTCTCTAGTGCCCTGACTTTGGACTTCTCAGCCTCCAGAACTGCATGAAATATATGTTTGATGTTTAAGTCCCCCAGTCTATTACCACTGCCTTAGTCAGTTCAGGTATTCCTACATAGACGTTATTAAAATAAAATTAAAAAGCAAAAGAGTGAAGTCCTCGCCCAGCTGGCGTGGCTCAGTGGTTGAGAATCAACCTATGAACCAGGAGATCACAGTTCAATTCCCAGTCAAGGCACATGCCCTGGATGCGGACTCAATCCCCAGCAGGGGGCGTGCAGCAGGCAGCCGATCAATAATTCTCTTTCTTCATTGTTGTTTCTATTTCTCTCTCCCTCTCCCTTCCTCTCTGAAATCAATAATTGTATATATTGTTTCTTTCTAAAGTGAAGGCCTCTACTATAAACAAAAGTGGCCTATAATGAGGGGGAAAAAAAGAAAATCATTGAGAAAGTATTATGTGCTAAGACACTTAATAATATTCAAAGAAATAAAAGATACATTTTGTCTCTACTCAAAGCAAATATGCATATTCAATAGTACCACAACACACTCAAATGGTAATGTACATGTAGACACTAGTTTTTCATTATCTGGGTATGTTTAAATCTCATTCAGGCTAGATTCTGGAAATGTAAATCACAACCTTAATTCTCCACATCTAAGACTCATGTTTGGGTTCAATGACCTAAAAGTTTTGAATTCAGAGGGGAGATAAACTGTTTAAAACCAAATTGACCTTCTGCTCCGTGGAAAATGAAATTACTGATTCTCCAGTTCTACTTCTGGGCTCCTGAGCCCTTTCTTTAACAAATACATCACAAAGGTCAGGGCATCACCTTAATATATTTAACCAGAATAATAAATCAAATTCTAAATAGTGCTACCATTTAATCAAAAGCTTTACTACACATAAAGGAAATTATAGCACAGAATAATTATGGATATTACTTAGTTAGCTACTATGGAAATTCCTACCTTAAAGATCTAAAGATAACTGCAGGTCCTATATAATAGTGAAACTGGACATTTTGTAAACATTACCAATTTTTAAACTTGAATTCATAGTCGCTTTTTTTTGGTTGTTAATCCTTACCTGAGGATATTTTTCCCATTGATAATTTAGGGAGAGTAGAAGAGAGAGGGAAAGACAAACAGAAACACCGAAATGACAGAAACACGTCAATTGGTTGCCTCCTGCATGAGCCCCTATCAGGGCCTGGGCCAGGGAGGAGCCTGCAACCAAGGTACGTGCCCTTGACCAGAATCAAACCCAGGACCCTTTGGTCCACAGGCCAACCCTCTATCCACTGAGCCAAACCAGCTAGGGCAAGCATGTCAAACTCATGGTCCATGGCCGCATGTGGCCCACAATAATATTTTTGTGGCCCAGCCAATATAATGGTATGTAAGAAACTTTTTAATAAAAATTTCATAACTTAATTTTTACAATATCCTGTTATGCATAATTATTAATAAAGAACTACAACATTTGCTAATGACTGATTACTATAATCATGTTGCATTCATTTCCCTTATGCGCAGGCACACCATTTCAGCCAATTGCCCGTCATTAGGCTTAGACTACTTGTGCGCAATAGGAAATACTTCACTTTCAGAGAACAAGAAAAATAGGTTTATTTGCATTACACTTATTAATTTGTGCAGTTATTCAGTGTCTGGTAAGTTAATGTTCAATAAAAAATATTAATTTTTATTAAAATGTTCTATTATTTTATGTTAACGATTACTCATTTATTTCAGCCCTTTGTATTCAGCATGTCTCTATCAAAATAAACCTACGTTTCTTTGAAAATTGAAGCTTTTGTTTTTTTGCGGCCCACATAAACTTAAACCTTGTGTATTTGGCCTGGGCAATAGTCACTTTCATAAAAACCAAGCATCTCATCAAGATCTCTGCACCAAAAACTAGAGAATATTGCTGAGAGACATTAAATGCCTAAGTAACTCAAGAGATTAGCCAGAGTATTTAGATGGGAAGATTCAATATTGTTAAGCTGTCAATTGTCAACTTATTTCCAGATTCAATGCAATACCAATTAAAATCCCAAACGAGTGTGTGTGAGTGTATGAGTGTATGAGTGTGTGTGTGTGTGTGTGTGTGTGTGTGTGTGTGTGTTTGAACTAACAAGTTGATTCTCAAATTTATATGGAACTACAAAAAAAACTAACATAGCTAAGGCAAAATCAAAGAAGAATAAGCTAGAAAATTACAGTCAGATATCAGGAATTTTTATAACATAGTATTTGTTGGTACATGTGTAAATAGATAAATAGATCAATGAAACAAAGTGTCTAAAAACAGACCTTAAATATCTGATCTCCTTGTTTACCATAAAAGGGCTACTCATATACGGTGGAAAAAGAATCGTCTTTCAATAAATGGTTCTGGGTCAACTGGATCTCTATGTAGGAAAACAACTAAACCTTGACCCTTACCTCACACCATGCACAGAAATTAATTAGAGATTATCTTAGACATAACTTTAAAAGGTAAAACAATAAAGAAAAAAACCCATAAAATCTTCATGAACTTGGGGTGGCAAAGATTTTTTAAAAGGGATGCAGAAAGTACTAATTATAAAAGATAGATAAATTGAACTTCATTAAAATGAAAATATTTATTAATCAAAAGACAACATCAAAAGAGCAAAAAGGCAAGCCACAGACTAGGAACTACAGACTATTGCAACACATATCCTATAAAATATCTTATCCAGAATATACAAAGACTCTCACAAACCAATAAGAAAAAGATTGAAGCCCTATTTTGAAAACACACACACACACACACACACACACACACACACACACACACACAACTTAAGCACTTCACAAAAAAGAATATCCAAATTGTCAACCAGCATACGAAAGGTTGCTCAACATCTTTAGTAATCAGGGAAATGCAAAGTAAAACCACAATGAGATACAACTAAATGGCTAAAAATTAAAGAACTGACAGCACTAAGTGCTGATGAGGAGGTGGAGCAAGGAGAACTCTCCTACATTGCTGTGGGAGTAGAAACAGTACAACCACCTTAGAAAACTGTTTGGCAGCATTACAAAAGCTAAATATACCTTAACTCTATGACCTAGATATTCAATGACCTAAGAGAAATAGGGAAAGCACATTGGACCAGAATATAACAAAAATAATACAGAAAAGTGACCAAACAAGAAAAAAGAGAGGGAGAGGAAGAAAGCTATTTTAACAGAGAGATCACAAAAGGTCACAGAATCTTCACTGCTTATTTTGTTTCCAAAGCTATTCCTCCAAAGGAGAGAACACTGGTGGAGGAGCAATGCCTTTACTGAACATTTGTGAAGCTTTCCTCCACTTAGTCACAAAGTACCTTGGTCAGTAGCACCATGCTTACATGGTGCCATACTGAACATGAGAAATTCTTGAAAACACAAAATAATATTTTCTATATGACAGCATACTTTCTACTCTGAATTTCAGAGTGCAATGTTTGTCAATTGGTAAAAACCAAATTTCAGAATGTTTTTTTTTTTTGAAATTAATATAAAACTAGTTTAAAATGGTTTATATCAGCGGTTCTCAACCTGTGGGTCGAGACCCCTTTGGGGGTCGAATGACCCTTTCACAGGGGTCGCCTAAATACATCCTGCATATCAGATATTTACATTATAATTCAGAACAGTAGCAAAATTACAGTTATGAAGTAGCAACGAAAATAATCTTATGGTTGGGGGGCACTACAACATGAGGAACTGTATTAAAGGGTCACGGCATTAGGAAGGTTGAGAACCACTGGTTTATATGTATATTTTGGGGCCCAAGTTTATAACCAATTCAACCTACACTTAACTTGAAATTTTACCATAAGTAAAATATATATATATGATTTAGATGGCATTCTATCATAACTCTTTGTATTTAGTCATGTGGGTTTGTTTTTTGTTTGTTTTTGATGCTTTTCCTTATTCTGGTTTTATGCTTAATGTTACTGTTGGAAAGTAAGAGAAACAGAGGAACCTTTAATTAGCTATTTATATATAAAAGCCTAAGTGACTGTTACAACCAGTCGACCAAATGACCAGTCGCTGTGACGCACACTAACCACCAGGGAACAGACACTCAACGCAGCTGCCCTCTGGTGGTCAGTGCGCTCCCACAGCCAATCTCTAGTGGCCGGCCAACCTCCCGTGGTCTCTCTCCCTGATCAGGGCCCCTCCCCCCCCAGCTCAGGGGCCCCACCAGTACACGCATTTGTGCACCAGGCCTCTAGTTTGATACATAAGTAGCTATCACAGAAGAAAGTTTTAAGTAACTGAGTACAGTAAGTTTTGAGTTGATCTACATGCTGTATAATTTTTAATACAATTCTCTTCCCTACCCTCTTTTGACAACTAAGTTGAAACTGCCACATTTGAACAGAAGTTCATCTGCAGCCCTCACCCGCTCCCCCCACCCCCCGCCAGTGCACAAATTTTCGTGCACCGGGCCTCTAGTATATATATATAAAAGTCTAAACGACTGTTACAACCAGTCGACCAAATGACCAGTCGACTGGTCGACCAGTCACTGTGATGCACACTAACCACCAGGGGGCAGACGCTCAACACAGCTGCCCCCTGGTGGTCAGTGCACTCCCACAGCCAATCTCTCGTGGCTGGCCAACCTCCCGTGGTCTCTCTCCCTGATCAGGGCCCCTCCCCCCCCAGCTCAGGGGCCCCACCAGTACACGCATTTGTGCACCAGGCCTCTAGTTTGATACATAAGTAGCTATCACAGAAGAAAGTTTTAAGTAACTGAGTACAGTAAGTTTTGAGTTGATCTACATGCTGTATAATTTTTAATACAATTCTCTTCCCTACCCTCTTTTGACAACTAAGTTGAAACTGCCACATTTGAACAGAAGTTCATCTGCAGCATAAAAATATGCAAATATGCCTTATCTCACAATCTCCACATAATAGTACAATTGATGAAAAACATGAAGCAAATTCTAAATAGCCTCATGATTTTAAAATTCAAGTTGTTATTGAAGCACTCCATATTACACTTGAATTCTGTCCCAAGTAGGACAATATTCAAGTAATTATTAAACATACCATAGAGTCAAAGTAAAGCAATTAAAAGACTCAATTTATCCTTCATATATTTAGGTTTAACAGTAGACTGTTGACAACTTCAGACTCTAGAGCTGAAACCCTAGCCTCTCCCTCAGATTGGTTATATTTTATTTTTAGATGTAATCACTTCCCTCCGGTAAATGGTTAGTGACCACACGCACAGGTCTGCACATGAGGAAACTAAAACTGGAACCTGCGCTGTGAATCAGCGACACAAGACACAAGAAGACGATGCCTGGTGGGTCATCATCTTCAATAATCCTTATGACAGTGCTGTGCTGACATTGTAATTAAAGCAAATGATACTTGAAGTTAAGCAATTTCCATGGCACGTGGAGTATGCATTACTTTGCGAGCACCTACTACCTAATGGCATGATAAAAATCAACTCTTCATTTTGTTCTTAATTTCCTTTAGTATTTTATGTTATGTGAATCCTGTTAGAGTTCAGATTAATTTTGAATTCATACTCTTGTGAAAATTTATCAGACAGATGGTAAGTTAATGGGCCAGCATACATACATTTCCGTTGTCCTACATACAATATAACCTGATTAAAGAATTGAGATACCAAAGCTGCTAAAGCAAAACATTCAGGGGAATCCCAAGCTGGAAAGTTTCAGTTATGCAAGATGATTATGTTCCAGAGATCCGCTGTCCTACACTGTGCCTATAGTCAACACTGCTGTATTATCGATTTAGACATTTGCTGAGGGTAGATCACATGTTAAGTGTTCTCACCACAATAAAAGAAAAGTTATTAAAAGCAAAAAAAATAAAATGAAATAAAGTAAAAGGAACCCAATAGCATAAGATGCAAGAAAACCAATGCCATTATGCTAAAGGTAAGTGTTTTCTTTTGACATGCTGCATTAGATGTACCTGGGGAGCTTGCTAAGCATGTAAAAGACTGAATCCCATCCAAGACTGTCCTGCATGAGGGGAATCTCTGAGACTGGGGATTGCAAATAATACCCCCAATGATACATGCTCACACTAAAATTGGAAATCCATTTATGTAGATCTTTCAAATAATTATCATCAAAATCATTTATTACACACTAGCATGTGCCTAAAAACTGTGTCCTACTTAATCAAAGTTTCATTTTCCTTTCTAACCAAAAACAGTCCTGTTCCCTCTAAATTGCAATTTGCATTATCTCTAGCTCTCTTAAAAGAGTCATAAAGAAATCCAGAATAGTAACAACTTTGTCAGAATAAACTCCCCTGCTCCATGTACTTCTTTTTGCCATGAATCATTCCTAATTTCTCACTGAAGAAAGAGTTTCCCCCCAAAAAAGTATGACAGCCACAGGATGTCATTTATACAGTGGTAGGATACACAAACTTTCATGTAAATTATTTTAGGAAACATACCTCTTGCCAAATTAGTAAAAAAAGTCATAAAGACTCACATAACACTCTGAGAGACTAAGATTTGTTATAGCTTTATAAGAGATTGCTTTTATTTTATGTGTGCTTCAAACTCAAAAGTTTCTACTAGAGTGTATTCATAAGTGTTAGGAAAAATTATTAAAGGATATATTTAAAAGAATAAGCACAATGAGACTCATACTCTGTATACATCATCACATGTGACCATAATCAGAATACATTATATGTAATTGCACAGGAGAGTTGAAGTTTCTTTTTGCTTAGAAAATGGCTTTTTCAATGTATCTAGTTCAACTTTTAATTATGAGGTACATCTAGATCAGTACCTTACACATACTCAGTGTTCAAGAAAAATCTTCCAAATTAGCCACATAAACATTTATAAAAATCAGAGGTAGAATTAAATGTTTCAAATTGCCTTCAAGCCCTTTGGAAATATTTATAAGGTTGATAATCTAACAATTACAAATAAATATTACCTAGTTAGTTCAAATCTTTTGTTCACCTCATCTGAGATATTACAAAACTGACGTATAATTAAATGACATTTCCTTTTATATCTCCTATTCTGTTTTTCACTTTTTCCTAATTAAGATTAGATATGTCCCCAGTTAATCCTAAATGGTGATGGGTTTCTGTCCTTACAATTTGAATAACTCAAATAACTTAAAACTTAAAGGATAAGGGGAGAAATATACACACAGAGAAATGAACACAAATATATTTATATTTGCAAATACCAATGAGAGAAAGAAAAGGCCATTTAGACCAATATAACATGCATATGAAAAAAATGAGATAATTTTAGGAATTCTCAATGTTCAAATGAAGGTGAATGGGGAAAAAAATGTATTATTTATTTTGTCTTAATAAAGTTAATCCACGGCCTCTTCAACTTTAACAAGATTTATTATCATGATTTAAAAAAAATAATTTAAAGACTATAAATAACATTTGATGACTGGAAAAAGAGGTAGCCTGGATACCTGGCTTGTCCCTGACCGTCACGGAAGTGGAAGCAGGAAGCAGGAGCAGTGCCACCCAGAGCCAAAGTTTCCAAGAGCCAGCGTGACTCATTGTGCCTCGAAACCATGTGAACAAGTGACCACAGATCTGCAACAGAACAAAATATTAGAATTGAGCTTATTATATAATGCCTCTCATTGTATCTCCAGAAAATCCTCATCACCGAAGAGAACATAATAGATTTTTACATTATGTATAATTATATACAGTTGTCCTTTGGTATCGATGGCAGATTGATTCCAGAACCCCCAAGGATACTAAAATATTTAGGTGCTCAAGTCCCTAATATAAAATGGCATAGTAATTGCATATCCTATCTAATAATAGACAAACATGGTAATTGACCATACCTCCACTACGCTTCCCATTGGCTAATCAGCAGGATATGCAAATTAACTGCCAACAAAGATGGCGGCCAGCAGCCATG
>NW_005367989.1:2751718-2764826 GCF_000412655.1 Myotis brandtii
GGAGCAGGCCTAAGCCAGCAAGTGGTCACCCCTGAGGGGTCCCAGACTGCAAGAGGGCACAGGCCAGGCTGAGGGACCCCCTACCCCCGAGTGCACAAATTTTTGTGCACCGGGCCTCTAGTCCTATATAATAAAACCCTAATATGTAAATCGAACGAACAGCTGAAAGACCGGTGGAATGACTGGTTGCTATGACATACACTGACCACCAGGGGGCAGACACAGGAGCTGCCCCCAGCCCTCAGGCCCTGACAAGCAGTGGCGGCGGGGGCAGGTGAGTGGGTGGCATCAGGCCAGCCAGGCAGGTGCCAGAGGGGGGCCCTGGTCACCCCGCCAGTCACCCCACAGATCGGCCCTCATCGCCAGCCAGGCCTAGGGACCCTACCTGTGCATGAATTTCGTGCACTGGGCCTCTAGTAATCTATATTTGCAGATGGGCTACAGCAGAGTATGCCTACATATCACTTCATTTGAGTGGATTCAACACAGTGCTTGGCAAGTGTCAAATTCAAGTTTTGCTTTTTGAAACTTTCTGGGCTTTTTCCCCCTGAATATTTTTAATCCAAAGTTGGTTGAATCTGTGGATACAAAACCTCCAGGTACAGAGGGCTGACTATAATTGGATATTGATTATATATGCAATTATACATATCAATATACACCTTTTTAAAATTAAATCTTTATTGTTGAAAGTATATGTTTCCTTTTTTCCCCCACTGACCCTCTCCAGCCTACCCCCATCCCCTGCTCAGACCTTCACCACCCTATTGTCTGTGTCCATGAGCTATGCATATATGCATACAAGTTCCTTGGTTGATCTCATCCCACCCATCCACCTCTGCCTTCCTCTGAGATTCCATGCTTATTTATCTCTACATCTATTTTGTTCATTAGATTCCACATATGAGTGAGTCATGTGATGCTTGTCTTTCTCTGACTGGCTTATTTTGCTTAGCATAATACTCTCCAGGTCCTTCCATGTTGTCTCAAAGGGTAAGAGATCCTTTTAGATTTTTTTTTTACTGCTGCATAGTATTTCATGGTGTAAATGTACCACAGATTTTTTTATCCATTCATCTACTGATGGGCACTTGGGCTGTTTCCAGATTTTAGCTATTGTAAACTGCATACATTCTTTCTGATTGGTGTTTTAGGTTTCTTAGGATATATTCCTAGAAGTGGGATCACTAGGTCAAATGGTAGTTCCATATTTAATTTTTTGAGGAAACTCCATACTGTTTTCCATTCCTAGAAGTGGTATCACTAGGTCAAATGGTAGTTCCATATTTAATTTTTTGAGGAAACTCCATACTGTTTTCCATAGTGGCTGCACCAGATTGCATTCCCACCAGCAGTGTACTAGGGTTCATTTTTCTCCACATCCTCGCCAGCACTTCTCATTTCTTAATTTGTTGATATAGCCATTCTGACAGGTGTGAAGTGATATTTCATTGTTTTAATTTGTATCCCTCTGGTGATCAATGACTTTGAGCATTTTTTCATGGTCTCTTGGCCATCTGTATGTCCTCTTTGGAGAACTATCTATTTAGGTCCTTTGCCCATTTTTAATTGGATTGTCTGTCTTCTTTTTGTTAAGCTGTATGAGATCCTTATATATTTTGGATATTAACCCTTTATCAGATGTATTATTGAAAAATATGTTCATAATATGTAAATATATACCTTAATATGTATGAAAGAACTCTGAATATATTTTCAGATTGATTCCTAATTATCAATGTCTATATAGCCTCTTATAACTTAAATTTTGTCTTCTTTAAAAAATGTTTAACGTCACACCAGTTACAATAATTTATATATTTTTATTGTTTTTTAATCCTGGTAAATTACACCTAACATAAAATTTAATATTGTATATTTTAGTGGCATTAAATACCTTCACATGATTGTGTAAGAATCACTACCATCCATAACTTTTCATCTTGCAAAACTGAAATTCTGTAACTCCCCATTTCTCCTTTCCCCGGCCCCTAGCTACCACAATTCTGTTGTCTATTTTACAGATATAACTACTCTGAGTACCTCATATAAATGGAATCACACAGTATTTATCCTTTTGTGACTCTATTTCATAATTCCTCAAGGTTTGTCTATGTTGTAGTAGGTGTCAGAATTTCCTTCTTTATTAAGGCTGAATAATATTATACGGTATGTTTATACCATATATTGTTTATCCATTCACTCTTTGATGGACGTTTGGTTTCTCCCACCTTTTGGCTATTGTGAATAATGAATATTCAAATAACACGAATTTATAAATATCTGTTCAAGTCCCTGCTTTCAATTCTTTTGAGTACATACCCAGAAATGGAAATGCTGGGTCACAGTATAATTCTATTTTTAATTTTCTGAGGAACCATCACACTGTTTTCTATAGAAGCTGAACCATTTTACATTCCCAGCAACATAGCACAACAGTTCCAATTTCTCCATATCCTCATCAACATTATTTTCTGGTGTGTGTGGGTGTGCGTGTGTGTGTGTGTGTGTGTGTGTGTGTGTAATAGCAGCCCTCCTAATGGGTATGAGATGGTATCTCATTGCGGTGTTAATTTTCATTTCCCTAAGGATCAGTGATATTGTACACTTTCATGTGCTTATTAGCCATTTTGTATCTTCTTTGGAAAAATGTCTATTTAAATCTGGCCTATTTTTAAAATTGGTTTTGTTGCTGTTGCTGAGTTGTAGGAGTTCTTTATATATTCTGATTATTAACACCTTGTCAGACATATGATTTGTAAATATTTTCTTCCACATGGTGGGTTGCCTTTTCACTCTGTTGCTTGTGGCCTTTGCTGCACAATTTTTTATTTTTATGTAGTTCAAATTAATTTTTCTTTTATTGCTTGTTCTTTAGGTATCATATATAATTATTTATATCTTTAAAATGTAATTTTAATACTTACAATTCTATTTTCTCTTCTGAATAATAATTTTCCATATTTTGACTTAATATCACATTTTCTATAAACTTAACTATTTTGTTACTGGATTGAATAATCACTGCTACTGGAGTAATTATTGCACACATAAAAAATATTTGTCCTTCTATTTAAAGTATAAAATGGATCTATGCAATGCCCACCACATCTGAGCCTGCCATTAACATCATATGTAGTATTACCTCCCAAAATTATCTTCCTGAATTCAGACTATTACTTTACAGACATTACAATAAAAGATTTAATAAATAGAATCCCTGTAATGGAAAATTTTAACATTACTTAAATTAATTTTTATAGTGCAGTAACTAACATGGAAATGAACTGCAATTAAAAATATAATGGCTCCTTCAGAGTACTTGACAAACACAGTATTATTAGAATAGCTATTCTAAGAGTTCTAAATATGCAAATAATATTATGTCATATATTTACCACCATTCAAAGTTTACTCAAGAGTCAAATATAAAATAAACCATCATACCAGTGCCTAAATGTTGTCCATAGACACTCTTTCGAAGAAAACTAAAGCCACCATCTTTGGTATTCTGCATGTGCCAAAAACTCTAAGATCAGCATTTTAAAATTAACTCGAGATTTTGGATATTTCTGAGTGAATAGCTAGAAGCAGCAATTGTAATATTAAAATCATATGTTTGGTTCTAAATATCAAACACCTGGTTTTATACTTATTTCTTTTGAACTCTCTCATCTAGATATAGTCCTAATCCTAATGTGACTTTGCAAACTTATCCTAGCTATTACTTCAAGTCAGTTGGTAACTGTTAAAGCAATTAATTCTATTTCAAAGAAACAAACTCACAAATATTGATCAAACTCAAAAATACTGATCTAACTTTCAGAGAGATCCTTGATCACTTTCATTTTTAAACAAAGTGATTTTTATTAGTTGATAAATTAGCCGCATATATAGTAGCTAAAACCATGGCTTCGTGTCTGAGCTTTGCCACTTATGTATTTTCACCAAGCCTTCATTTATTCACCTGAAAACTAGGAACAATATTATTTAATACCTAGAAAGAATAAAGCAGAGGGCCTTGAACACAGTAAGTGTTCAAAAAAAGTACCTGCTATTATAATTGTTCACTCTACATATTCATAAATAGTCATTAGTAAAAATTTAGTTGCATTTCTCTTCTTAACCTGATATTAATATTGATATTTGCACAAGGAAGAAGTACTAAGGCATCCTAAAAATTTGTTCATTGAAGTTTTAGTCCCTGTCCAGCAACAAAGAACCAGAGGGCTATATAGCCATAAGCATATGAATTCAATCTTGAGGTCTCCCAACTATTTATTTGAGCCACTTAGAGAATAATTGTACTTAGCTTCATTTATCCAAAAGGTTTGAAGAACAAGATGTTATTGTTAGTTGACTAAGCATTCTATTCACTAAAGAATTGCCATTCCACTGGAATGGTGAGATCACCATTGCCAATCTACTGAAATGTCACTGGCCAAGTTCAGCAAGATCTTGAAAGAAGAATCCTTTTCTCATCCAGCCTGGTGTAGCTCAGTGGTTGAGCATTGACCCATCAACCAGGAGATCACAGTTCAATTCCTGGTCAGGGTACATGCCCAGGTTGCCAGGCTCAATCCCCAGTGTGGGGCATGCAGGAGGCAGTCAATCAATGATTCTCTCTCATCATTGATGTTTCTCTCTCTCTCCCTCTCTGAAATCAATAAAATATATATTTTTAAAAAGAATCCTTTTCTCTCCTTATCTAATTGAACTTATTTCCAATAGCTGACCACTTCCTCCTCCTTGAAACCCTCATTTTCATTGGCCACTCTGCTCTCATACTCTCTGGGATTTCCTTCTAAATTCTCTTGTCAGATCTTTTTGTATACCTGATTTATTAACTCTGGAATCTGTGGGCCCTCCTCTCCTATCTCTTTATAATGTCTTCCTAGGTCATCTCACCATTCTCTTGTCTTTAAGTAGTATTTGTCAGATGATAAATCTAGAATTTACATCTCCAGCCCAATCCTCTTCTCTGAACTTGAGACTTTGCATCCACCTGCCAACTTAATCTCTCTTAGATATCACACAGACATCTGTAACTATACAAATTAAACATTTGATTCTCAACCACAACTTGTTCCTCTCATTCTCTTCCCAATCACAATAATTAGCACCCAACAAAATGCTCAAACCAGAAACCTAAGCACACATGGATTCTTCTGTCTTCCTTATCGCCTCCCACACCGAAACCATCATACCAGTGTTACCCTGAACACATTTCCAATCCATTCATTGCTCCCCAGTCCTCTACCACTATCCTAGGTCATATTGTCCTGATCTAGACTCCTCAACAGTTCCCTAAACTAATTTCCCTCATGCACCGTCAACTCCTGACAAAATTCACTCTCAACATAGCCTTAGAGAGATTTTTAAAAAAATCAAAGTTGGATCATGTCATTTCCAGCTTTAAACCCTTTAGTGGTTTCCCATTATACTTCAAATGCAATCCAAAAAATCCTTTCTATGGCCTAGAAGCCCTGAATAATCTGGCTCCCTACCCACGTTTCCAGTCTCATTTGGTACATTTATCTTCACTAATGTCCTATTCCTCAAATTCCCTGATTCTTTCCAACCTCATGGCTTTTGTGTATGCTTTTTCCTCATCTGGGAATATGCTGGATCCTGCTCTTCCTTACATCTTTCAATGTAAATGTTACTAAATGGAAAAGCCATTACCTGTCCATGCCCTGGCCCCATGTTTCTCTAGCTCAGACTATTTTGTCTGTGTACATATGTTTATTGCTCTTACTCAATTCTAAGCTCCTTGAGGGCACAGATTATGTCTGTCTGTTCTATCACTGTATCGTGAGCCCTTGGCACAGTACCTGGAAAAGCAGAGACTCAAGAAATATTTTCAGAAAAGGTGAAGGTATTGAGAACTACAAATGTTGGTAGTCACAAAATAGTCCAGGGGATGTAAACTGCACCATATGGAATATAGTAAATAATATTATAATAAATATATACAGTGCTAGATGCGTACTTGAAATATCATGGGGACCACTTTGTAAAGCATATGATTGCCTAACTACTATGCCATACAGTTGAAACTAACACAACATAGTATTGTATGTAAACTGTAATTGAAAAATTAAAAAAAAATTTAAATATTCACTGAATTTTAAAAAGTAAAAAGCTGCCAATTTTCAAGTCTTAAGATACAGTAAATTATACTTACCTTTGAATCTATAGTGACAATAATTTCATCTTTATTTTATAATTTTTAAGGCATCTCAGAATCTTATATTTCAAAGATTGCTATAATAAACACCTTTGCTCTTTGTACATTTCTAAAATATGTTTACTATCTGATGTTCCTGTTGTTCCGACCTTAATTAAATAGAGACATACTCCACTCAGCTAGGAATATTAGAAATAATTTTTTATCGCATTCTCAAAATGAATCCTGTATATGTTAAAAAGAAGTGGAAAAAACACTTTTTTCAGATCTTTAATCTCTGCTGTAAGCTGTTGACAAGGGTTGACCCCCCAAAAATTGTCGAGGACAAAGCTTTCCTCGAGGTCTTTCTGGACTCTCCTCAGATCCTTCTCACTCTCCCCAGACACCTGCTGTTCTCAGGCTGCTCCCTGCTGCCTTCCTTGGTGCCCTCCCCAGATCTCAATTCTGGGCTTTGTCCACAATCTCCTTCCTCATCAAAACTTGCCTCTTTTCTACCCTGTCCCTCAGATCCCAGCTACATGGTTATCAAGTTAGCTTTATAAATGAATCTAGGCCAGTGTTTAATGTGTTGTTCTTCCCAGGTAAGATTTAAACTTTAACACAGACCTTTAATGTTTTTCCCAATGGAGTGAGTAATGTAGAACCTCAGAATAATACACGTGTATGCTGAGCTTTCTTAAGGCCTTCAAATCACTTTTTTCCAAATGTGTACAAGGATGTCTCATGATCCATTTTAAGAAGGATATGAAGAAAATTGGTCATACCTGTTGTCATTTTCTGCAGTAGAATTTCTTTTACTAGTATATATGGTATTTGATTTTAATACTCTGAATAACTTAAGAGGCAGGCATGAAGAAATGGGGTTAGGGCAAGAGATCTATATACCATATGTCAAATATTAGAAAGTTGAAAATAAAGCTAATAAAACTGATAATAGATATGATTTTTTTCCTTTTATCTTGGTAAATAACCTGAAAGCCAATGTCAAGTTTAGAATTGACAGCGCAAATTGTAAGGAATATACTGGCCTTTGGCCTGGACCAAAGTCCAGCCCTCACTTTTTCCCATTCCTGGCTCCCTCTACACCATCAGGGGCCTCAACCACACATATGAGAACATCCCAATAATTCTAAGCTCCATGCTGTGCAAACAGCCACTCCTTGACCATTCCCTTGGGCCTAGGGGTGTTCACACCTAGTAACTTGGTCTGGCCCTGGGAAAAGGGATCCCAGGAGGAGGGCTTCCATATCCTGCAAGAGGACTAAAGGTGATTCAGCCAAGGAATTTCAGGATCTTGCGTACCCAGAGCCTGGTCTAGAAGATCATTCTTTGGGTGGGCAAGTCCCCTTACTTCTCTTAACTCCTAACACTGAGAGCAGGTGCACATCCAGAGCAAGGGCATATCAGGGCCTTCTAAAGTAGAGGGCTCAGGGCAGGGACCCTTTTGCCCAGGCCTCAGGGTGGCACTGAAGACAGGCAGCAGGTCCCTGTTCTGCAGATGGGAAACATTAAAGCTCATAGAGAAGATCCCATAGCCAGGGATTCAAGTCCAGGTCTGCTTGACGTATAAGCCCTTGCTGTTCCTTCCTTCTCTTAACACCTAACACTGAGAGCAGGTGCATATCCAGAGCAAGGGCATATCAGGGCCTTCTAAAGTAAGAGGGCTCAGAGCAGGGACCCTTTTGCCCAGGCCTCAGGGTGGCACTGAAGACAGGCAGCAGGTCCCTGTTCTGCAGATGGGAAACATTAAAGCTCATAGAGAAGATCCCATAGCCAGGGATTCAAGTCCAGGTCTGCTTGACGTATAAGCCCTTGCTGTTACACTATGTTTACCACCAGGAGGTGGGACAGACCTATCACATTCTATACACTTCCTTTTAAATTCTCAGCTATTCTCTATCAATATCCAAGTCAGACTTCAGACAGTTTCTTCCTGATGCTACAAAATACTAACGTCATAATTGTTAGTGCACCCAGCAATGGTAGTCTTAAGCAGACAACACTGTTAGAGTTTATGAACCTCTAAAATCATCCAGACAGTCCTGCCTGTAACTGATTTCTCAGTCCCTTGTTAACAAAGAAATAAAAGCTGCCTAAAGGCCTGGCTCTGACCTCTCTCTACCTCTAACCTGTTATTCTTACCATCCTCTGCCAACCAGAATAGTTTTGGATACTGTTTGGGTTAAGGGAATTATTAAAGGGAAAATAGTCATTATCCCTTAAACTTCCTTAATCCAACTCTTGAAATCCTATAAGGCAACTATCAAAACTAACAATATTTGAATGAGGACATAGTTTTTTTTAAATCCCTTATTAATCTATATTTGTGTAGAGAGAGCACAAAAAGGACAGAAAGGGACATTGGGAAACCTTAGTCTTTTGTTCTCATCCTCTGCCAACCAGAATAGTTTTGGATATTGGTTGGGTTAAGGGAATTATTAAAGGGAAAATAGTCACTATCCCTTAAACTTCCTTAATCCAGCTCTTGAAATCCTATAAGGCAACTAAATCCCTTATTAATCTATATTTGTGTAGAGAGAGCACAAAAAGGACAGAAAGGGACATTGGGAAACCTTAGTCTTTTGTTCCATTGATAGGATGAGGTTCCTACAATGTGCTACTGAGGATCCAGTAGTCATTGGGTATACAGCAGTGAGACAATGAAGGGAAATCCCTTGGTCAGCAAAACCGAAAATAAATAAACACATACATTGTCTTTGGTTTTATATAGGCTGTTAATGAGTAACACAATATTTCGACTTTCAAAAAAAATAGGCTTGATTTGTTAAATGAAAGAACGCTTTTTCAGAGCATGCATTATAAAGAGAAATGCTATGTGGGTGGGTAGAAGACAAATTTTAAATCAAACCATCTTGACTACCCTTCAGTATGTCTGTACGTAACTACACCAAAAAAAATCTGGCCATACTGTTATGAAGTGACACATCTTGTAAATGAGCAAAACAACAGGTGTCTTACATCTGTTCTTTACCAATCTTTCGAATCTATCTTTCATGAAGCTATACTAAAGTCTATAGACTATTGGAGAAAACCAACTGCAAAGTTATACCTATAGAGTTAAAAATCCAAGCCAATAATAGGACAAACACCTCTATGTTTAGAACTAGATTTAGCATTATTTCACGATACTTTTAGAATCTATCTTTCATGAAGCTATACTAGAGTCTATAGACTATTGGATAAAACTGACTGCAAAGCTATACCTATAGAGTTAAAACTCCAAGCCAATAATAGGACAAATACCCTCTAAGTTTAGAACTAGATTTAGCATTATTTCACGATACTTTTCATTGACTGTAGTAATGAAACAGGTTACTTTGGGAATTCCTTTGCAGCTTAGGCAAAGTTTCTGCCCTCTTTATATTCTACAGATACCTCTTGACCTTCATATTTCAATTACAGGCATCATCATTAACTTAGGAGCCTAAATCAGAAATTTCAAAATCGTCTTCAACCCATTCTCTACCCTCCATATCAAATTTCAAAGTTTATCAAATCTACTTTTAAAATGTCTTTAGAATCCATACCAACTTCCTCATCCTCACAAAAACTGTCCTAGTTCATGTCCTTACCATTTCTAATCTGAAAAAGTGCAATAGGCTCCTAACTAGACTCCTTTCCTTCAGTTGTTTTATAAAATACTAGAGGCCCAATGCACGAAATTCGAGCAAGAGTAGGCCTTCCTTCCCCCAGCTGCCGCAATAGTCAGGCTCCCCTTAACTGCATCTCCTACTGCTAAATAATTCCATTTCTAAACCAAAACTTTAATCACATTAGTGTTCTGCTTTGCTGAAGTCTCTTGGTGGCTTTGCACTGCCCAATCCTCAGAGAGGTGCTCAAGGCTCTTTGACAGCAGGGCCTCAACTCATCAGTCCAGTCTCATGCCCTGCTCCTCCTTCCAAATGACCTCTACTCCATCAAATTATTTACAATTCCTCAAATGTGCCAGGCTTCTGCACATACTGCTTTGGCTGCTGGAATGTCCTTCTAATTCTCTCTCCATCTGGTGAACATTTACTCTGCCTTCCACGTGCAGTGCAAATGTGGAAGAAGTCTGCAAGAACCATCGGATATGGAGTTTGTTACTCACTGCCTTGAGAGCCAACAGAGCTTAGTACCCATTGTCTATGTTGCATTGTAACAATTTATGTATGTTCTGTCTCCTATCAATAGTCAACATCTTGGAGAAAAATAATTGCAACTTATCAGTTTGGGTTTTGTTTAAACTTGGCATTTAGTAGGTACTCATTTGTTCAATTTGTGGGATCAAAATAATCTGAAGCAATACCTTTGTACTAAAATTAAACAAATGAAAGGTTGGAACTGTTGAGTAATATATCTAGATAAGGTATGGATGAAGTAAAAAATTACAGAAAAATATAGGAAAATTACTAAAAGGATCAGTGCATGCAATTTCAGTTCTTTTGGGGACAATAATATATTGTCAAGGTTGTTCTCTTCTTCACAGAAAATATATTCCTTGGTTCTGAACGTTTCTACTCCTCTAAAATTTGTCAACTTTATCACCTTTTCTCAGAGTTCCATGTTATTTCTCCTGTCACTTCAAAACTAGTGCCTGCTTCCTATCTAACTTCAGGTTCCCCTTGAGCATGCTTAATACATCCTCTCTATCCTATACGTAAACTATTCTCAATCTCAACCTTCACGACTGACCTACATTTTTTTCAGATTTCAATTCTTTAGCTCCATTTCCACAGATATATCTATGTCAATAATCCACTGCCACTTAAACTTTTAAATTTATATATATATTTTTTCCCACTTTATTAACTTTTTCTAATTGTTCCACTTGAAGGGCTCTACTAGCTTTCTGATCGAATAATCTTACATATATATTTTTCCCACTTTATTAACTTTTTCTAATTGTTCCATTTGAAGGGCTCTACTAGCTTTCTGATCGAATAATCTTACAATCTAGTGAGTTTTATCTGATTTTTCTCAAAGAGAGAGAGATCACAAACCTGATGCATAGATAAGACAGACCTATTGTTTCACTCTTGCATTCAACATCTTTCCATCAAGTTACAAATTCAATGGGCAATTTCCTTACCTGATTATCTCGCCACTTGCCTATAAAATAACACCCTAAAGAGCCCCTTGCCTCTTAGCCTCTCCTCTCCAATCTCTCCTTGGCAGGTGCTATCTGCTTTCTTCATCTCAGGTTTCACCCCAGTTTGGATTCTCTGCCTTACCAGGCACATGACTACTCACTCCCACCTCTAAGCCTTCACACATGCCATTCCTTCTGGCTGGAATGTCCTCCCTCTTGCTCTCTTCTGCTACGCCTTGTTATTCTCTGCCTCTTTAAGATATACGTCCTCAACATGGCCTGCCTTAAATAATCCAACTCAGTCACATTCATTCTATTTTTTCCAGCATCCTTTCCAGGTTATATATTTGCATCTCTTTAAGTTCTGCTAGTTTTTATTTCTGTTTATTTTGCATTCTTCTCTTGAATCGTAGATATGACACCAATTAGCAATACAATGCCCCCATATCTTCTCCTGCCTCTAAAACGGATACTCTGTGTACCCACCCACCGGGCATTTTTTTCTGGGGGGATGGTGGGGAGGGATGAACTAAAACTGCAGCAGGAGAGATTAAACTGGAAGACCAGAAAGTAGATGGAAAATTTCCATTTCTGGAGAATATCATGGGCTCCCATCTGTTTTAGATGGTTTCCTTGGGTGATGATTCAGATACAGAGATAGTGTCCAAACTGTGATAAGAATCACATTTGATTTTCTTTCACCTTCTTGCTCTTTCTCTGACCTGTTCCTGTCAGGTTCAGGCTCACCTCCTTGCTCTATTGCTCATCTTCACCCTCCTTTCCCAGGAAAGGCTGCTTAGACTCCCTACCAGTTTGAGAAATCAGTCTGGACAAAGCCTCATGGAAGCACCTACCAGTTACTTTCTCCATTTTCTATCCCCTGGGGAGAGAATGAATCTTTCCACCCCTGGGGATCACCCTTCCTTTTTGCCACTCAAGACAAATATTCCCACTCAGAGAATCCTGTCAGCTCTCCTCAAAAATAGGCTTTTAGGGGTGTTTTGCACCATCTGAACGATGGAACCTCCCAGCTCCTCCTTTGCAGGCACATATCAAAGATCTGCACTTAGAGAGGGTCCTAGAGTTTTCTCACCACGCACCAGCCAGGGGATGCGAGAAGATCACACACTTGAACAGAGCAGGTTTTAAGGACCCCTTAAAGAACTACAGTAGTGCTTGATTTGAGCAGAATAAGCAACACCCTTGCGTGCGCTCTCTGTCTCTGTCTCTTTGTTTTTGGTTATGGTGGAGGGCAGGTGTTGGGGGGGAGGGGGGAGGCAGGGAGCATTTCATGCCCTCCATTATCAGGCTGATAGACGTTCCTCTTGAGCTTCCTGACCATCCTCTCATCTTGCTGCTCCACAGACTTCCCTCCAAGCAGATGGGACCAAGACGTCTTGGAATTGGGGGGTGGCAGGAGGCAGCACAATGTTTCCCTTTACCCTTCCATTTCCCAACTTCAAGCTGTGGCTCATGGTCACTCCCCGCTGCAATTCCTCGATGGTTCCATGAAAACTCTAGGCATTTTCAGGATCTTTTTGACACGCCCCCCCCCGCCCCCAGCTACTGCCCCATGAGGCTAGCACTGTGTTCCCACACCCTGTCCACCCTCTCCCAAATCAGTGTCTCTCCGAGGCTCCCTTAACCTGGCCTGTCCACCAGCTCACCTGCCCCGCGACTGCCTGCTCCCTCCCGCCCTCAGTGTCCTGCGCGGGGCAGGTTTTGCTTACACGCCCGCCTGTCCTGGAGGAGCTGGTGCGCCCAGCGGAGGCGACATGCTTGGTTCCGGGCCAACAAACTTCTTCGGGACCCTGCAGCGCCCCAGC
>NW_005367989.1:2764972-2780131 GCF_000412655.1 Myotis brandtii
AGGGGCCGGGCCGGAGGCTCCGGGCGAGCGAGGCCGGGGTCCCAGGATCCCGCGAAGTAGCACTTGGGAGGAATACCCGCGGGTCGGAATAAGTGACCCGGGTCGGAGACCCAGGCACCGGAACATGTCTCCTCGCCTCCCGGGGTAACATCTCTAGACAGAGACCCAAAATGAATACCTAGCGGCGTGCATTGATACGGTTTGTTTTGTGCAGTTAACTCCGTGAATGATTTTTATTCTGTATTTGATGCCTGTTCTCGCCCGCATCAGCAGTGCTCATAGTTCCGCTTTGCCATCGGCAGAGCCAGAAACACCACCTCGAACTAAAGTAGAACGCGTATCGCCTGCATTAGGTGCCCGTAGGACACGAACTGCGGTATGTGGAGCTCAGTAAAGCGGCCACGTCGCGCCAAGCGTTTTTGGTCCCATCAGGAAGCTACCTCTGCGAATGCGTAATTGCAGGTGTGCGTTCTTCATCCACCCAAACAGATTCCCGTGTGTAGCACCGTTTTTACGTTTTCATGAAAAGCAGATGCGAGCAAATGATCAGAAACATGAACGGGTGACAGAGACGCGGCGCGGGTGCGAGAGAGGAAGTGAAAGGGCCGGCGGCAGAGCTGCGCAGCTTACCTTGAACGCGTGTGCGAGCCCCTCAGGCGCAGTGGAGTCCGAGCCCGGTTGCCGCACCGCCGCGGAGTGGCCCGAGTGAGCTCCCTGCGAGTGGGGAAGGGGGACGCATCCCTGCCCTTATTAGTCTCTCCCGGTGTGACCCTCCCACTCGGCGAGGACGGAGGACTCGGCAAGACAGGACTCCGCCAACTCGTGCCCAGGTCTCCCTTAATTGTAACAAGGTCGCCTTAGAGCTGGAAATCATGCATTTCAGGTTCATGTTTTATTAGCAGTTTCAACAGATAGAATGATGGTCGGATGCCAGGTGCTCAATTTCTCACTTCTGATTACGAAATGTCTTCAAAGTCTTCTATTTGGTATACATTCACAGGTAGATAATTGGCTTTTTAACAGTTGAGCTAAAAAAGGATAGCATTGATGTTTCATTTTTCACTTTTTTTTTGGGGGGGGGGGTTCAGTTTACATAAAGTTAATCAAAAGAGCCTGCCTGCCTGCCTTCCAATCATGCTCTTATGTACAGGTTTGTGTGACTTGGTTTGTCTCAGGGTGCAAAACTATTTTGTGATTTTAAATATCGTATCTTTCCTGGGTTTTGAACCCTTTGGGATCGCTTTGAATATGTGAAGGTGACATTTGTCTACAGATTTGTGTGTGTAGAGTATACATAGATATACACACATACATATGTAGAGATAGATATACGCATTTAGTAAATATATGTGTATATTTGTAGATATATGCGTACATGTGTGTATGTACATAGAGTATGTGTGTATATGTATGTAAATGTGTGTATATATACACATACAATATATATTTGAAAAAAATAGAACCAGTATCGAATTTCAAAAAGTAATCTAGTCATTAGAAAAGAGATATATTGATTTAGTGTTTTTTAGTTCAGTATTACCCCAGTTGGGGAAAGTAGGATAAATTTTATTGATCCATAATGGTGAAAATCATTAAGCTTACAAGTTACCTTAAAGCATAGAAATACGCTTCACCTGCCAGGAAATAACTGAAATCAATCTCACAAAAAATTAAAATGTTAAAAATTTTAGGAGGTAGCTAGCTTCCACTTCATTGAAGTGAAACTGTCTAAGAGTCAACTAGTGGTTTTCAATCCTGTCTTTCATCATAATCAAAATGCCTGCAGTTTTAGAGCTTTACATCCACAGTGATGCAAACCATGTTTATATGTCAGGAATTAAAACCCACTGATGTATTTCCTTCTTGTGTGATTTTCATCATTAATTTTTGGTTGTCTATGGAAAGAGGCCAAGGAGGGAGGATATCACATGAGTCACGCTGCTCAAATGGCCATTTGAAAACATGATCCACAAACTTTCATCAGACTTTTGGTGATCATTTGCTAAGTTTTTAAAAAGGATTACCGCTGTTTGGATTTTTATTTTCTCTAAGCAATTGAACTTTACCTTTTAATTGTTAGTAAATTGAAATAAGAGTACCCAGGCTTTATTTCTATAATAGACTAGAAAATTCATCGTAATTGCATTTAATTGATACTATTTAAGGCAAACTATCTAACAGGAAGTCCAAAATTGTGTCTCTAATTTGTGTTTTAGTACAAGTAAACCACCTTTAAATGTAAAGCATTATTTTGAAAACATCTTAATAATTTCATAATTATTTTTAAAATAGCCAAACACTTACATTTTTGTTTGTATCTTAAGTTTGTTCCTTTTCTACTCAAAATGTTTCAAGTTTTGGGAAGAAAGTGAGAATTGAATAATTAAGGTTTGAAATAATTATTATCTGTTGTTCGCTTTGTTCCTAGATATACCAACATCCCCAAATCAGTAAATATTCCTGTGTTTTTCTTTTAGGAACAGGTTCCAATCTGGATCGGTTTCATGATCACAAACTTTTGTATCCTTGGTTATGGTCCTTTATTCAATTTTTTAAAATTGAATTTTCAAGTGACTTCATGTCTAATCAAGATCCTCTTATTTATCTAACCCAAATAAAATTGTAAATGACCAGTCTTTCCACTTGCTTCTGAAGCTATTGCTGGTGAACAATCATCTGAAAACAACAGGAGAATTTGACAGGACTTTGAATTCCGGTGAACAGCTTGAGGGGCTTGTAACACATGTATATACGTAAAAAAAAAATTTTAATTTCAAAAACAAACTGCTTTCAACATGTGTAACCCATGAAAGACACGTTCAACTATTTTTATGCCAGTAAAATAAATTAGAGATAAATTCCATTTAATGCATTAAAAAAACTGTTCCATATTTGTCATGCCCACTTACATAATTTAAATGACTTAAAGTTAACTTGTACTGGATTTTGATAATTGCCTGATAAGAAATTTAAAGAATGTGTTTTTTCTAAGCCTCACTTCTCAATCTCTTGTTTGATAGCTATTTTTCCCTTTTCTTCTTCTTTGTGTGTGTGTGTGTGTGTGTACTTCTGTATTCCCCAGCCATGTAGTTTTTTTCCCCTTTTGTAATTTATTTCACTTTTCTCCTCCTTCATAGTTTCCATCTTCCAAGAAGAATGTCAGCATTGCCCCCAGCTAATTTCTTAGTTACCAAACCATAAAAGTGTTCATTCTTTATTGAATTTATGGGGCACAGCCATACATGACTTCCATACATAGCCCATGAAAATACTTCACTGCATTAATAGCAGATGAACAGACGTTACTGTTCACTGTAATTACCAAATCTGACTTGTCATCACTAGCATGCACTTCGCAGTCTATTCTTTCTAGGCCAGTACTATATATGATAGTCTTAAGAGCAAAAAGAAAATTATCATCTAAGTGGTAACTTTTTAGGCATCATCAAAAGTAAGGTAAGGCATTTTTAAAATTTAAATGCTATTTCTACTATTGTTTCTGAAAATAATCCCCTTCATAGAGAAAATAATATTTCACTGGTTGTTATGTTTGCTTCCAGATTCCTGGAAGACATTCTAGCTCATGACATTGACTCAGCTTAGACGGGAGAGGAAGAGATGATCATAGATATGACTTTCACTCAGTTTATTAGACCCTCATCTAGAGATCGGGGGTGACTCTGAAAGGAGATATGGTAAAAGGCAAACGCCTGATTGGGGAAAATGTTTATTAATACACATCCAGTTCTCAGAACTCATTTTTAAAAGGGAGGAAGAGAAATAACCCAATAGAAAAATAAGCAAAAATTTGAAGAGGTAATTCACAAAGGAATACAATAAACACATGAAAAAATATTCAATTTAATTAGTATCAAAGAAAAGCACATGTATAAAGGAATGATTTTTCTCCTACCCATTTTTCCAGATTAATATTAGTGATTGGCATAAATGAGGAACAGTCTCAATAACTCTAAAAGGAGTTTCAGTCTTTCTAATGAGCCATGTGTATGAAAAGCTTTTAAAAATGCATGTAAAATCTGCTTCATAAACTCTTAAAACAGTAACTTATTTCTGAGTTAGGATTGTGAGAGATTTTTATTTCTTCCTTTTGCTTATCTGTGCTATATGAAATTTCTACAATAAACATGTATTACCGTTGTAATAAAAATCTAACAAACATGAATAAGTGTGGGGTTTTATATATATCTCCAACAAATTCTTCTATCAGTGGTGTTAAGAGGAGCCAAGAAATTCACTTTCCAGGTACTCTTTTCAATCATTCCCAGAAGGAATCTTCTAGGTAAAAATTAGTATGTAACAAAACATTTAAACTTAGCTTAGTGATTTCACTAGGAAGCAGATATTAATTAAACTGTTCACTCATTCTCCACATATTTTTTAAAGCCTCGTAAACAGAGCCCTGTGGAGTATAGAAAGATGGGTTGAACATGGGCCCCACCCCCTGGACTTAACATTTGATAAGAAAGAGAAGACATGTGTGCATATAGAATGGTAATATGAAATGAAAATACAATATGCAATAGACAAAGTAGATATAAAATATTGGAAGTTCAAAGGAGAGGGAAATTGTTCATATGTGGAAGTGTCAGGGTCAGAAAATTACAGTGAATGAAATACACTCATTTTTTTTTGTCAGTCACATACATATACTTACAAATCATCATAGAACCATAGTACTGGAAGGCCCATGGTAACTAAATATTTGTGAAGTGATGAGCTTACTTTTTCTATTATAAATATTTATTGAAAGAATTAACAGAGAACAAGCCCACTTCCTCCTTATTCAGATGAGGAACATGAAATTTCTTATTTCCTACTGAACTAAATCCTTTCCCTGTAATTCAAGGCCCTAAACAGTGTAACCTCAATTTACTCTCTTCAGTTGTGCACATAATTACTTGTAACCATATAATAAACATGTCCCATGCTTTCTTCATGTTCTCATTCACATTGCTGTCTTCTTTTGAACCCCAAAGTGGCTATTAAAATCCTGCCAGTCGTTCAGGCTTATTTTAGGCGTTATCTATAACAGGATTCCTTTCCTGGCCTCCTCCCACCAAACAACCCCTCCCCTGCCTCTTAGGAGCAGAGCACAATTTACACTTTTTTAAGAACAATTTACTTCACCTTGTTTCACACACACACCTCTGTATTAGTCTCTCTGATTTGATTGTAAACTCCTTGAGGACTAGAATTGTGTCTTCTCTCTTTTAATAATACCCAAAGCACCCAATACAATAAATTAACTAATCTTTAAATATTTGTTGATATGAGGCCTGTGAAGATTATGTAACTGAAGACATATAATTTTCTAATGACAAAGTATAGACTACATCTCAGAGTTTGTATGGAAAAATGGTATGTTCTTTGGGGATTATATTTAAGGGAATTATAATACTGCTAAAATAATCACAGGATAACTTGTTCTCCCCTGTAAAAGACTCCCAGAACAGACACCCTGGGGACAGCAACATGTCAAGACAGGACTGTAATTAGTTGGAAATGTCCTCATCATAGGTACTCTTCACTCCGTTTCCAAACTTAAGGTAAATTTTCATTATTGAAAATTAGAACACAACTCTGTTTAATCTATTATTAGAATGACCTAGTTAAACTTTGTTCTAATTCCTAAATGTTTTTAAATAACCAATCCAATATAAAAAAAATCTTAAATATAAAAGTAATTCACCATTGGTACATTATAAATGGTTGGCTAGTACATTATGTCTACAAAATTGTAATTATTTTTCACTCTAACCTCTTTCAGGAACATTTATTTTCAGCTTAGAACTTATTTAGCTTATGTTATGAGATTCTCATGGAATCATTTACAAATCAGCATGTGCTAGGTACAGTGTTTTGCATATTTTATCTTTTTAAAAGCCTTCAACAATTCTATTGCCCTATTTTTACAGTTTAGGATTAAGGCTCTGAGCCAAACCCTCAGAGAGCCAGGATTTTTCTCCAAAGTCCATCTCATTGCATAGTCCAGGTTCTTATTCACTATGCTCTGGAACCTTGTCTACAATCACTTTTTCAACAAATATTTTTAAGCACATGTTTGCAACCCTACATCACCCAGTAGACCATGTGAATAGATGCTCAAGGCAAAAGAGACACTTCAAAGACACCTGGTCACAAACATAATAATTACCCTTACAAGATAAAAATAGGTGAAAGAGAAAAATATGAACTAAACCTGTCTCTGTTTCAGACAGGTATCAATTTTAATTCAGAGAAAATCATGAACTAAATTAGTTGAACAAAAAAGTATTTTATTGCCTTGCCGGCAATACTCAGTGATTGAGCATCAACCTATGAACCAGGAGGTCACAGTTCAATTCTGGGTCAGAGCACATGCCCGGTTGCTAGCTTGATCCCCAGTAGGGGGTGTGCAGGAGGCAGCTGATCAATGATTCTCTCTCATCATTGATGTTTCTATATCTCTCTCCCTCTTTCTTCCTTTCTGAAATTATATATATATATATATGTATGTATTGTTTATTCAGGTGCTATGCTGCAACATGCTTTAATCTGTGCTGACCTAAAAGAAAAAAAATCTAAGATAGCAAACTAAGTAAAGTGCTTTGACTATTCAACTAAGGCAAGGTAAGATAAATTTGGCCAGACTCTGTTCTCTATCAGAGGTGACAGATTTACCTATTTTCTGATAATCAAGGACATTCTTGCTGTCAAATTATTTTACCATAAACCCATTTTTACCTATCTTAAATGTAAACTTCTATGTTTATAAAACCCCTTTTAAGTCATTATGAGAAGTCATAAAACATAGCTAGTGAAGGAAATAATGATAGCTCATAAATCTATACTTATTTTTAAGCACTTCAGGAGTTAACCAAAAACTACAGAATATTTTTTCCTTTTCCTATGTAGAGCAGTTCTTTATTTTTAATAAGAACCTCACAGCTTTTAGTGTTTGGACAGGCACGTTAAAATCCACTACCTTTTATCTAAAGACCTGCTTGCACTGGCTGCCAGACTGATACTCTCATGCTAATCCTGTCCCCAGCCGTGGACACTGCTCAGCTGGTTCTGCTGTGGTGCCATCACTCAGATTTGGCTCCAGCCCTGGGACGCTGGCTACGTCAGGGGCTGGGTGCCATCTGAAGTAGAGCAAAGATCGGTTTTCTCCATCAAGGTCAGTCTAATGTTGGTGGTTTCTTTTTAAAATGGCAATCTCATAGTAGGTGACATAGATGGTTTTCTTAGGCGGTCTTCAGTTTATTTTCTTTTTTTTGTTTTTGTTAATCCTCATCAAAGGATATTTTTTCCATTGATTCTTAAAGAGAGTGGAAGGAAGGGAGGGGGAAAGAGAGAGAGACAAACACACACACACACACACACACACACACACACACCACACACACACACACACACATCAATTGGATCAATTGGTTGGTTGCCTCCTGCATGTGCCCTGTCCAACGCCTGGGATGAACCTTCAACCCAGGTACATGCTCTTGACCAGGAATCAGGACCTTTCAGTGTGTAGGCTGACACTCTAACCACTGAGCACAATAGCCAGGGCAGTGTTCAGTTGTTCAGTTTCTTTACTGCATTTATCATTAGCTATTGCTGCATAATATCCTTTCCCAAAACTCAGTAGCTAAAAACAATAACCATTTATTATTGCTTATGAGTCTACTGATATAGGCTGGGTCAGCTGGGTTTTCTCATGTGTTCACATCAGGAGGATAGGCTGGTAATATGGTGGCTCAGTTGAAACAAGTCATCTCTCCTCCACATGATAACTCATCCTCCAACAGGCTAGCCTGAACCAAGATATCACAGGGATTGAAGACAGAGTGCAAGCATGCAAAGGCCTCTTGAGTTTAGGCTCAGAATGGGTACATAGTCTCTTCTACCACATTCTACAGACCAAAGCAAGTCACAAGGCCAGCTCAGAGTCAAAGTTCAGTCCCATGATGGGACAAGCTTCAAAGGCCTTGCAAAGAGCCCAGACATAAGAGGATGACACCGGTAATTTTTCATGATTAGGAAGATGCCCAAGGAGTGTTTTCATTCAGCCCCCACCAATGGTATGTCCTGTATCCTCTTCTGGGCACCAGTTGCTCTAGAATTACCACTAAGCAACTGCCAGTGCAGCTCTACGAGTTCTTTCCCTCAGCTTATTCCAGCCACTCTCACTTGGGATCATGAAAACTAAAGAGGTCCTTCACTTCACTTTCTCTCAGGGGTGCTGTGTCCTCTCCTTCTTAGAAATCCTGCACTGTACTTAGCACATGTCCTGCCAGTGCAGGGGAATCCGGCAAGCTTCCTGCCCTCGGAAATCTCAAGGGAAAAAGTGAGTCTTGTCCTCAGTCTTCAGAAAGTCGCACCACACCTCAGGGAAGATAGATCTAGCACCCCAATAGGGTGAAAATGAACCTGAACTGATTTGGATAAACTGAGGAAAGGAGAAAAGGAGACCTTGGTGGGGAAAGACCAAGAGGATTCCAGAGAGAGAGAACTTAAGTAAGGGACCTCTTTGCTTTTCATGAATCATAATTATAATTATGAACACAAAGACACTTACAGGTATACAGAAAGGAAAGGAAAAACTAAACACAATATTTTAGAGTGTGTTATGGACTTGGTGAAATAAATCAAACCTAAAAATTCTATGTTGATCTAATGTTTAGGTTTCTTTTAGACTTAAGCTCCTTACATAAGACAGCAAAATACTATTTTTAATAATCCAGTGATATAAATCTTGAGTCTGTTTTTTTAAAGTTTTGTAAAGACCATATACATTCACATAATTCCCAGATAAAACAGGGAAGTTAATCAAGTGAGTGTCTGAGGCCTGTGCCACTAGTCAATGCATCATCTTCAGTCTTCCTGGGTTTCTGGCTCTGTGTAACAGACAGGGACCCTTACGATGTTACATTGCAACTAGTGAAAAAAATATAGCAGGACTCGATTTCCTAACATTCCTTCCTTTATTTATTAATCCTTCAATATTTTGCAGGCTGTGGATTTATTTTGGAAAAAGAGAAGATAAAAACCCTGTTATAAAAACAATACTAGTATTTGTGTAATTTTTAAAAATATTGGGGTCCTACTAGTATTTATACGAACAAGGCTAAATTTAAAGTAAAACTTATTCATATTTTAAAATCATATACATACACACAGGACCATTATTTTAAATTTTTTTATTTACAAACAGCAAGATGTATTTTTTAAATGGTCAAAAGTAAATCAGTGTGTAGGCCTTTCTTGTGTCTTTCATCTTAATGAGTCTTTCCAAGAGTATGGCCTGAAAAGAGAAGGATCTGGGATGGCTTCTGCCTCTGAGACAAAGAATCTTTTTACTTGACTGTATACAGAGGGGTGTAAATAAATAAGCAGGGTGATCCGATAATTTCTATACAAACAGGCACACTTTCAAGAGTGAAAGGAGGCTCTATGAATATTTTAACAGCACACTGGTAGATGCCCAGTGTGATGGTCCCAGGTTTAAAGCATACAATAAACCAACAAAATGTCAACAGAGAGAAGGGCCTAGTGCACTTGCCTTTGTATTTATAATTATTTTCAGGAATCAGATTGGACCCTAAGTATTTATCGATCAGTGGAAGCCCTTGATCATCGCTGCAGTATTGTAAGCTTTTGTTCGAGTATTGTTAATTTGCCACCTTCTTTCCAAGGCCTAAGACTCCCCAGTGCTTGTGCTACTGTGCTGTGTATCTCTTAGTTCTAAAACAACTCTCTAGAGAAGTGGTTCTCAACCTTCCTAATGCCGCGACCCTTTAATACAGTTCCTCATGTTGTGGTAACCCCCAACCATAAAATTATTTTCATTGCTACTTCATAACTGTAATTTTGCTACTGTTATGAATCATAATGTAAATATCTGATATGCAGGATGTATTTTCATTGTTACAAATTGAACATAATTAAAACAGAGTGATTAATCACAAAAACAATATGTAATTATATATGTGTTTTCCGATGGTCTTAGGCGACCCCTGTGAAAGGGTCGTTCGACCCCAAAAGGGGTTGCGACCCACAGGTTGAGAACCACTGCTCTAGAGGCTTGCAAGAGTTCATGTGCTTAGCATTAAGTGCCTTTTACCAGAGTGTGACTTGTGCTCTAAGGCTGAGTTGCCTGTTCTAGCATCTATTTGTTGCATATGTAAGGTAATATTATAGTTCCTAATACTGTTGTCCAATTTCTTTTTTTAAACTTATTTTTATAGTTGAAAGTATTACAAATCTTCTCCGCACCCCCTCCCCCAATGAATCCCTCCACCCTGCACCCCACCCCAGGCTTTCACCGCACTATTGTTTGTGTCCATGGGTTATGCATATATGCATGTAAGTTCTTGGTTAATCTATTGTCCAATTTCTTTATGGTTTATATTGCCACCCATATAAATGAGTTCATTAATATCATAGGTATCTTTTTATAAAAAAGTAAAAACCTCAATCCTAAATTATGTCACCACATGCTGTGTAAAAATAATGAACTTTAAAAATGAATATGTGTTTGTGTGTTCTTCAGAGAATGCTGAATGGATTGTTGGGCTTAAGGAATCCTCATAAAGATAGATTGTGTACTATAAAAAAAATTGGATGGCATGATCAAGAGAGATCAAGTGCTATGTAAACTAAGGAGAACACATGCCCAAATTGACTTCTTATAAAAAAAAAAAGCATTTATAAGTTGCAGCTGACTTTGGTTAATACCTTAGTAATTTACAAGGTTGAAGCATTTGGCTTTGTGTTTATTTGAAGATGCAAGAGAAAATAAAATCTTTCTACATCAAATAATCAAGAGGTTCTAATGATATAGAGGAGGATAAATACACATTCAAGAAATATTTATTGAGTCCCTCCCACTGTTTTTATTTCTTGGGAAGCAACCATTAACAGTGAAGATAAGATTCCAAGTCTCTTACATGAATTGTGATGGAGATAGTTACAATATTTCCAACAATATTTGTGATTTAACCAGTTGCAGACATGTATAAGGATTCTTCTAGGAGAGAGGAATGCATTGCAATTTTAACATGTCATTGCTATGTTCTAACTAGAAGATCGAATTTAATTTCTGTGAATAATTATCTTTTAATTGCTTAGAAGAGTTAAGAAAAAAACTCCTGAAAATGTTTCCTATGATGCATTCAACATTGATTTATCCAACAAATATTTATTGAGTGTCACCATGTGCCAGGCACTCTGTAGTCATTGAGACACAAAGGCAAACAAATTAAAAATTTCCCCTCGTAGAGCTTATATCCCAAGGAAAGAGGTGGAGAGTAACTGCAGAAATAAGCAATTAATTACATGGTATGGCAGATGACAGCACATGCAATAGAAGAAAATAAAGCAAAAAAGGAGATGGTGCCAGGGTGAATGCTGAGGGTAAGGCAGGGCATGGGGTCAGTCTTTTATAGAGAGTGATCAGAGGCCTCACTGGGAAGGTAACATTTAGCAGAAACCTAAAAAATGTGAGGGAGTGAAATATAGAGACACATGGGGGGGGGAGCATATTTGAGGCAGAAGGAAAAGTTACTGCAAAAGTCCTGAGTTAAGAATGTATTCATTGTATCCATGTGTTCAATAAATGCAAACACCAGTGATGCTAAAGTGGCGCCAACAAGGAGAGAGAAGTATGAGATGAGGTCTGAGAGGCTGGGTTGCCTCTAATTGCTGCATGGTCGTCTATGCTGAAGATATGCTGGCAATAAAAAGAGCTGTTCATTTGAAGACTATTGGGCATTTTAGAAGAAGCTGCTCTGCTCTCTTTTAGTCTATTTATCCTTTTAAATTCTTTCTAGGCTCCTTATTTCTCATCCTTGGGATAACAATGTGTCATTTTCAGGCTATGTGTATAAAATAAGATTTCTAAAATAGCTTCACTTTCTAAGAAATTTTTTTATTTTTTTTGGCAAACGATATAACATCCCTTCACTGAAGTGTCATTCAAAGGAGATTTTTTTGTGAAGAATAAATCAAGAACACTTATTCCAATTCTGGAAGTCATTGTATGTTTAGTTACTAGACAAGTGAACTTGATTTTCCGGCCAATCTGCTATGTAATGGAAAAACATATTTTCTCTCTCTCCTGTATACTAGTACATGTGTAACTATGTATATGTTATATGTATGCCAATGTTTTTTAAAAATCTATTTCTAGCATGTTGATGAAACTAAAACTATTTCTAGCAAGTGAAGAAATAACCCTGTCTCAAATTGTACAATTTTTTAAAAAGTTCTCTACTCATTGGCAGATGGGTTTTGGATTGGTGAGGAAGATATTGGATATTTTCTTACAGAGTTAAGAAAAAACACCAAAGAAGAGAAAACATAAAATTTCCAGAAGCAAAAAAATATTTATCTCTTTTATGTATATTAATCTATACCTGAATCTACTGCCATTTTCAGGTAGAAAACCTAACATCACTCTAAATGCTTACCTCACAAAGAAACTGTATTATTTGATATAATGCAAATGGAACATTCAGAACAGTACCTAATATATAGTAAATGCTCAATAGAACATAATTATCATTTCTTAACTCCTCCCTATTCTTTAAGTTCCTATGTTCAGCCAATTACCATTTCATATTAATCCCTTCAGCAGGAAGACTATAAGTTCTATTTATCTAATGTCTAATACAGTTAATTAAATCACTCATTTATTTGTTCAACCAGCACTTATTGAGCACATGCCCTGCCCCGAGCAGTGTACTGGGAGACAAGGAGAACAGTGAAAGAGATAGAGAATTGCCAATGAGCTTTCAGTTTAAATAGCACTGCCTTGAATACTAATTTTAGATAAAATATCCCCTCCGTACCTACCCCGGTGCCAAACATTGAGGATATTCCAAAATAGCCAGAGACTTAGTCTTGTAGAATTAGAAAAGAACCTAGAGATAATCCTATATAAACCTCTTACTTTTATATAAAAGTTTGTGGCTAAGTTTAGCTCAATATTGGAAGGTGATGCTTCAAGTAACATAAACAAAGTAGTTTTGTTTACCACAATAACAGATCTCTTTATTTGGTAGATAAGACACAGTGATATAGAACTTTATATTGTCCAATGCTAGGAAAGTCATTAGAGTCAGAGGTGGGATTAGATGCAGGGGTCCTCAAACTACGCCCCGAGGGCCACATGCGGCCCGCCGAAAACATTTATCGGCGGACGGGTGTTTTTGCCACTGCTGCCTGTTACTTACCAGCCGACTAGTTTTTTTTTAAACTATAGTCCGGCCCTCCAACGGTCTGAGGGACAGTGAACTGGCCCCCTGTTTAAAAAGTTTGAGGACCCCTGGATATACTACAGTTAATCAACATGTCCAAAAATTAGATGAAAAATGGAGAATTTTTAACATAAACTTAATTCTGTAAAAATAATCAAGTGGAAATTCTAAAAGTAAAAAACAAACAAAAACCTACAACAATAATTGAAGTTAGCTCAGTAAATTGGTTTAACAGTAAATTAGTCAAAATAGAGAAGGAGGTGGGTAAACTGGGAGGACAGTTCATAGAAATAATGATATAGATGTATGATGAAGACCACCCTTTCACTCTCTCTAAAAATCAATGGAAAAAATGTCCTCAGGTGAGGATTAATAACAAATAAATATATATGTATATAAATAAATAACAAGAATGAGATATTTCATCACCAACATCTCCTACCATAAAATACTGAAGTAAGTTTTACAAACAAAAGGAAAAATATCCTAGATGTCAGCACAAAAAATCAGGAAAGAAGGAAACCAATGGAAAAGATAAAACTAAATAGATTTTGACTGATAAAATCAAATGTAATGTATTTTTTAGTTAAAAATATATGTATATGAAAAGAAGGAGGTAGATCAATAAGTGTTTAAAGTTTATTGAATTTTTTTGAGATACAGAAAAGTGACTAAATTTTATGAGACCCTATTAAGTTAAGTATTCGTGTTGCAATCTTTATGGTATACAATGAGAGAAATAGCAAAAGAATGTGTAATAAACAGAATAACAAAGAGGAAATAGATTTTATAAATACTTTATTAATATAAAGAAGACAATAAAATAATAAATGATAGAATTAGAAAGAAAAAACAGAGAATTTAAAAATAATCTATAAAAATAATCAAGTGGAAATTCTAAAAGTAAAATTAATTTTATGTTAAAAATTCTCTCATTTTTCATAGATAACATAAAGGAATAATAGAAAATTCAAAAGAATTTTTATATACTACTAGAATTAATAAGTGTATGCAGTAATGTTACAATCAGTACTAGTATAAAGCATTATTTGTATTTCTAAACTGGCAATATATAATTATATAATGAAATTTTCTTTTTAAAAAACCACTCACAACAGCAATAAAAACAAAATACAAAGGAATAATTTTAATAAGGTGTGCAACTTCTATACAGAAAATTATAAAAAAATTATAGAGGTCATCTTAAATACCTAAGTAAATGGTGGATATACCATGTATAAATTAATAAAATTACTATTGTATATACACCAGTTTCCCATAAACTAATTCATTTTGATGTTATCCCAATCAAAATACCAAAAGTTATATTTTTTTCAGTGTGCATCAATCAATAAGCAGATTCCAAAGTAGGTATAGAAATACAAAGAACTAAAGCAATCATGAAGATGATGGAAGTTGGACTTACACTTCCAAATATTAATTTACTAGAGGCCCAGTGCACGACATCCATGCACTGGAGGGGGTGGTTTCTCTCAGCCTAGCCTACATCATCTCACAGTCCGGGACCCCTCGGGAGATGTCTGCCTGCCACGTAGGTGGGAGAGGCTCCTGCCACCGCTGCTGCACTGTGAGCCCGGCTTCTGGCTGAGTGATGCTCCCCCTGTGGGAGCACACTGACCACCACGGGTTGAGCGTCTGCCCCCTGGTGGTCAGTGCACGTCATAGCAACCGGTCATTCTGCTATTCAGTCGATTTGCATATTAGCTTTTTATTATATAGGACTAGAGGCCCGGTGCACAAAAATTTGTGCACTCAGGGGGCGGGGGGAGGGGGGTCCCCCAGCCCGGCCTGTGCCCTCTCGCAGTCTGGGACCCCTCGGGAGATAACGACCTGCTGGCTTAGGCCTGCTCCCAGGTGGCAGAGGGCAGGCCCAATCCCT